>NC_133656.1:122973594-123298568 GCF_009905375.1 Apium graveolens | reverse complement strand
TTTTGACTTTTTCGATCCGGATTACGGTTTGACCCGTGCGCGTCGCGGCGCAAAATTTTCGATACGATAATCATTTCGGTAGATCAATAAAACCCGTATTCTCGAGAGACGGGATATTTTTACATTGTTTTCTCATAGGGTGTTTTATAAGAAGTTCGATTTTGATAATTATCCAAATCTGGTATTAAATTGTATTGTTTTTATAGTTACTTAGCGGAAAAATAATCTATTTTTGGATCTGCTATATAAGTGTAAATTCAGTATTAAATTCCAGAATATTTCAAAAATCATGAAACTTATATTTTATTAGTATTTCAATATTTCGAGAATTTTAAAATTATTTCGGAAAATTTTTGGATTATATTTACCCGCACGTTTGTTCGTTAAATCGTAAAATGCGGGTCGGATGTACAACTCATAAATGTTTTAAAAATTGTGAAAATATTATTTTATTAGTTCTTAAATATTCCGAAAATTTTAGAAAATATTTTGGTTGTATAAAAATTATCGGACCTGGCCGGACGTTAAACCGCACAAAAATTGTATTTTCATTTTTATAAAATCGTGGCACTTTCAAATATATTATATTTTCATATTTTTGGAATATTCGTAATTTTTTGTACAAATTTTATATTTACTTTATTAAATATTATTCCCCTTATTTATTAATTTCGGGCTAATTTTGGTTATGTTGTATTGATTTAAGTATTTAAAAAAAATAAAAAAAAAGAAGAAAAACATACAAACCCCGCACCCCCTTACCCACCTGGCGGCTGCCCTCCTCCCCCTTGTCATTTTTTTCTTTCTTTCCGCGCAGCGCCCCCTCCTGTTCCCTCATCTCTGTCATATCTTCCTCTCCTCTCCGTATATTTATTTTTAAATCTTCAAAAATTTATATCTTACAAACCGTTCATCCGAATTTCAATTGTTATATATATAAACGATCAGTGCTTCGATACCTACGTATATATATATATATATATATATATATATATATATTGCAAGGTTTTGAAAAGAAAATTTGCAGAGTATATTTTCTGTTTTAATTTATTTTCAGGGCATAGAAAAGAAGTTTGACGGTGCTGATTACTCCACATGACATCTTAGCATGTATATGTCTATGACTATTAATTTTGGATTTTTCTGAAGATATTTTCCGGACATCAAATATTCTCCTCGGGGTGATCAGAATTTATTTTGGGTAACGATTTCGAAATTCCGCTTTCATACTTGCGTATATTATAGCATGTTAGTGTTTATATATTTATTTCATAATTTTTAGAAGTTGTTGTAGAATTCGCTTTTGGCTGTATTTTTTGTTTCTGGGGTGTTTATACGTGCAAATATAAATTATTGTGTGTTTTAAATTTATTGATTTTATTAGAGTACAGTTGGATTATGTTGTTTGAGATTGATTTTAAGGGGTATGACCTCGGGAAAAGTCTGTTTTACAAAGACGTTATTTCAAAAGTTTTTCTAAAATATTTATTTCAATTTCTAATTATTATCTTTTATTATTTTCAAAAATCAAAATTTGATTTAATTATTTATAATTTGTTTTGATGTATTCTTATTTTATTCGTAATAAATAAACTGTTCGTCCGTTCAATACGAAACGAACGCGTATAGACTCAGAAACATATTTTGCATTCATTAAAAATACTTTCGAGACCCAAATTTTTTTTTTCAAAAGGTCGCTTGTTCTGAAAGTTAATTCTGAGTCGCGTATTTACCCAAAAGACGTATTTTGACCCGATTTCAGTTTAAACGTACCGAGTCGAACCTTTTGACAAACCAAGTCATGTGTTATATGAATTATATGATACGTGAGTTATGTGTGTAAATACTATGTGAATTACGTACGTGGTTCAAGAGTCTTGTGTTTGACTATTTCCTTTATGTGTGGGGTATCATATGGGTAGACGATAGGGTTTTGACGCGCAGTTCGTCGAGTAATTATCATTTAGACGATTAAAGTTATATCTTTGAATTATAGATGCGGATCATTCGAGTTGATCAGGACAAGATGTTGGATAAAGAATGAGATGGAATGATATTGTATATCTGGCTTCTAGCAATCGTCGGAGCAGCATATCAGTAAAGTGTTGAAAAGAAGGACGGTGATGTTTTGAGATAGAATGTCAGAATAGATGCGTCATTGCTAGTGTGACTAACTACTAAATCTCAAAGGCAAGTATCCCTATCATCACTTATTGTTCAAGTGATATTTATTTTAAATCTTCTTATGCAAGTATTGCTTTCCCTATTCTCAGTTCAGAATAGATAAATATTTTACATATCGCTGAATTAAATGCTTATTATGCAAGTACTCTTCTGTTATTCTATGTTCAGAATAGCTAAGTGATTTTACTTATCAAATGAATGAATTTATATATGTTTTGGGTTTTGAGAAAAATGAGTTGGTTTTGCGAGTATTCCTGCCCAGGTAAATGAGGGAATAAAAGTTTATAAGGGTGTCGAGTATTATGACCCCTTTCAATAAAATGTTTTTAAGATTGGATGGTTGCGTAAGAGGCCGTGGCAGCGGTCGAGTGTGAGCTATGTGTTATACAGGATATAACACCTTGCTAGGCCGATATGTGCCTTGGGTACCCCTTTGTTTAGTTGGATATGCTTCGGCATACCGGTGTTGCTCTGCGGCTGATCACCGACAGCAACACACCGTCGTTCGAGGACTCTAATCTAAATTATCATATTGTTTTTGACAATCATAGAATAAATGATTTATCAACCGTTCCTATTTTGGATTAATGGTGAAATGTAGTTTTGATTCAGTTTCTGATTTGTGCTGATACTTACTTTGTTTTTAAATATCAAAGGTGGTATTAGTATAGATAATTGGTGTTGACTTCAGTATGGGATGTTGTGAGCATCAAAGTTCATATTGATATCTAATTTGATATGACAACAAAATGAGTATTAATATCAAGAGTTCGGTTTTGAATAAAGTTTATGATTCACTCCATAATCATTGTTTCATGTTAGTGTTGTTTACGATATTTCCGTAAACACTATTACGAGCTTTGTTCTCGTCAAGATTCAAAGTATTGCTGAAGCATTTCACTTGAAAATATCAAAAAGAGTTTTGAGTACAGTGAGATACAATTATCCTATTCTTTAATAAATTTCTGTTTCAGCAATTATGATTTTAAAATGTTCTACGCTATTTCAGATGTCAGTTTAATATCAAAACGACCATATATATATTGTAATGAACTTGCCGAGCATTTCTTTCGCTCATACTTGCCTATTTTCAATTTAACCTCCAGTGAGGATTAACTTGCGATATTTAGTCGCGTAATTCGAGGAAGCAAAAAAGAAGCTTTTAAAAGGTGGTTGGTCCAGGGTTTGCGGACTAGTGTAAGTTTTATTGTATAAAGTTGTTTATATTATATTATATTATAGTTGTGTATTTTATAGTTGGGTCTAGTATACTTCTTTTCGAAGTTATACTAGCGGGTTAAGTTTTGAGATTGAGAATTGTTAAAAAGAGTTTTAAAAGAAAGTGAAAAATTTATTTGTGGAATTTAGAATTCTTGTTAGAACTGTAACCTCAAAAGATATTGGATTAATTTGGGGTCATAAATGATAAATATCTTCCGCTGGCATTTGCATTTTGATTTAATAGGTTTATTTGGATTGAGGTTTTATAGTGACGACCAAATCCTCTGACCTCGGATTTGGGGGCGTTATAGGTTGGTATCAGAGCTAAGGTTATAGTAAACTAGAAATGAGAGTATGTAGGAGTGTGTATAGCTTTGTGAGGACGCTTGAGCTCATATCGAGTTCCTGTTGGACTATTGGATATAGTACCAACAAGTAAGTTAAGATAGGCGCATTAATTCGAGATGGTTATGTTCAACTGGATGGAACTCCGGGAAGCTGCAAACTTCTATTGTAGAATCTTCCGAGACTATGATTCGATGACGATGGAGATTAACGATATCCTTGAAACGTGAAGAAGTATCTAGAATCGTATGACGAGTCAACAGATGAGTTCAAAAAGAAGATAAGTATTAAGACCTTGGCAATACCTTCTCTTTCCATAAATTCTTTTGTCATCTCTCAAAAAGAGGTATCTGTTAAATGACATAGTCCATAACACCCGTTTTCAATCACGTACTGTGCCAGAGGTTGTCATGAAACCTATTTTCAGGTTTTGATAGCTCTGCCAAATTATGATAATTTAACTTCCACTTTTCTTATATGGTGGATAGTTTCTTGGTGATGTGACACCACTTGCTCATTTTATGCCAGAATCTTGTTTTCTGGATTTCATTTCCTCCATAAATATCAGCTTTGAAATCTTTTCAGTTTTATTCATTTGATTTTGAATTCCTTTGATATTTTTTTATGCTGACTGAGATGAACAACCCAAACTATAGGGGACACAAGGTATGCATGTCTGTGTGATAGGTGTTGGATGGGACGCCATCACTTGTGTGTGTTGTGACTACAAGAAGGTTAACAACCTTTAGTAGTGTCTTAATTTGGGCACGCAACACTAAGTTCGTTTGATCATATTGATCTCTCAGTTATTCTTTTATTTCAACAATACTTTTTCACTAATTCATATTTTGGTCCTCTTATGATATGAGATTCATTTCTTTTTGGAATTCCATGATTTTATTATCTGAAATATTCGAAGGTATGCCAATCAAGTTAAGCTGAGTTATCCTGTTCGAGTCAAAGTAAAACTATGTGATGGGATTACCAAGAGCAACCGTGGACTGCGATGCGGTTATAATATCAGTGGCGTATACCGAAGTCGGTCTGTTTATTTATTTCTCTCTCTATGTATTTCTCTCTATCTCTCTTTCTTTTTCTTTCTCTCAATATTTCTTTCTATTCTTCTCTCTCGTAATCAGTAAAAGTAATTCTATTAAAAAATTGGTCAAAGGATGTGGATGGAATAGTGATACGGAGCGAAACTTCCATGATCATTATGTTATACAAGGAATTCAAGTTCATCTGAAATTTAAGAAAATAGCGAATGCAAGATTGGGAAGTTGGTAACAAGACCCTTAGTGCTTTCTTCTGCTGATTCCGAGGACGGAATCCTTATAAGGGGGTAGATTGTAATATCCCATATTTTCAGATATTATTATTATTATTATTTGAAGTTGTTCATGTGATTTTTATGTGAATTTTAGTGAATTATCTGGTAATTGGAATTGAAGTTTTGGATGTTTATATATGATATTCTTTGAGTATATAATTTTTATTTGTCCAAAATAAAATATAGATAATTGTGATATTTTCAGGTAATTTTTGGTCTGTTATATGATTTTATAATGATTAATGGATTAATAATTATTTTCTGAGTAATTATAAAACTATTTTATAAAGCCGGGAATCGTCAAACTTCAACCGTTTTTGTGTTTTTACAACCCGAAATCTTCGGAAAACTCCTTCCTAACCTAATCTGATAATTCTAGACATTTTCCGTGTTTTGAATTTTTCGATCGGGATTACGGTTTGACCCGTGCACGATCCAGCGCAAAATTTTCGATACGATAATCATTTCGGTAGATCAATAAAATCCGTATTCTCGAGAGACGAGAAATTTTTACATTATTTTCTCATAGGGTGTTTTATAAGAAGTTTGATTTTAAAAATTATCCAAATCTGGTATTAAATTGTATCGTGTTTATAGTTAATTAGCGGATAAGTAATCTATTTTTGGATCTGATATATAAGTGTAAATTCAGTATTAAATTCCAGAATGTTTCAAAAATCATAAAACTTATATTTTATTAATATTTGAATATTTCGAGAATTTTAAAATTATTTCAGAAAATTTTTGGATTATATTTACCCGCACATTTGTTCGTTAAATCGTAAAATGCGGGTCGGTTGTTCAATTCATAAATCTTTTAAAAATTATGAAAATGTTATTTTTTTAGTTCTTAAATATTCCGAGAATTTTAGAAAATATTTTGGTTTTATAAAAATTATCGGACCGGGCGGGACGTCAAACCGCACAAAAATTATATTTTCATTTTTATAAATCGTGGCACTTTAAAATATATTATATTTTCATATTTTTGGAATATTCGTAATTTTAGAAATTTTGGTAAAAATTTTATATTTACTTGATTAAATATTATTTCCCCTATTTATTAATTTCGGGCTAATTTTGGTTATGTTATATTGATTTTAGTATTTAAAAAAAACATAAAAACCCCGCACCCCCCTTACCCACCTGGCGGCTGCCCCCCTCCCACTTGCCATTTTTTTTCTTTCTTTCCGCGCAGCGCCTCCCTCCTGTTCCCTCATCTCTCTGTTATCTTCCTCTCCTCTCCTTATATTTATTTACCTTTAAATCTTCAAAAATTTATATCTTACAAACCGTTCATCCAAATTTCAATTGTTATATATATAAACGACCAGCACTTCGATACCTACGTATATATATATTGCGAGGTTTTGAGAAGAAAATTTGCGGAGCATATTTTCCGTATTAATTTATTTTCGGGGCATAGAAAAGAAGTTTGACGATGTTGATTACTCCACACAGGATATCAGCGTGTACATGTGTATGGCTATTAATTTCGGATTTTTCTGGAGATATTTTCGGACATCAGATATTCTCCTCGGGATGATCAGAATTTATTCTGGGTAACGATTTCGAAATTCCGTTTTCGTACTTGCTTATATTATAGCATGTTAGTGTTTATATATTTATTTCATAATTTTCAGAAGTTGTTGTAGAAGTCGCTTTTGCCTGTATTTTTCATTTCAGGGGTGTTTATACGTGCAAATAAAAATTATTGTGTGTTTTAAATTTATTGATTTTATTAGAGTACAGTTGGAATATGTTGTTTGGGATTGATTTTAAGGGGTATGACCCCGAGAAAAGTCCGTTTTACAAAGACGTTATTTCAAAAGTTTTTATAAAATATTTATTTCAATTTCAAATTATTATCTTTTATTATTTTTGAAAATCATATTTTGATTAATTATTTATAATTTGTTTTGATGAATTCTTATTTTATTCGTAATATATAAACCGTTCGTCCGTTTAATACGAAACGATCATGTATAGACTCAGAAAAATATTTTGCATTCATTAAAAATACTTTTGAGACCCAAATCCTTTTGTTTCAAAAGGTCGCTTGTTCTGAAAGTTAATTCTGAGTCGCGTATTTACCTAAAAAGACGTATTTTGACCCGATTTCAGTTTTAAACATACCGAGTCGAACCTTTTGACAAACCAAGTCATGTGTTATATGAATTATATGATATGTGAGTTATGTGTGTAAATACTATATAAATACTATGTGGGTCAAGAGTCTTGTGTTTGACTATTTCCTTTATCTGTGGGGTATCGTATGGGTAGCCGATAGAGTTTTGACACGAAGTTCGTCGAGTAATTATCATTTAGACGATTAAAGTTATATCTTTGAATTATAGATGCAGATAATTCGAGTTGATCAGGACAAGATGTTGGATAAAGAATGAGATGGAATGGTATTGGATATCTGGCTTCTAGTAATCGCCGGAGCAGCATGTCTGTAAAGTGTTGAAAAGAAGGACGGTGATGTTTTGAGACAGAATGTCAGAATAGATGGGTCATTGCTAGTGTGACTAACTACTAAACCTCAAAGGCAAGTATCCCTATCATCACTTGTTGTTCAAGTGATATTTATTTTAAATCTTCTTATGCAAGTATTATTTTTCCTATTCCCAATTCGGAATAGATTAATGTTTTACATATCGCTGAATTAAATCCTTATTATACAATTACTCTTCTTCTATTCTATGTTCAGAATAGCTAAGTGATTTTACTTATCAAATGAATGAATTTATACATGTTTTGGGTTTTGAGAAAAATGAGTTAGTTTTGCGAGTATTCCTGCCCAGGTAAATGATGGAATAAAAGTCTATAAGGGTGTCGAGTATTATGACCCCTTTCAATAAAATGTTTTTAAGATTGGATTGTTGCGTAAGAGGCCGTGGCGGCGGTCGAGTGTGAGCTATGTGTTATACAGGATATAACACCTTGCTAGGCCGATATGTGGCTTGGGTACCTCTTTGTATAGTTGGGTATGCTTCAGCATACCGGTGTTGCTCCACGGCTGATCACCGGCGACAACACACCATCGTTCGAGGATTCCAATCTAAATTATCATATTGTTTTTTATAATCATAGAATAAATGATTTATCAACTGTTTCTGTCTTGGATTAATGGTGAGATGCAGTTTTGATTCAGTTTCTGATTTGTGCTGATACTTACTTTGTTTTTAAATATCAAAGGTGGTATTAGTATAGATGATTGATATTGACTTCAGTATGGGATGTTGTGAGCATCAAAGTTCATATTGATATCTAATTTGATATGACAACAAAATGAGTATTAATATCAAGAGTTCAGTTTTGAATAAAGTTTATGATTCACTCCATAATCATTGTTTCCTGTTAGTGTTGTTTACGATATTTCCATAAATACTATTTACGAGTTTTGTTCTCGTCAAGATTCAAAGTATTGCTAAAGCATTTCGCTTGAAAATATCAAAAAGTGTTTTTTCTTTTTTGCCAGCAAAAAGAGTTTTGATTATAGTGAGAAACAATTATCCGATTCTTTAATAAATTTCTGTTTCAGCAATTATGATTTTAAAATATTCTGCACTATTGCAGATGTCAGTTTAATATCAAAATGACCATATATATATATTGTAATGAACTTGCTGAGCATTTCTTTCGCTCATACTTGCTTGTTTTCAAATTTAACTTCCAATGAGCATTAACTTGCGTTGTTTAGCCGCGTAATTCGAGGAAGTAAAGAAGAAGCTTTTGAAAGGTGGTTGGTCCAGGGTTTGCGGACTAGTGTAAGTTTTATTGTATAAAGTTGTTTAAATTATATTATATTATAGTTGTGTATTTTATAGTTGGGCCTAGTATACTTCTTTTCGAAATTATACTAGCGGGTTAAGTTTTGAGATTGAGAATTGTTAAAAAGAGTTTTAAAAGAAAGTGAAAAATTTGTTTGTGGAGTTTAGAATTCTTGTTTCTAGAACTGTAACCTTAAAAGATCTTGGATTAGTTTGGGGTCATAAATGATAAATATCTTTCGCTGACATTTGCATTTTGATTTAACAGGTTAATTTGGATTGAGGTTTTATAGTAACAACCAAATCCTCTGACCCCGGATTTACGGGCGTTACAATATATACATCCTCTTCAAGGCTCCCATATAAGAAAGCAGTTTTGACATCCATTTGCCAAATATCATAGTCAAAGTAAGCAACTATTGCTAACAAAATCCTGATGGACTTGACCATAGTAATCGGTGAAAAAGTCTCCTCATAGTCTATACCATGAATTTGTTTAAAACTTTTTGCCACTAGTCGCGTCTTATAGGTCTGTACTTTACCATCCATGTCAGTTTTCTTCTTGAAAACCCACTTGCACCCTATAGGTTTTACCCCTTCGAGTGGATCAACTAAAGTCAATACTTTAGTTTGATACATGTATTTCATCTCGAATTTCATGGCCTCTAGCCATCTCTCGAAGTCTGAACTATTCATAGCATCTTGGTAGGTGAGAGGCTTATCATTATCTGTAAGCATCACATCACCATCTTGAGTCAAAAGAAATTCATAATTTCTCCCGGGCTCATGGTGAATCCTACTAGATCTACGAATAACCTGTGTCTTGGATGGGATTACTTTCAACATTTTGATGTACATCCTAATCTTATTCCAATTCTGGTTCAATGTTATCATGTGATTCTCGATCTTCATCGAGATGTATTGTCCTCCCACTGATTTTCTTAGAAAAGTTCTCCCTCAAAAAAATACAGCGGCCAGAGCAACAAACACTTTATTCTCGAAAGGATTATAAAAACTATACCCTAGTCTCATTTGGGTATCCCATGAAATAACATCTATCTAGTTTTGGTCCAAGCTTGTCAGAGGCTAAACGTTTTACAAACTCTTCACGTCCCCAAATTTTCATAAATGACATGCTATGACGTTTATCGGACCATATCTCATATGGAGTCTTTTGAACCGCTTTAGTCGAAATTTGGTTAAATGTATATGCAGCCGTTTCTAGAGCATAACCCCATAAACTGAATGAAAGATCCGCTTGACTCATCATCGATCACACTATGTCCAACAAGGTACGATATCTACTCTCAGAATCTCTATTCCATTAAGGTGTTCCAGAAGGAGTAAGTTATGATACACTATCACAATCCTTCAAGAAACTCTTGAAATTGAAGTTTAAGTATTCTCCTCCATGATCTGATCGTAAAACTTTTATACTTTTCCCTTGTTTTCTTTTCTACTTCGGCCTTATGTTCTTTGAACATTTCAAAAGAATCGGATTTGTTCTTCATAAGAACCACATATCCATATCTGTTGAAATCATCATGAAATGTTATGAAGTAGTATAAGCCCCCTTGCCATCATACGCATTCGACCACATACATCATTATGTATAAGTCATAATCATTCGGTAGCCCTTTCACCTGATCAGGTAAAAGAAGCTTTAGTCATTTTGCCAATGAGATAAAGTTTGCATCTACCGTATGATTCAAAATCAAATTTATCCAAGTATTTATCTATATGTAACTCAAAAATACGTTTATCATTAATATGGCTTAACGACAATGCTAGAGGTAATGTTTGATTTGAGTCAACTTAGAACATATAAATTGTTAACTAATTATGCAATATTATAAGTCTTATCATTGAAATAGAATAAAAAAATATTGTTTATTTCATTAAAATGAAAACCTTTCTTGTCCTGACAAGAAATTGACTTAATGTATCCGTTAAAGGTAGGCACGTAATAATAATTTATCAAGTTCTCAATCTTGCCTTATGAGCAACATTAAGTATCGAGTTTCTTCAACTAGAGCAACAACTTTTGCTCTAATTCAAACCCTAAACCTGAAGCTTGACCATAGCTAGTCTTCTTCTTTAGATCTTCCAAATAAGCTCGACAATTTAACTTCCATTCATCCAGTTATTTCCACATAAATGACAATCATCTCCTTTAGCAACACCACTATTAGGCTTCAAAAGCCCTTTGGGATTGGACTTTGGTTTGACACCGAATAAGATCAAATCTTCACCTTTCCTGTCCACTTTCCTTTCCCATTTGCATTCCATGTGTACATCATCAATATGGACGTAATTCATGCCTTTACCGTATTATTTTTAGCAGTTCTAAATATGCTTAACAACTCAGTGAGTGTTCTGTCTATCTCATTCCTTTTGTTCTTAACAAACTGAGAATAGAAGTTGTTCAAAGATCATTTGATCAAATCAAGCACTCATAATACAAAAGTATCAAGGTACATATGCCTATCACCTTTAGAACATGTGGTCCAACCGGATATGATTCTCCCATTAATGCAAAAGTATGGTGTCTTATTATTGTCAAATCTATCTGATGAGCCTATCCTTTAAACATCTTTTGAAGGTGCTCAATCATATCATAAGAATCATTATGCTCTTATTGCTTCTAAAGCTCAGCACTCATAATTACAATCATGAGACTTGAAACATCAGTTGCATAATTAATTTGCTTCTGGTAAGCATTTTGTTATGCACATGTTTCATTCTCAGCTAGAAGAAATAAGGGAAGGGTTTGAGTGACATCCTTGAACCCGAGGACAATCCTCAAGTTCCCATGTCAATCAAGGAAATTATTTCATGTCAGCTTATCCTTCTCAAGGACTATTACATAGAGAAGTTATTTGTGTTATTTGTCATTTGATATCTACAATATTAAAGTGCATAAAATGACTTAGTCTATGGATGATCATTAAATTATGTTCAAGTGATTATTCATATATATATTCACAATATATATCTCCCACTATTTTTATCAAATCAATAGCTCTAACTATTAATTCGGAAAAATATCTCCTATATCCTTTCTAGTGAGCCAAAATCCATATTTCACCACGCGTTAGGTCAGCTTTGGCTTTTCTCCTAAAACATGATTATTTAGGTAGACAACATTTGTCAATTATATCAACTATATAACTCTTGGATAGCTTGGTGGAACAACATTTGTTCATATTAATCTAATAATCTCGCCAAACTCTATGCCTCTAAGTTCACAATCCTATTGTGATAACTTAGTTAAGTCAAACTCAATAGTCAAAAAGTATCAATATACTTCAATACATCTCTCACGATAGATAGGAGTACTTCGCTTTGGCGAATCCACTCCTAGTCGATCTAGGGGTTAGCACATTGGACTCATTGGAAGACATCTGATCAACTTAATATTAACTTTAGGGTTTTGTTAATTTTAAAACGATCATGATCCCATCATAAAGAGATTCCCAATTTTTCCTTGAATATAATACTTCAAATCAGTATTCGTCAATGTTTTGATTTCCAGGTAGTGAGGGGGTCACAACGGTCTCGCTTAAAACCCACAACCTTACAAGCTCAATGAACTCGCTTTTGACAAAATCGCCCCATGTCAGAAACAAAGAAAATTTGTATTTTATTATGTGTTTCATAAACACGAGAATCTCATAATCGTTTGTTCATTTTAAAATATTGAATCGTTACAGATTTTATCTTGTTTAGCAAGCATGGCATGGGTGTCGTATCTAATACATACATCCTTAATCTAATTAAGCATGCAACTTTATAAACTACTCTACACATACATTCATCATATGCGCATATATATGTAAAGTGCAATAAATAAATGTGGTTGGTTATGGCTTCATCCCATGTGATCTTTATCAAGCTAATGACAAAGATCTAGGTCAATCCAAGGTGGAAAATAAATACAGTCTAACTATTACAAATGATTTTTATTTTTTCAGGAAGGAGGAATAAAAAAAATGTGCTTCCTTGGATGGCCTCCGTGTGGGATTACCCTTGATCTTGAAATCTTCATGTCTTCATGTACATTACAAGAATGAAATATGAAAACTAATCTAATGAACTTACAAGAAGAATTCGAGTTACATTCGAGATTTAATAATTACAAGATTAAATGACATACAAGTCGTATTTGAAAAACCAAAACCATTAACTCAAGGTCATAAGCCATAACCATCCACCATGCTCAATTAACAAAAAAAATAACATGTTAAAACACATAATCTGATCTTAACATATCATACCCATCATGATCTAATCGTAAGAAAAAAATCAGAAAATTCAAAACTAAATCTGATAACATTAAATCACAGATTACAGAGCCTAAACGACGTCAAATGCCTTACAGATCAGTCGTTGATAGATTTATCTATCAGTTATGTACAGACGTTTGATTCCATATGAAATAGCGTATTTGTTCGCCAAAATCGGACACCAGACACAGATTTCAGCAAATCCGTTGCATCCAATTCAAAATCGTATCAAATACGATTCTTATAATAAAAACTAACACAAAACATGTATATATCAGTATATATAGATTATATAATCATCATATGATTATACAACTCTCATGAATATCATATATTCAAAACATATATATACATACGCATATATAAACATAACAACATGTAAAATATACAAAATCGCATACATAACAGTCATAGAATATTGTATACATGTTATCATCATAAAACCAGTAAACACATAAACGAATTAAACACTTTTCACAAGTAGCTCTGATGCCATTATTAGGTTTCGCGCACATAAACGCAACAGAAACAGTAATTAAAAACGTAAAAATCAGAATTTTTGAAACCCACCGCAGGATCCATGCAAAAAATATATATTTAATTCGTAGATCAGATTGTTTACCTTAAGAAGTTTACCAATTGGTTGACTAATGGAGATCCAAAGCTTGTTCAATCACCACGCATCCCGCTCTCGCGATCTACGCTCGATCGGTATCCACACGAATGTTTGAACTCAAGAATTGGATGTGTACTGGCACAAACCCGTTTCTTCTTGCTCTCTTCATCTTCTCTCTTGGTTGCTAGGGTTTTAGTAAAAGTCTTGCACAACCAAAAAAATCAGCCACACAAGAGATATTATATAGAGAGTAGAAAAATGAATTATAACTCTTAACTAATTAGGAGTTATCATTAATTCGAAATTCCTATTTATATTATAATTAAGTCTCACTTAATTATTTAACAAATAAATTTCATAATTAATATTAGTAAATTTGAATATCATTATTTATCTAATTAATTAAGTCAAACTTAATAAATATTATAAATAATTCAAATTACTTTAATTTAATTTAAATCCAATTTAAATTAAATAATCCTTAAAGCATCCTTTGTGTGTGACCCTATAGGTTATTATTATATTGGCAATGAATTTTCAATCTAATTTAAAATCGAAAATAATGAGCGGCATCTAGTAATACATCATTGCTACCCAGGTAATAATTATTGAATCGGTGATCGATTAAACCTTTCGTGAATAATGTACAATGTAATATAATCCCTTTAACCACATATTATAGATTAAACTAGAGACATGTAATGTGTCATCATCATCAATGTTTAATCCATGTTTCCTTGATCAATAAGTAGACTATCATATCAAATCAATATTTGAGCGTGGCCACGCATTTTGTAGTCTAGCTCACACAAGAGGCCAATAATATCACTCCTAAAATAGGAGGGTTAAATCCCTTCTAGATCATTCATATTTCTCATACGATTCATAATATACCCAATGTCCACTTTTATCATTACCCGGTCAAGGATAACTTTTAATGGAATCAATGTATATTAATTCTCGTATAGAAATATAATGACTTCAGGTCTAAGGACCATTACATCATTATCACTGTGAGAATTACTTATGACACAACAAACATGTAGAATCTCATATTGGGTCTGTCCAGCACCATGTACATGTACATCTGCCTATGCCTATGTCTTTGACTTTAGTATCACTATACCTATAATCAATGAGATGTGATCATCAGTCAACAAAAACACTAGTCTTAATACATTATTATTGTCCCTTAATGATAATACTCGACTAGGGACCTTTAGGAATATTGATATTATTCTCATAATCTCATTTCTAAGTCACGTACTTAGAGATATAGAATTGCATATCATATTCCAAGGACATTTATTAATCTAACATTTATATCGCAGTAAATTAAGAATTAATAAATTATAAAGGGAATAATCGATTGAACATAAATATTAATAATCCAAATGTCTTTAACTAAAATATTATAGTGTTGTCTCTAGGGCACAAACACTAACATCGATCACCTACGCTGTAACGAGTAACCATCTAATCTTAAAACTTTTTTTATTGAAAATGAGCCAAATCAATCGACATCCTAAATAATTTATTTACCCCATTCACTTGGGCAGGAATGCTCGCAACAAAAATCATTTTTCTCAAGGTATAAAATATTTATAAATCGGGTAACTGGATAAGTTAAAACACTTAACTATTCTGATCATTAAATAGCAGATGAATACCTGCATAAACAGATTCATTTAATTCAGCGATATGTAAAACAGTTATTTATTCTGAAATGGGAATAGAGAAGAATACTTGCATAACCATCAGCAGTTTGATATATAAAATATTGAACTATTCTGAAATTAGAATAGCGTAGAAAACTTGCATAATAGTTATCAAAATAAAAATCACTTGAACGATAAGTGAAGATAGGGATAATTGCATTTGGTTTTTAGCAGTTAGGCACACTCGCAATAACACAATCCCTCATTCCGACATCTCATGGCATCACCATCTTTTATTCCTACAATTTACTGATATGCTGCTCCTGCGATTGCTACATGCTTGATAGCCAACACTATTCTGTTTTACTCATTATCCAACATCTGGTGCTGATCGTCTCGAGCGATCCATATCTATAATTAAAAGATACAACTTTAACCGCCTAAAAGATAATTACTCGACGAACTACGCGTCAACACCCTATCGTCTTCACATACGATAGCCCGCACATAAAGATAACAGTCAAATACAAGACCATTGACCCACGTACGCACGTAATTCATATTGCACGCAAGCACATAACTCACATATCACATTATTCATATAACACAGGACTCGTCTCGTCAAAACATTCGACTCTGTACGTTTAAAACTGAAATCGGGTCAAAAATATGATTTATCGCTCAATAATCGACTCAGAATGACTCGTAAAACAAGCGACCTTTCTAAACCAAAGTATTTGGGTCTCGAAAGTATTTTTAATGAAAGCGAAATATTTTTCTGAGTCTAGAAGCGTTCGTTTCGTATTAAACGGACGAACGGTTTATTTATTACAAATAAAATAAGAATAAATTAATTAATAATGATATTAATTGATTTTTAAATACTTAAATATATTTTTAAAAGCTCAAAATAATTTTTAAATCATTATTTAGGAAAAATCAGAATTAAAAATAATTTTTCCATAATTTTTGGAATTAAAATAAATTAATACAAATTATCTAAATAAACTAATTAATTATTTAAATAATTAATCAATTTAAATAAATAATAAATGAATAAAAATTCTGATTTTTGAAAATAATAAAAGAAAATAATAATTTTGGAATTTAAAATAATTTTTGGAATTAAATAAGATTTTTGATTTATTTTTAAAAATAAATCACCAGAAACGATTTTCACTTTGACCAAGTCAAAATTCAGATCAAACACTGTTCTTGAGCATGAATGTTTGAAGAATACAACAATGGTGCCCAGATTCCGGCTATCTTCTCCGGCGACTTGACCGAAATCCGACAACCCTCGGGTGAAGCTCTCAAGTACTCAAAACATCACATTTTCGAATGGGTTTCGACATATTCATGTCACAATTTAACCTAACAATTCGAATAACACAACAACAACAACAACAACAACAACAAACAACGAAAACAACAATGATTTCGGCCAAATCACAAGAACTCCGATGAATAACTCCGGCCAAAACTCGAAATCACTCAAAACTCCACCAAATCTTGCAATTTATATATCAAAACGAAGCTAAAATCATGTATAATATATCCCTATCATCATAATCATTTAAAAATTATCATACAAACCCAAAAAAAAAACTAACAAAATCAAAAACTCTACTTAAACAATCCTGAGCTACAACACATGATTTAATACCACATATCGACTCTAATCATCGTGCTAAAGCTAACTATAACATCAACAACAACCAAAAATCATCAGAAACACTAGACCCAAATTCGTCCAAAATGAACAAAATCGTTTTTTGAGAAATACTCAACCTTAGTTGATGAATCTAGTATCAAAAGAACGGGCTCGATGAGAGTTTCGATTTGATATGTAGAAAGTCAAAAAGGATGATTCAATCTCCCGGAATCGCAAGATGAAGTTCAAGAACGAATTTTCACCCCAACATCACCTTATATGATTTTTCTAATATTTTGTTATATGAAAAATATATAAAATAAAATAATATTCCAGTATTTATATTTTTGGAAAAATAAATACCCCAAAATCAATTAAGGGTATTTTATCTCTTAATTAAAATAAATAGGCCCAAAAATAATATTTATGGGGAATAATTTTTAATCGAATAAATATAAAATTTATATTAAAAATTCCTCAAAATTATGAATAATTCAAAAATGCAAAGATATTGGATATTTTATAGTCCCAAAATTTTATAAAAATAAAAATACGATTTTCGTGGGCTTTGGCGTCCCGATAGGGCCCAGTCCGTTATTTTTTAAGAAACCAAAACCTTTCCTAAATTAACAGAAAACCCCGAAAATACATAAAATGCATGCAAACGCACATAAAACGAGATAAAACAAGTAACTCGATATAAACGCACTTGGACATGCGTCAAGATTGCGTAAACTCTCATATAAATGCATTTTAAACACATAATAAATATCCGAAAAATATGTTGGTCCTTACAGGACCATATACTAATCTATCGCACGCTAAAACATGGCAAGACACATTTTAAAATAATACTAAACACATAATAATTCATTTAACATGTAACAAAATAGCTATAAATATCATTTTTAATATTTTTAAACCTCACCCTATGCCCAGGTGAACACGAGTAAAATACCAAATAGTATTTCTGACACAAATAAAATATTGAGGCGAGTAAAATATTTACTCGGTCCACAAAATTGGAAAACACACTCAGTTTTACCGATATTGATAAAATGATCGGCTTTCAGATAAATTTTTGAAATAGTAAAAGTATTTAAATACTTTTAAGATACTAACCAAAAATTGATACCAACTATCAATTATCATATTAAGCCATTTAATGACACGAACCCCCGAAACAGGAATAAAATATCCACCATTTTATTCCTTCTATATCATAAAAGCACATAAACATATTCAAATAATAATAATAATAATTCTGAAAAAAAATACGGGATATCACAATAACGACCAGATAGAGGTCGGTATGGCCTGATCACTCGTATTATATTTAATAAGATGAATAGTTCTAATCAAGGGTTCTTTAATGTTTTATAAATGAGAAAATGAACTTATTCTTTAAAGCAGTTGCTTCTGTCAAATGAAATGGATTGAATCGTATCTTCGATTAAGCTGTGAAATTTGAGAATCCTGTTACTTTACTTGTTTAGTTTACTGCTTCTGTTAATAGAGAAATTCTTTCAAAGTCTTGCTATTGATTTTTGATGAATGACGGCTTTCACCCAAACCTAAGCCTTGATTCCTGAAAGCCCAAAACTTTTTTCATAACATTTACTTAATCAATCATAGAAAGTTGCTACCTAGAGATTTAAAGTAGAATGCCTCAAGGTTGGATATTGTTATTGCATTATAGAACTGTCTATATAGTTACTTGCTGAGCTTCTTTTGCTCATTTATTTGCTTTGATCTAACCATGACAGTTAAGTAAGAAGATATCCAGACTTAGGCACACCGCTCGCAAGAGCGTTCCTGACAGTTCCTACCGTGTTGTAGGTTTTCAGGTGCTAGAGTAGGTAGATGATGTGTGAGCAAGCGTCGTTAGTTGAAGGGAATTGTATAAGTTGGTTCAGATACTTTAGTTTATATGTCGGTTCCATGTCGGAATCGAATAAGTTGAATTTAATAATATTTTGGGTTGTAATATATTTATTATGGTTGGTAGTTGTAATCTTGTCTCAAATTTAATCATGTTTAGATCATGTTATTATTTAATCGAGGTTTATTATATCTATTGCTGTTATATTAGTTTAATGGTGTGTGGGTTCTCATTTCCTAACCCCGAGATTGAGGGCGTCACAATTACTAATACTTGAATATTATTAGTATACTTTTCTCGTCATTTATTAGTAATTTAATTATTTTAGAAATTTTATTTGTATTTTAAAATTAAACACTTAATTTTTTTGGCAATTAAACTATTAGACATTGTTAACACGGTCTATTTGTCTTTAATTCTTCACAATTTCATAAACACTATTAAATAAATTATAATTTAAAAATACTAAATTTAAATAAAATTTCAAAAGATAATAAAATTTCGACATCGATAAAGTAATATAAGACCTCTAAAGTTATGAATTTCAATAATTCAAAATAAGATTGAATATGTTCTTAATACTCGACTTGAAAAATAAATAATAAAGTATGAGTTTTTGCATCATTATAAGATGTAGACTAGTATTTGATTTCGATATAACTTGTAAAAATATTATGCGGATTGCAAATTATTAATAGACAGCTTGAATTTGTTTGAATTTGACTCGAGTTCAGTTCAACTTGATTATCCCTGAGCAAACTCGTGTACGCTTCGGATTCGGGTCATTTATTAAGAGGCGATCTAGAACATTATTTTCTTTTCGGTTAGTAATTTAAGAGAATTATTAAGTTCTGACTCGACTTTGGGCAGAACTCTACTCCGTTGGTGTGGCGAGTTATTGCTTAGAGAAAACACACAAATTTCCTATAAACACATTTTTCGTACCTTACTGGATTCTGCTGAACTCTAACCAACTTAAAAAGGATGGTCAAGTTAAAGGATGGTCAAGTTACAGCTAGAATTGCAATTCGTTCGTTTCGTGTATTTTCGTATTTCGTGTTATAAATATTTAACCCAAACCCGATACGTTAAGTATTTGTTTTGTTTCCTATACCTTCATTTCGTGTATATTCGTGTTTCGTGTAATTTTAAATTAAAAATATAAATAAATTGAAATATTAGATATTAAATTTTTACTAATCGATTCATAAGTCAATAAGTAATAAACAATGAAGTATGGTCAAAACTTCTGAAATTTCAGTTAGAATCTATTATATATCTAACTTTTGTAAAAATTATATGTAAAATAGTATTTTAAGATATATATATATATATATAATTTTAATAAATCTATTTAAGTATTTATTTATCATGTGCCGAAAGTTAGACCCAAAATCTACATTAATGTATTTGGGTTAATTTCGTGTTCGTGTATTTTCATGTTCGTGTACCGAAAATATCAAACCCCAAATTCGTAATTTTCATATCGAGTTATCGTGTCATATAAGAAATTGTAGACTCTAGGTCACGAAATATCAACTCACGAAAATATTGTTTTATATATAAGCAATTAGTTAAATAGACTTTGTTAATGTGAGATCTTTATATATCTTTTTTAAAATAAAATCGTGCGGACTCAGAGCCGGTAATATTATATTAATCATTACGAATATATTCCTAATTAAACACATACTTTTCACGGGGCAGAGATAAAAGTTAAATTCTTATAGTTGACATATGAAACGGAGGATACATTTTATTACTATTTGTATAATAATTAAAGTGAGACATTTGACATCTGAAAATATATTTCGGAACCAAGTTAATAGCCATGACATTTTTCTTAAAATAACACCCACGGAGCGCTAGCAGTTGAAAAAACATAGAATGTAAATTAGCAAAATCGGATAACGCTGATAAATCAAACTGTATCAAATGTTGCCTCCTTTTACAGTAGGGCTAGCGTAGTGGTAGTCGTGTAAGAACATTTCCATGTATATTAAAAGGCAGTTCATTTCCACAACAAACTGTATCATTTCATATGAACTGGACCTGGTCTTCCATGTATGAACTTGCCCGAAAGGAGAAGAAACAACTGGTACAAATGGATAAAAATTCCCACTCACCAATTTATTTATTTATTCTATAAGCAATATCCTGCAATTAACAAAATAGAAAACAAACGTCAACAGATGCAACAACTGTGAACAAAATTCACAAATGCAATAACACTGCAAAATGTAAGAAAACTAACCTGTGTTAAACTGTCAATTAAGTATAAGGGTTAATTAATTTATTCAACATGCTTCTTTACTTCGGATATTAATTTATGTGCCTTCTATTCACACTCTTGCTGCATAAAACTACTGTATTGGATAAGCACGGATCACTTCAATTACTGGTGCCCGGCACATTGGACACTTGTCTTTGCCCTCGACCAGCTTCTGGGCACATTTTGAGCATGTGCACATGTGCCCGCACCTGTATTAACAAATATGTTTATGAAAAGGAATTGTAAGTTTTTATTGTTGATTTCTCTCATGTAGAATTTTTATTTTTTATTTAGATTTCCTAGGTTTTACCTGTACAGCAAAGAGTCTATTTTGTCATCACAGCATATACAGCAAACCCCTTTCTTCACATGTTCCAAATTCGATTCATCAGGTACCAAATTGCCTTCACAATCTACATAAAGAAGTTGATATTAAAAAACTAGTAAAAACGATACATCCTCTAAATTACAAATGCATAAAGAGAAGGATAAATGGAAGGTCAAATCTTGACTAACTTATACCTGCTGATCTTGATTGCCAATTAAGAGCGGCAGAAACCTCCTGCCTGACTGAACGCTGCAACTCAAGTTGCATTTCCATGCAGGCTTCCAGCATCATCTGCATGCTGTTCATCCTATGATGAAGCGTAGCCATGTCAAGCCTCAAGTCATTAACAATCTCCCAGTCCTGCTCAAATACATAAGAAGATTCATTTCCGATTTAAATACATGAAATATAATACCGAAAAGATGTGTTAAGTAAACAAAAGGAGTGGCCTTGCATTTTTATGTCTTATACCTTGACTTAGGTTATGTTAAATAACAGGAAAAGGGCATGGAAATCTGAAAGAAAGATAGCATTCCGTATATACATGCAAGTTTATAAAGTCGTATTTAACGCACACTGTTTTACAGATCTTAATTATCAAATCTTACAGCTTCTGGAAATTGTAAATAACTGCTTCGCAGTTAGAGCCAACTGACCAAATTTTCTAGCATTATATTTATAAACAAAATCTACGCCCAAACTACATAATTAAGAGTACAGAGTAATGAAAATACAAACTCACAATTCTTGACTGCTGAAGGGTATCGGATTGTTGCTGGTTAGCATTATGCTCCCATATAGTCTGTGAAGAAATGACCTGTGGTGAAGGCAGGATAACGGTTGGGAGTGTTGTACTCACAAAAGCTTCCGAATGACCCGTGGTTCGTTGCTCTTGCTCCTCTATAACAGCAAGTGGGGAGGATGATGCACCTTCTTCCTCCCAGCCAATGGGAGCATGATCTCGCCTCTCTACATATGATTGTATGAGCTGGTCTAAACTTGCTCGAAAATCACTTCTAAGAAGATTAGAGACTCTTCTCCTGCATTTATAGATAAGACATAAAATATGTTAAACTTTGCATTAGTCATGCTACAAATGTCATACTTTCATTGATCAGGTTATATACCTGCTTAGAAGTTGTCTGAGTTCCAGACTCTGCCCATTATCATCATCAGAGAAATGAGAAACATCAACATCTGCAACTTCCTCAACAGAAGGTCCATCTGACCAGTCATCCCCAACATCATTTAAAGTATTTTCATGCCACTCGTCTTGAGGAACTTGCAAACGAAAATGTTCGCTGTTATTACCTAACTCGTACTCTTGATGGCTACTGACATGCGAGTTTGTATCAATCCCATCTTCACTAGCCTCTCTCCATTCAGTAAAGTTACCAATGCTTAATTGTACCCAGTCAACGTCACCCTCTTCTATAACAGAATCGTGCCAATCTTCTAATTCGAGAGGCATGTTTTGCCAACTCATATCTTCAATTATGGTTCCTTCCAACTGATCTATATCACCAGATGCCCCAGGCGAATCTCTTTCATTGCTTCTAGGATCATAATCTCGAGAGATTGATAGGTGGGCTTCTCGTAGAGTACCTTGTTCACTGCCTTCAACACCTAGAGTATCATGCTGTCTGTCATCAGTGCTCCTCCATGAATTTTCTGATGCAAATGTTCTTGTTGCATCTAATCCGACAGTGGATGATAGTTGCTCTCTGTTCTCTCTTTGCAAAACCAAAACATCACAACTTTCACCTACTACAGCTTCGGAATCTTGCAAATGTAAACCTTCACTTACACCACATTCTGAATCCTCTGTTTTAGAAAGATTAGCATCTGTCTCCTCACTATCAGGCTCAGAGTGACAACAGAATTCATCTAGAACAATATCCTGTACACTATTCTCTCGATTTTCATTACTTAGATAATGTATGTGACCATGAGATGAGCTATCAGACTGAACACTGCTTGACGGACCTGAAACATAGTTTTCCAATTTGGTCGAGAAAAATCCTTCCCTGCGGATATTTTGCTAATGTGTCAACATTTCAGATGGAGTATTGTAAAATCTTCCTAATACAGAGATGTTAAAAATGTTAACAAGGTACGTCTGATGTCACTAGCTCGTATATTCTACTGAGTAGTACAACAGGGGATCTATGCTTATACTAAGATGAGACGCCTCACCACTGTTTTTCTCTAACTCGAATTACGACCAAATAATACCATATAACCGTATGAAAAAATTTAGGTTCCAACTGTCCGGTGCAAGTTTAAGGATTACAATTTTTGTTGAGGCATGACATAAATGATTGTACGGAAAATATTTTATAGACCAGAAAAGAAAAGTATTCGAAAGCATAGGATGGAACTTCTCTTGAAAGAGAAACATTTGTGCGATTAGATTTATATTAAAAGGAAACTGAAAAGTAATTACCTTAAACCAGATACAGTTTGCTTTTGTCGTAATATGCCTAGTTCACTCGCTGCTAGAGAAGAAGGTTTCTCTTCCCGGTTGTATGGTTTGTTCCGCAAAAATCTACCTTTAAGTAATGACTACAAAAATACAAAAGCTCGTTAATTTAGCGAAAATAATTGTGTATCATGATATAAATCACAAAAATAATAGAATTTGTGATATAAGAAATACTGCATACTAAATGGAAAAGAATTCTGCAGCGATTCAACTAAATACAGGTTATTTATATGAGCATAAAAACTAGTATGATCCTAATTTCGACAAGCTTTTAGATATATATTCGGCACAAGATTGTGGAACTTCTATTTTCTAGATGTGCATATTGGAATGCAAAAGTTTGGTAATTATAGTTAGATGACAATCACTGCAACCATCAGCACAATTATATGTTCGAAAAAGATAGTATTGCAAAAAGTGTTCCTAACACCTACTAATGTAAATGCAATGGCTCTAGTTTACCGTGGTAAAGACTAAAAGAATCAACGGTAACCCCAAAGACAAGTAATTACAGTGAATGTAACATGCCTACGATACTACTCTTTAAAAAACTGATGACTTGCAAACTCAGATTAAGTAAAATAACTGTCCAAAACACACCGCGGTAGATTTAAGATGAACCTGTGCGAGCCTTTATCATCATAATTCATTAAGAAATAAGTTACTTGACCCTTCAATTGAATAAAGGAAATTTTAAATTGAAAATGTCCGAGAATATTAAAAGTTTATTTGCATACATTTAAAACTCTAAAATGCATTCTTACTGCATAGTATATATAGTATATAGCGACTAGATGCTAACTCCAGCAGTAATTTACCTGAATACGGTTTCGATAGGGAAAGTCCGATACATACTTATGATTCAATAGATCCTGAAGCTCTCTTCTCCTTTCTTTCTCAGCCCTCATCAACAGATCAAGAAGAGTCTGTCTCCCGCACAGCCTACGGATTGTCCTTCTAGATCTAGTCTCACACTGGTCAACAATCAGTCCTTCACGAACACGATCAATCTGAGCACCATTTTCAAAGTCTTGTCCTTCTCTGCCTCCATTACATCTGTCTCTCTGATGTGTAGTCTTGTTTACCCACTCCCGTACAATTCTCACCCTTTCACACTCCTTTTCACCAAGCCATTGTGCCTTTAAAGTATTGTTCGAATGTGAATCACTGGGTGTGTTGTTCCTTAGACCATTGTTCTGCCATTCACGGAAAACTTCCCTCAACCTCTCCCTTTCAACTTCACTATAATCAGTAGATTCCGAACTTGAACTTCTAATATCATCATGTTCATTTTGTCTTCCTCTGGGAGATATGATGCGTACATTCTCTTTTTCATTGGAATCTATCAAGCTATGTACACTGCCATGTCGACCACCAGTAGACAAGTGAGTATTAAGCTCGATCACATTCTCGTGCATCGAGCTACCTCCAACCTGTGGTTGGGAACTACTTGCAATGTGATCTACCTCAAGTTCTCGCCACATTTGCAGAAGAGAGGTGCTTTGTTTTTCATTTTTACCACACCGTCCCGGCAAAGAAGACTGGGCCTCTATATTCAACGAAGAATTAATCGCAGAAACATTGTGTAAACCAGCAACAGCCATATTTTGCACACTTAAATCAAATAAATATCTTCAACCACAGTAATCATCCCCAAATTGATAAGCATCAATGGAACTATCTGTGCCAAAATTTTCAAATTGCACGTATCTCATAATATATCACACCTCTCGAATAATAATAGCAACAACAACCTGAATCAACACATTCACTAATCTTCTTAGTCTAACAATTATTCAGAATGCAATCAAAACAAGTTGAGCTTCCTCAAAAACTTATATCAACAAATCAATATATGTACAAAATTTCGATTACATATTCAAAAGTTAATTATCTGACAAGTACAAAATTACACGAGATATAGCATAGAATGCGATTTTATGAGGTTCAAATACTATAACGCATTCCAATTATAGTATATCCAGTAATTCATGATTTAGATATCATCCAGACTTAAAAACGAACATATTATGAATATAACAGTTTGTGGTAGGGTTGTCCAAGGTGGACTTAAAGCATATATGCTCCATTTTTCAACTTTCGGTGCTTAATTTAAATCCAAAACATATGTTTTGATATTCTTACACATATCACTAGCCTTTACAGATCTAAAATAAACTAAAATGCAGATATTATATTAGTTGAAACAATGGAAACAGGCAAACAAAAATGGAGACAATTAAAATATACAAGCAGCACATATACAGAAGTAGAAAAATAAGATAAGGGTGAAACGAAAATGAAGAATTTGTATGGAGAAACGTACCTTTAGAATCTGTAGAACAGTAGAAGTGTTTGGTTGGAATGAAACTGTGACTTTTAAGTACAGAAAACCTAAGCAAAACAGAGTAGTTGGAGTTGTTAGATATGTTGGTGTCTGTATATTTGAGAGAGAGAGAGATGAGAGAGATTTAGAGAGAGAGGAAAGTAGTAAAATGAAATGAGAGACTTGAGTATTCCGCTGTCAGATTGTCGCTTATTTATTGCCGTAATATCAACGTCTCTCCCCTGCCCCCTTCCTTTCTTCTATTTTTCTTTTGTATTCCTTGTAACGTCTATATAGTAGTAACCTTTTTACACACGTCAGTTAATTATGATCACCTCCCCTCCCTTTTTATTTTATTATTCATTAAGTTCCTTTTTATTTTATTTTTTATTATTTGACCTACTTTTGTGATCAAATTTTACATTGGTGTGAGATCTCAAAATTAGTTTCAAAGTGCTTAATTGAAAGTATATTATTAGTTATTCTTTCATAAATGATACCAGTATATAGCTCATGTTATTTACAATTATTTTTATCATTATATATCACAAATTATAATTTTAAAATATTGTTGATGAGATTCGAATCTTTTATATTTGAATAATAATTTTAAAAATTATATATAACGGTTATCATCAATTTGATCTGATGGTTCTATATTGAGATCGGAAGTTTACCAACCAAAATTTCAATATTTTGTCCTTGATATAATGTTAAAGATAGGCTCTTGTTCATATATATTAATCCTACTAATAAAAATACATTTTATGTTATTTTGAAATACTTTTTAAAATCATTTTCAGTTATCTAGCACTGCCCTATCATTTTTATTTTTAGTGTTTGAATTCCCAACTTTGTAAATTCTCATTCTATCTATAATCTATGACAACACAAAAATAGAAATTAATGAGAAGGTTCTATTTAGTAAAAGAAAAGAGTTAGTTCAAGGACTCCATCCGATTTAACTCAAATTAATATCTAGGAATTTTGTTACTAGTAACATCGTAGGAATTTACAATATTCTTCTTATTATAAGTGCGAAAGAATCTTAGATTCAACGGTAAGATGAGGAGGAAGTCGAAGAATGGCACGATGTCATTGCGTGGGGAGTAGGTGAATTTAACTTTTTTAGTATACGGCTTTTGTGGGTTCCTAGCGATTAATGGACATTAACACTTCATGTAGTCAATAATCAATCAACTAGACAAATTATAGCCTTGAATATTAGAACTAAATGCCACTATTTTCTCATTTCATTATCACGTTGATCTTATTATCATAGGCGCCTTGACCCGGTGTATTAGAGTTGTTTGATGAATCAGAAATTCGGTCCAATTTAATTTGATTAGAAGACTAATGAAACGAATATGTATTAAAAAAAAATTCGATTCGAAAATTTTTGATCCAATAACAATCCTATATGATAAGTAACATATATGAATTTAACCCGATCTGATCCCAATATTTATTATATATATAATATTATATATATTTTATAGTAAATTATATATAAAATACGTGATGCATATATTAAATTAGTCATTAACATTTTTATTACTACAGTTAAATGTCTAGCCAAAATGATCATCAGACTATTATCACATTTTTGGAAGTTATCACCAGACTTGTATATTTTATCAGTAGCCAGCTTCCAGCTTTGATATCCAAAAATAATTATAATTGCCATCAGCAAGTATTTTAACTATGCTGCTTGGATTTCATTTCAAGTATCATATTTTAAATATAAATGATTATAGTAATACAAGGTGATAACTCCGGTGAGCGGGGCGACTCCTTCCGACGCCGTGTCTGGACTTTCTGGGTGTGAATGAGGTTTCGCTATTGTTGGGTATCTGCAAAATAACACCGGAGGGGGGTTTGAGCCCCACAGCGCCTCCGGTGTGAGAATAAGAGTCTGGTTGGAGAAGATGAAGATAGAGATGACAAGGGTTGCTGTGTGTGTATGCTTGTGTGTATGAGAATCTGTGTAATGAAATGTGTCTAACCCCTAAACCCTTCATCTTTGGGGGTATATATAGCCCAAAGGTAGGGTTTAGGGGTTGGTACCTCTATATCAAGGCCGTTGGTTGCTGGAGGCGGAGGACGCCTGACTTGGGTAGATTGCATACACGTGTCCAGGCGAGGACCACCTTCAGGATTTCCTAACGGTACTCTGACACGCGTTGTGTTTGTCTAATATGTTGATTGTTGATAGCTGTCATTGTCACGTGCCCATGTACCCCTCATTGGCAGGTTGTGGAGCGTGCATGTGCTCGTAGAGACCCCCTTCGGGTATACTCTATCTGGGTGATACTGGACTGGGACGGATCCAGGTTGGTAGATGATCCAGGTCCTAGTTTGGGCCCTGGTTAGGGGATGATCCAGGTCCTGGGTTGGCACCCGAGCCTGGGTCACTTCACTTGAATGCTATAGGTGAGGGGCGTCTTGGTCCATCAGTTAAGTCTGCCTCATGCTAGATCTGGGTTAGGCCCTAACTAGGTTACTTATACCCTATCATTTGCCCCCTCCCTTATGCAAATTTTATGGATGAGGGAGTAGAGTAGTTTCACAAAGCTGTTGTCTTGGGAAAAATTTCTGCTTATTTCTTATCCCCCAATCAGGGTCTAGTGTTGAAGAGACAGATCCAGATTAAGGTAGATGAACTTTGATATTTTTGAAAAATTTCTGATCCTTGTTGTCCCCCAATCCGGATCTAGTGTAGTAGATACGAATCCGGATTGAGGTAGAAGAGTTTTTGGCTGGTTTAGAAAAATTTATGCTCCCTGGTTGCCCCCAATCTGGATCTGGTGTAGTAGATGTCAATCCGGATTAGGGTAGAAGAGTTTTGCTGACTTAGAAAAATTTCTGCTCCCTGGTTGCCCCCCAATCCAGATCTGGTGTAGTAGATGCCCGGATTAGGGTAGAAGAGTTTTGCTGACTTAGAAAAATTTCTGCTCCTTGGTTGCCCCAATCTGGATCTGGTGTAGTAGATGCCAATCCGGATTAGGGTAGAAGAGTTTTGCTGACTTAGAAACATTTATGCTCCCTGGTTGGCCCCCAATCCGGAGCTGGTGTAATAGATGCCAATCCGGATTAAAGTATTAGAAATTGGATGGTTTAAAAAATTTCTGCTCCCAGGTTGCTCCCCAATCTGAATCTGGTGTAATGTAGGCCAATCCTGATTAATGTAGAAAAATATGGTTGCCTTAAAAAAATTAATGTATCTTTTTTGTTTCCTAATCTGGATCTGTTGAAGTAGAGAAAGATCTGGATTAACTTTGAGGAATTTCTGCTCCGAAACCTGTACCTGGTTTACAATGATCTGGGTAGGGGCCCTTGATCCGGGTAGTGGGCTATGGATTTTGAAAAGAGAGAGGAATTTGTAACGTTTCTTCCTTTTCCCCCCACGATTTTGAATTGTGGGGTAGTTATTTCCTTGAAACTCGGCCCATAATCATTACATGGTTTAATGTGCTTTTATGTGTGTATGTATATAAATTTATATATATGTTTGTAACTGATGGGTAAGCCAACCCCTGGCTGCCACGTGGCAAGGGTGGTTTCTCTTTCTTCCCCTACAAAAAGCTGCCCCCTTCTTTTATTTTTTATTCATTAACAAAGTAACCCAACAATCACTTGTAATTTTCTCCATTTCCTCTCGCTTTTCTGTGGAGTGCTGTGCTCGTGATCGATCTTTGCCAATGTGTCTAGTTGGTTTGGCCCTTCCTCTTCAATTAACTTGTAAGATCTTCGCTCCCTTGTTTTTCGATTTGTTCTTCGATTTTTCTTTTTCGAATTTTTGCATCTTTATATTTGAGTTTTGCATGCTTCAAATTTGTGGTAAGTTTTGTGTTTTTTGGGTGTTTTTTTAGTTGTTTGTTGTCGTTTGATTGTGTTCGTAGTGTGTTTTTATGGTAGATCTGTAGGTTTTTGGTTGTTTCTAGTTCGATTTTGATTGGTTTTTGTTCGATTTTTCTGGGTTTCACCAAGATGTTCTTCGTGTTCTTGATAGGAAAAATCGTGTGTATATGTAAACGTTTTATACATTGCTTTTTGATTCTCAAAGTGATTGTTTGTGGGTGAGGGTTTTATTTTGATCAAGGTAGGGGTGCAAGACCCGGATCTGAAGTGGTTTAGTTAGCTAAAATTTCATCCCTAGAATTGCATCCCTTAGGATGTTAAAATTGTTTTTGGTTGCTCTAGATCCGGATCTAGGTACTTGTTGAGGATCCGGGTTCATGACTGTTTTATTTTTTCTGGGATGGTTTCGAATCTGGAACTATGAATGGGTTTTGGATTCGGATCGTTGATATTTTTCGGGTTGGACTTGCATTAGCGGATCATTATGTTATGGTAAAATTAACATAACATCCTTGATCCGGACCGCTTAGCAAAAAAGACTTAAAAATCGTGGGAATTCAGACTAACTCACCTTAATTTTAATAGGTATATGGTCCGGATCAAGAGGCTTCCTAGAAGAGTTTTGAACTGCTACCCAGGCTTTTTCAGTGATGAGAGTAATCCGGATTCATCCGAGAGAACACAGATCTGGGTTGAAATGGTTAAGAAGGGTTCCAGATCCGCTGAAATAATTACCAGTTTTCGGTACAAGAGGCTTCCGGAAAATTCGGTTCTCTTTGCTGTTGGACCAATGTTAAATACCACTTTGTCAGAAAACCCATTGAGTTTGAGAATTGCATCTATTATGGTCGGGTTAGGTACGAGAAGCAAGAGGATGGCCATCCCGGGGTATATGACCAAGGGGCTCTTGAGAATGCTTTTGCCACGTTTCCCATTAGCCGGGATCACTACCAGCTGAAGGATTTCTATGCGGAGGCTGACCCGGGTGATATGGATACGGCAATCCGGGCCGTATTTCAGCTATCTCCTGATATCGCTTGGAGGTGGCTGGAACCCCACGAGAGGATTTACCACCGCCCCTCTAATGGCTTCATCCCGGTATAGCTAGAGCACTTAAGATCCAGGTGTAGTCCTCGCTGCCACATGTTTGTAAAACACCTTTGTAAACATGTTTTCAAGATTTCCCCAATGCAGATTACCCCGAACGGGATTAAGTCAATGACCTGGTTTATAACTTGTTGTAATAAGGCCGGACTTTTGCCCACCTTTAAACTCTTCCACCAAATATTCTATCTCTCCAAATCAAGCCAGAAACCCTTCTACGAGCTTAGATTCTGGGCCTCGGAGTATGGTTATGGCCCGGGTGTGGCCAAGCCAGTTATGCACCAGACTTCTTTGAAGTACTAGAATAGGGAATTAATAATGTTGAAGGGCTTCGATCTGGCCTTCCTGCATTATTTTACCCTGGGAGGAGTACAAACAAAATTCAATCCTGCAATCTTAGAAGGGGAGGCTGTGACCCAAATAAAGAAATTTTGCGATTGTCTCGGGTTCCAGCCAATCCGGAATACTTTTATGAACCACAAGTTGTTGTTCGAACTCGGTTGTAAGTTTCATGTCATTCTGTATTGCTCTCTTCTTTTTATTTTGGATTGCCCGCCATACTTGGTGATCCGGATTAGGGTCCCGGGCTGGGTTATTTATTTGCTTCAGAATTTATATTTACCTTGTTACTGCTTCCCGATCCGGATTATTGATTGAATCTGGGGGTCCGGGTCTCTTTACTTTTTAAAACTTGTAGATCTTATTTGCTTAGGGAAACTGCTTTGAATCTTTATTTTGGCTGTTTGGTCCGGGTTACTTGGTATACTTCATTTTGATCTGTTCTTTTTCCCTTTTCTACAGGTCTGCCGCATTATAATCCTTCCTTTAAGGCGATAATATCTTCTTCTACCTACGCCGCTACTTTTAACATCTTGGGTCTGGCTTTCAAGACTTCAAAGGGAGCACCCGGACCTGGATCCGATTCTGCGGATGCTGAGGGGGGTGCCGAGTCTTCTGCCCCCCAAAATATGGTTGATACGGGTAAGGCGCCCCTGAATGATGATCCGGAGGTCTAGGAGATTCCCGAGGATGAGGACCCTCCAACGAAGAAGAGGAAGTCAGTCCCGTCCAAGCCTCCCCGGGTTAAGGCTGCTATTACCAGCCGGGTCATCTGTGACTCGGAAGGAAGAGGTCCGGATGGGGATCCGGTGAAGGTTGGGACTAAGTCCCTGGTGGATCTGGCCGAGTTCATGTCAAGCATCCCTTCCGAGGAGGATTGGGATGAAGTAGAGGGTTCCAGTATGGCTGCAGCCTTCAAGAGGGTAACCGGGCAATGGGGACAGGTAAACTTTAAGCAGTTTTTTGTTTTTCGTCCAGATTGCTTTACTTTCCTGAATCATGTTCCTTTTTCTTCCTCCATGTGGGGAGCACCATATCAATATGTTCTGATATCGCTTTTACTGATGTCCGGGAGGCTAACAACAGGACCAGAGCTGAGAAGATCCTGGCGGATAATCTGAAGGATAAACTGGATGAGGCCCGGGAGAGCTTCCAGACCGTGGAGTCCGGGTTGAAGACCCAACTGAAAAATGAGAAGACCCGGGCTGACGGTCTTGCTAAAGAAGTGGAGAAGCTAAAAGATGACCTGGCTGCGAAGGAGAACTTAGATAAGAAGACCATCATTGTCGAGTTCAAAGCCAACGATATTTACGACTTCGAGGTTTCTCAAGACGGGATCCCCGAGGTCCGCAGGTCCTGGGTTATTGCTAAAAGCCACATTAAGACCGATCCCCTGGCCACCTGGGAGAGCTTCATCCAGGAGTTCATGGCGGCCAAGGCAGCTATTGAACAGGGCGAGGGGGAGCCGGAGCCCTACAATGGTCCCAGCCCTAGCTTCCTTTAGATTTGCTCCAGCTTTGTCAAGCTTCTCGGGCCTTGCCCGTGTAATTTGCTTCTTTCTAGTATTTCTTCTACTTTTCGTACTTTGACTCTGAACAATTTGTAGTATTCGACTTTGTCCGGATTGGTGGCAATCTGGGTTGCTATTTTATGTTTAGTTGTTGCTTGGCTAATTTGTTTGTTGTCTAAAAATTATTTTAAGTAGCTTGATAATGCTCTTGATCCGGGTGTGATGGCCTACCCGGATCTGTTTGCTTTTCACTTTTGTGCTTGGGAAATGCTCCAAGTAGATGGTTGATGCCCCCAAACGGTATGGATTTATAGCCGGTCTGGGTCCGGGTGTGAACCATTATCCGGTTTAATACATGCTTTGAGTTTGGGTACATAGTGGTGGGTTGCAATCCGGGTTTGTATGCCTACCCGGGCTTGTTTGTGATTTTAATGTGGGCTTTTAATCCGGGTATGACACCGTATCCGGATTGATGTTTTGCTTTTGCTTCCTTATGTGCTTAGAGAATAATCTAAGTACACAATAGTTGCTTTCAACCTGTATTTGGATGCCTATCCGGGTTGATTTTTGCTTTTAATATTGGCTTTCAATCCGGGTATGACACCATATCTGGATTGATGTTTGCTTTTGCTCTTTTATGTACTTATAGAATAATCTAAGTAAATAATAGTTGCTTTCAACCTGTATTTGAATGCCTATTCGGGTTAATTTTTGCTTTTAATATTGGCTTTTAATCCAGGGATGACACCATATCTGGATTAATGTTTGCTTTTTGTATTGGTTTTCAATCCGGGTATGATGCCATATCCAGATTGATGATTGCTTTGTTTGCTCTATGTACTTAGAAAATTATTCCCAGTAAATAGTGGTTGTTGTTGACCCGGATTTGGATATCTGTCCTGGTTGTTTTCTTTTAATTTTGGCATCCAATCCGGGTATGGCACCATATCCGTATTGGTTTTTGTTTGCTAAGAAAATAGTGGTTGCTGTTGACCCGGATTTGGATATCTGTCCGAGTTGTTTGCTTTTAATTTTGGCTTCCAATCCGGGTATGTCACCATATCCGGATTGGTTTTTGTTTGGTTTTTTTTTGTAAGTTAAAATAAGAACTGGTTGAAAAAGGAAAATTCTTTTCATTGACTTGAAATTTTCTTCATACAAAATATTGAATCAGATATTGGTTGCTTGCCATAGGCTACAGGTTTTTTGCTTGCTTTTTGCTGCTTTTTCTATTGATAGAATTTTCTAAGCCTGAGTCCATGCTAGGTGTTTGGGATCTCGGATTCATCCAAGTTTATCAGCTTATAGGTTCCCGGCCTTAAAACTTCTTTGATTTTGTAAGGCCCTTCCCACCTTGGCATTAGCTTCCTAGTGTTGGATCTGAAGCTTCTGTGTCTCGAAGTACTAGGTCTCCAACTTGAAAGTTCTTGACCCTGGACTTCTTGCTGAAGTGCTCCGTAGTTTTTTCCTTGTACTTCTTCATCCTTTCAACGGCCTGGTCTCGGACCTCGTCAATTAGCTCGATGTTTGTCCTGAGCCCCTCCTCGTTGGCTACCTCATCGAAGTTAATTTCTCGGTGAGAGGGGGATCCTATCTCGATGGGCAGCATTGCTTCAGTTCCATAAGCCAGTTTGAAGGGTGTTTCGCCTGTGCTTGTTCGGGGGCTTGTTCTGTAGGCCCATAGTACATTTGGCAATTCCTCCAGCCATTTGCTTTTGCTTTCTCTGAGCCTCTTCTCGATTCCATGGAGAAGGATCCGGCTGGTTACTTCTACTTGGCCATTTCCTTGAGGGTAGGCTACAGATGATTTCTTGTGCCGGATGCCCCACTCTTTGAGGTAGGATTCAAATTCTGATCTAACAAACTATGGCCCATTATCCGAGACCAGTACTCTTGGGATCCCGAACCTCATCAAGATGTTGTCCATGAACTTGATACAATCTTGCTGGTTAATGGTTCTCATCACCTTCGCCTCAACCCATTTGGTCATGTAATCAATTGATACTAACAAGTACCTGAGGTCTCCTCTGGCCCTGGGAAAGGGTCCCATAATGTCAATACCCCAGACAACAAAGGAAATTGATGATAGGACTGAGGAAGGTAGGACTGGGCTGATCCGGGGCACATTGTTGAAGAGCTGGCATTCCTTGTATTTTTTCACGAACTCTATTGCATCCTGGTGAATAGTTGGCCATTAGTACCCTTGTCTTATGATCTTATGAGCTAGGGCCTTTGCAGACATGTGATCCCCGTATATCCCTTCATGAACTTCCATCAGACAATACTCTACCTCCCCTGGGCCAATGCACTTCAGGATGGGTGATGAGAAAGTCCGGCGATAGAGTATCCCCTCTTCAATGAAGAATTTTGATGATTTGGCTTTCAACCTTTGAGCCTTCCCTTTGTCTTCCGGGAGCTCTCCCTTCTCCAAGTAGTTGATAAACGGAGTCCTCCAATTCGGGTTGTTATCTATCTCCATGACTTCTTCAGATTCCATGTTGGGTTTCTGTAGTTCTTCGAAGTAGATAGAGCAATCCAGGTCGGATGAATTTTGAACGAATTTAGATAGTATATCGGCTTCCGAATTTTCACCTCGTGAGATCTGTAGAACTTGGCTTTTGGTATTGAGGACAGGTAGCTTTGGACCGAAGCCTGGTACCAAGCTAAAACTGGATCCTTGGCTATGTACTTGCCGTTTATTTGCTTTATTATGATCTGTGAGTCGCTGTAGATGTTGAGGTTCTGGATCCTGAGGGTCTTGGATAGCTTCAATCCTGCTATCAGGGCCTCATACTATGCCTGGTTATTTGTTGCTGAAAAACCAAAGGAGATTGCGGTTTGAATTATGAAACCTTCCGGGCTCTTTAGAATGAGGTCGGCTCCTGACCTTTCACTTGTTGAAGAACCATCAACTTTGAGAGCCCAGGCTTCTGGGTCTTGATAATTGTTGCTCTCAGAGTCAATGCTCATGGGGCTAGGGTCCTCTTCTGGGAAGTTGCACTCTATGATGAAGTCAGCTAGAGCCTGGGCTTTGATTGCTGTTCTCGGAATGAAATTTAAGTTGAATTGGCTTAGCTCAACTGCCCAGTTTACCAACCTTCCTGAGATATCTAGCTTGTGTATTATCTTCCTTAAGGGTTGATTAGTTACAACCCAGATCTCCCTTCCCTAGAAGTAGTGTCTGAGCTTTCTGGATGCAGTGACCAAGGCAAAAGCAAAATTTTCTAGCCTTGGGTATCGGTCTCCGCATCTTTTAGGACTTGGCTTACATAGTAAACTGGTTGCTATTTGCCATTCTCTTCCCTGATCAGTGCTGCTCCAACTTCCAGGGCCCCTGCTGATAGGTAGAGGAATAGGGGCTCCCCGGGTTGGGCTTTGGTTAATACAGGAGGTTAGGAGAGGTACCTTTTAATTTCTTCAAATACGCTTTAGCATTCCGGGCTCCAATTGACTTCTCTCTTGTTGGTTGCTCCTTTTAATAGGTCAAAGAAGGGTAGGCATCTCTCAGCTAGCTTTGAGATGAATCTTCTAAGTGCTGCCAGCGACCCTGCTAGCTTCTAAACATCCTTTTGGGTCCTAGGAGGCTTCATCTCCTGGATCGCCTTTATCTTTTCTGGGTTTGTCTCAATTCCCCGGTTGTTGATCATGAATCCAGGAAATTTTCCTGCCCCTACTCCGAATGTGCACTTTTCTGGATTGAGCTTGAGTGAGTATTTCCTCAAGTTTTCAAAGCATTCTATTAGGTCTCCTATGTGACCGGGGATGCTTGTGGACTTTGCAATCATGTCGTCAACGTAGGATTCTAGGTTCCTTCCAAGCTAGTCTTTGAAGATTTTATTCATTGCTCTTTGGTAGGTTGTTCCTGCATTAGTCAATCCGAAAGGCAGCATTACATAGGCATTGACCGCACTGTGGGTCATGAAGGCTATCTACAGGATGTCTTTCAGATTCATTTTGATCTGGTTGTATCCCAAGTAGGCGTCCATAAAAATCAACATGACGTGCCCGGATGTGGCGTCAATCAATTGATCAATATTTGGAAAGGGATAAGGATCTTTGGGGCATACATTATTCAAGTCGGTGTAGTCGACACACATTTTTCATTTCCCGTTTGCCTTTTTCACCATCACAACATTTTCCAACCATTCCGGGTATTTAACCTCGCATATGATCTTAGCTTTCAGTAGCTTCTCAACCTCTTCATCTATTGCTTTCTGCCTCTCTGGGGCAAAAATTTCTTCTTCTTTGCTTAACTGGTTTCCTCTCTGGGTTGACATCCAAGCTATACATTGCTATAGATTCGTCCAACCCGGGCATGTTTCTTGGGCCCCAGGCAAATATGTCAGAGTACCCTCAGAGTAATGACAACAGGTCTTCTCTGAAGGTAGCTTCGAGTCCAGATCCTATTTTTACCTTCTTAAAAGGATTGCTTGCATTGATCAGGATTGTTTCTGTTTCTACTGTGGCCTCGATCTTTGCTTGATCCTGGTTTGATACCAATTTCTAGATCCGGGCTTCTGTATTATTCTTCATATAGATTTGACTTTGGGCTGTCATTTCTTCTCGGTTGCTTTCCCTTACTTCACTTGTTTCAGGGTTGGTTGATTGCACAATAGGATTGCCCTGTCCGAGGCCTGGGCTTAATTCAATCTCTACTGTGACTTGGTTGCTTTTTTGCTCTTTAGAGCTTGTCTTGGTTGCTTTTGGATCTGGGATGGATTCTATAATCTAGACTTCTTTTCTCGCATCATCCCTTGAGTGGGGGCGATGTTTCTTAATGCTTTGCTGTTTGCGAATGACTACAACCTTTCTCTTGTTGTCTTGGTGAGTCTCAGCCATGATCAGGGCCTGGCTATAGCATCTTTCAACGACCTCATAGTCTCCCTTAACTTCTTCTATCCCTATTGGAGTTGGGAATTTGATTTTCAAGTGTGATATGGAGGTGATTGCTTGTATCCTGGTCAGAGCTGAGCGGCCAATTATTCCGTTGTAGGAAGAGGGAGTGTTGATCACGTAGAATTTTATAACATGGGTGACTTGGTTTGGAGCCGATCCGAATATAACTGGTAGGTATAAGGTTCCCTGGATCGGGACCAATTTATTCCCGAACCCATAGAGGGGGTCCTCTCGGCATTCGTTTGAGCGTACGCTCCCTAGCTTCATCTGGTCCACAGTATGCTTGAATAGTATATTTACTGAAGAGCCGTTGTCTATCAGGATTCTCCTTACCTCATTATCAAAAATATCAAGTGTTACCACCAAAGCTTCATTGTGATTCGGGTTGACCCCTTCATAATCCTTGTTGCTGAATGAGATTACCATCTCCGGGTAGGATTGGATGGAGAATACTTCATCTCCTAAGCATGGGCCCCTAGGGGGAGAGTGGGACCCACCTAGGACTACATTCATTACATTCTTTCCTCTTCTTGGTCTTTCCTCCTTCTGATTTGTATCCCGTGAGATATACTGATTCAGGGTTACCTTTCTTGACTTGGTCTTCAATGAAATACTTGAGATAGAGATAATTTTCAGTTTTGTGCCCATGGCTTTCATGATAGTCGCATTGTCTGTTGTAAGGCCTGCTTTCCGGGGGGTCTGCATGGGCTTCGGTGGGTAATAGAATGGTTTTCCCTTGATCTCTTTTAGTATCTCTTCCCGGGTCCTGTTCAGTAGTGTCCAATCTGGCTCTTGCCTAGGCTCTCTGGCTTTCCTAGGTGGACCGGGGTCGCTTTAAGATTCTGTCTTAGGACCTAGTCTTTGGAATATTTGAGTGTTTTGCACCACATTGGTCTGCTGGGCTTGTTGGCTTTGCTTGAACTTCTTTTCCTGATGGTAACCCCCTTTTGGTCGGTCATCAGAGGTTTTGTTCCTGGATCCTCCATTCCGGGTCATCCTTATTTCCTGGAGGACGTCCGTTTCCTTTATGAATCTGGTTGCCATAGAGTAGGCATTAGCTAGGCTTTGTGGCTCTTTGTTTATCAGTTCTACAATGTACCTCTCATTGTGTTCCGGATCCAGGTTCCTTCGAAATATGCTCAACGCCTTCCGCTCATCAAGATTCGAGACTTTGTTGATTGCTTCGTGGAACCTCCGCATATAGGTTGAGAGTGCTTCGTTGTCCTATTGGCAGATTGTTTCCAGGTGACACATATGTATTTCGTGTGTTATTGGCTCTGAATCTTCTAAGGAAGGCTCCCCTGAACTCTTTCCAGGAGTGGATGCTTCATGAGGGGATCCTGCTGAACCACCTCTGAGCCCCCCTTTAAGGGTCGACGTGAAAAATCTGGACTTTGTTAAGTCATTGTAGTAGTATATTTGGGTGATTTGTTCGAAGTAATTGAGGTGCTCTTCCGGATCTCCCAGTCCATCAAAAGAATCAAAGTTGTAATGTTTGAGATTTTTCTGTCGAGGGATGGCTTCTAGGGAGTGACTGAAGGGTGTCAGGGTTTCCCCAACCTCCAATCCGGAATCTTTTTCCATTTTTCGTTGGAGCTCATAAATCATATCTTTCATATCCTTCTGGCCCTCCTTATCGTCATCAGAAATGACCTCGGGGGTAGGGTCATTCCGGGCCCTTTTGCCTTTTGTCTTAGCTAGGAGCCTCTCCTCTTCTAGCTGCATTCTTTTCTGAATCTTTAGCTCAAGATTTTCCGCTTCTTCTCTTCTTATTTGTTCCCTCATTTCTTCCAACTTTTTCTTCCTGGTTGCTTCTGTCTCTTTCTTATTAGGCTCTTTCTGATTCTTTTTCGCCTTAGCTCCGATTCGATCGAAGATAGATCTCCTAGATTGTTGAGAGTCCCCGGAATCTTCTTGATCATCATCTTGCTCATATTCTATCTGAGCCCGGGCTTGCTTATCTCTGTATAGCCTGATTGCTTCAGCCAGTTCATTGCTTGTTAAGTTGGCCATATGCTCCTCAGCCACTAGAACATTAGTATACTTATACTGATTCAGTTCAATGATATTTCTGGCATCCCTGGGTGTTACAATCCTTTCCATGACCGGGGTATGTTGTGTCAATGGTTGCTCCTGGAGGGTCTCTCGGTCACCCCCAGGTTCATGAGACTGAGAGTGGTCCTGATCCTAGACCTGGGTACTGGAGGAGGGCCTACCAACCGTACTCTTTCCTGCTCTTGCCATTACCACAAGTGTACAAATAACTGACCAAGATTTGAGGCTAAAAATGTGGATCTAAGGTTGCTTTTTTGAAGATAGCAAAAAAATTCCAGAATAACATCAAACAAACTTTCTGGGTTTTGCTAACAATAGTACTAAACAAGAACAGAAGGCTCTAGAGCACAAAGACAATATGCAAACTAAAGTAGATCTGGGTTTAAAAACTATCAAAACTATCAAACCCAAAATAATCAAAACTAACAAATGAGAACGGGATCACACAAACGTGGCTTAATGTAATGAGCTCATACAAACGTGGCTTAAATGAACAATATTCATATTCAAGAGAGGGCATGGTTGCTTGTGTTCTTATAGGTTTAAGATGTGGACTCTCCTAAGAGTTTGCTGATGAAGGTGAATCCAAAGACACCGAGACCCAAGGATGGAGCGCCCCTCCTTCTAGCGCCAAATGATAACTCTGGTGAGCGAGGTGGCTCCTTCCGACATCGTTCCTGGACATTCCGGGTGTGAATGAGGTGTCGCTGCTGTTGGGTATCTGAAAAATAACACCGGAGGGGGATCTGAGCCCCGCGGCGCCTCCGGTATGCGAATAAGAGTCTAGTTGGGGAAGATGAAGATAGAGAGGACAAGGGTTGCTCTGTGTGTGTATTCTTGTGTGTATGAGAGTGTGTGTAATGAAATGTGTCTAACCCTAAATCCTTCATCTTTGGGGGTATATATAGCCTAAAGGTAGGGTTTAGGGGTTGGTACCTCTAGATCAGGGTCGTTGGTTGCTGGAGGCGGAGGACGCCTGGCTTGGGTAGATTGCATACACGTGTCCAGGCGAGGACCACCTTCACGGTTTCCTAACGGTACTCTGACACGCGCTGTATTTGTCTGATATGTTGGTTGTTGATAGCTGTCATTGTCACGTGCCCACGTACCCCTCCTTGGCAGGTTATGGGGCGTGTATGTGCTCGTAGGGACCCCCTTCGGGTCTACTCTATCTGGGTGATCCTGGACTGGGACGGATCCAGGTTGGTAGATGATCCAGGTCCTGGCCTGGGCACTGGTTGGGGGATGATCTAGGTCCAGGGTTGGCACCCGAGTCTGGCTCACTTCACTTGAATGCTATAGGTGAGGGGGGTCTTGGTCCATCAGTTTATACCCTAGATCTGGGTTGGGCCTGTTAGTGTAGGTGCCCTAGAGGCAATACATTATTCTTTTATCTTTATGTCAGTTGATCATTCAATAAATGTATTTATTATGACCTTAATTACTGCGATATTTTGTTAGCATAATAAATGTCCTTAGAATCATGATACAAATTGTATAGTTTAAGTACATGACTTGAACTTGAGATTATATAATATATCATATTCTTAAAGGTCCCTAGTCGAGTATTATTATATAGGACAATAATAATACATAGATAGACTAGTATGTTGTTTGACAAGATAACCACATCTCATTGGTTATAAGTATGGGGATACTGAAGTCAATACATAGGTACATGTGAGAGTACATGGTACTGGACAGACCCACAGTGAGATTCTTCATGTTTAATAAAGTCATAAGAAAGACTCACAGTGATAATGGTGTAACGATCCTTTGACTTGAAATCATTATATTTCTATACGAGGATTAATATACTTTGACTACATTAAAAGTTACTTTTGATCGGGTGATGATAAAAGTGGACATCGGGTATATCATGAGTCGTATGAGAAATATGAATGATAGATAAAGGATTTAACCCTCCTATAATTAGGAGAGATATTATTGGCCTCTTGATTGAGTGAGATTATAAAAGCATGGCCATGCTCAAATAATGATTTGTTTCAATAATCTACTCATGCATCAAGTAAACCCAGATTAAATGTTGAAGAGGATGACTAAATACATGCCTCGAGTTTAATCTATAATATGTATGGTTAAAGGGATTATATTACACGGAAAAACATTAATCACGAAAGGTTTTATCTAATCACGATTTAATTATTGTTTAATTGGGTAACAATGATGTATTACTAGATACCGCTCATTGTTTATAATTTTATTAGAGAATAAAATTATTGCCAATTAAATAATAGCCTATAGGGTCGCACAAATAGAGCACTTAATGGAATAGTTAATTTAAATTATGGATTTAAATTAATTGATGATTATTTGAATTTTATTATAATTAAGTAAGACTTAATTGAGATAATATAAATTCGAATTAAAAGGAATGTTTTTTGCCCATAATAATTAAGTATGACTTAGTTATTAATTAAATAATAGAAATTTGTTTTTATTATTTAATCCAATACCTACTAGGGTTGGGCTTTGCTATTATGGGCCTTTTTAATCAGTCATTATAAATAGATAATGAGAGGTTAAAGAGGCTTGAACGTTTTTTAAAGAAAACCCTAGCAGCAAAGAGAGGCAGAGGCAATTCAGATCGTCAAGAAGGAGGCTAGTACATCCATTCCGTAGTCAAGTTCGTGAGACGTTCTTGAAGGTGCTCGTGTGGATACCATAGAGGTGTTTCTCCTAGAGGTAGACACAAAGCGTGATAGCTAGGATCTCCGTTGAGTTCGTAAAAGTTAATCTCTTGAAAGGTATGATTCGTTATCTCCATAATCTGCCCATAATTATACATGGATCCTGTTTTTGGGTTTCGAATTTTTGTTTTATTTACGTTTATCCGCTGCGTTTTATGCCTTCGGAACCCAACAATGGCATCAGAGCTACGTGTATAAGGGGCTGATTTGGTTACGTGTTTACTGTATTTTTACAAGTATGCATGTGTGATGAGTCTGCCATGATAACAGTTATGTTATATGAGTCTGCCATGATAACAGTTATGTTATATGAATGATATGATGAATCTGTTAATGATCTATATGATGATACTAGTATGTTTAAGATCTGCCATAACTCATATGTATGCGATCTCTTAAAATATGTATACTGATACACGTTTTTGGTAACTGGGATATGGATCGTGTGTATACTGATACATGCTTCTGGAATAGTATTCTGATACATGTTTTTCTAGTATTCTGATACTTGATTTTGCAAAAATTTCCGCCATCGGGGGGCTCGCTGCCCCCCCGAACCCCCCCAGCGACCTCACCGCGGAGGTCGAACCGCGTGGTTAGGGTTTCGTTTTTAATTTGTGCTTATGACATATGCTTTACTTATTTATTATTCTTGATTGGATCATGATAAGTGATAAATAGTATGTCATCTTTATATGATCTATCATGTTCTTTAATGGTTACTGAGCATGGTGCATAGTTATGGCCTTAAGACCTTAGTTGTAATGGTTTATTCTTTTGGTTTGTAATAAATACGACTTGCATGTCGTTTTCTATTTGTAGTTGTTTTATCTCGAATGTAACTCGAGTTCTTTTGTAAGTTCATTAGTATAATTCTTAATGTAACATCCTAGAAGGACAAGGGAAAGAGGAGGCATCCTATGGAGGCCAAGGAGACAATGGAAGCAATAGAGAAGACATATGTAATAGTTATTTTTACACCATAGATTGACCTTGATCTTTTCATTAGCCTGAAAAGATCACATAGGATTGGGCCATAACTATTGCACGTTTACTTTACGTACTTTTCATATGATGTATAAATAGTATGTGTAGAGTAGAAAAATGCATGTTTTAATTAGATTAATGATGTATGTATGTATTAGATACATCACCCATGCCATGCCTTTAAACAAGATAAAATCTGTAACGACTCAAGATTTAAAATTAACAAACGATCATGAGATTCTCGTGTTTATGAAACACGGAATAAAATACGAATTTTCTTTATTTCTGACATGGGGCGATTTTGTCAACAACGGGTTCATAGAACTTGTAAGGCTGTGGGTTTTAAGCGAGACCGATGTGACTCCTCCACTACCTGGAAATCAAACCATTGACGAGTATTGATTTGAAGTATTTTATTCAAGGAAAAATTGGGAATCTCTTTATGATGGGATCATGATCGTTCTAAATTAAAATCCCTAAGTAAAAATATTAAGTTTTAATCAGATGCTTTCCAATGAATGAACACTCATTAAATCCTAGATCGATAAGGGGAAGGGCTGTCAGTGGCAGGGGACTCCTATCTATCATGGTGAAATGCGACGAATATAAACGGTTATATTCGGACGTTGTATCATTGGGTCTAACTTAACTGAGTCATCATAATAAGGTGAATATAAACGGTTATATTCAACTATTATGAACTTAGAAGCATAGAGTTTGGTTAAAAATCTATTAGATAGATAAGATCAATTGTTGTTCACCAAATTATCCAAGAATTATATATGATATAATTGACAACTGTTGTCTACCTAAATAATCATGTTTTAAGGATACCAGTGGTTGACTTAGAACATGACGAAATATGGATCTTGGCTCACTAGAAAGATTTATGGGATATACTTTCCGAATTAATAGTTAGGGCTATTAATTTGATAAAAAAAATAGTGGGAGATATATTACGAATATATCATAATCATATGAACATAAAATTTTAACTCAGACAATCTAATGTTTATTTTGCGCTTTTATTATTGTAGATACTGAGTAATGGCAAACAACACAAACACACTATCCGTACGTTCAGTCCTTGAGAAGGACAAGCTGACAGGAGGAAACAACTTCCTAGACTGGCAGAGGAATTTGAGGATTGTCCTCAGGCAGGAGCGCAAGCTTCATGTCATTGATATTCCTCCTCCAGGCCCCCTTCCTGAGGGTGCTACTGCTGATGAACGAGCAGCACGCACAAAGGATGAGAATGATGCAAATGATGTTGCATGTCTTATGTTGGCAACTATGAGTGCTGAGCTTCAAAGACAACATGTGCATATGGATGCATATACTATCAATGAGCACTTGCAAAGCATGTTTGCAAGCCAAACTCGTCAAGAAAGGTTCAACACGAGTAAGTCACTTTTTAATTGCAAACAAGGGGCGAGTGAACCAGTTGGCCCACATGTTCTGAAGATGATTGGTTACATTGAGTACCTTGAAACTTTGGGTTTCCCGATTGGTCCGGAAACTGGTATTGACCTAATCATGAATTCTTTGAACAACAAATTCACTCAGTTTGTTGTGAACTACAATATGAATGAATTTGACAAAACACCTACTGAATTGTTGCATATGTTGAGAACATATGAGACCAACATGAAGACAGCTGAACCTGCTCCCATACTGATGGTGGGAAATAAAGGTAAGGCCAAAGGGAAGGGAAAATGGAAGGGTAAGAAGAAGATTGGATCTGATTCTACAACCAAGCCAAAGTCAGGTCCCAAACAGGCTTTAAAGCCTAAAGGTGGTGTGGCCAAGGGTGAATGTCACTACTGTAAGAAAGATGGTCACTGGAAGAGAAACTGTCCAATTTACTTGGAGGATCTGAAGAAAAAGAAAGCAGTTCAGATTTCTGGATCAGGTATTTATGTTATAGAAGTCAATTTGTCTATTTCTACATCCTGGGTATTTGATACTGGATGTGCTTCTCACATTTGTATAAATGTGCAGGGCCTGCAGAGAAGTAGAACTCTGGCTAAGGGAGAAGTGGACCTAAGAGTAGGCAATGGAGCAAAAGTTGCTGCTTTAGCTGTAGGGACTTATTATTTATCTATGCCCTCTGGGCTTGTTTTAGAACTAGAAGACTGTTTTTACGTGCCTGCGATTCGCAGAAACATTATTTCTGTTTCTTGTTTGGACAAGAAAGGTTTTTCGTTTACAATAAAGAACAACAGTTGCTCTTTTGCTTTGAATGATTTAACCTATGGTGTTGCGCGTTTATTTAATGGTTTATATGTTCTTGATTTAGATAACCCTGTCTGTAATATAGAAAACAAACGACTTAAAATAAATGACTCAAATCAAACATACCTCTGGCATTGTCGTCTAGGCCACATAAATGAGAAACGCATATCCAAATTACATAAGGATGGATACTTGGATAAGTTTGATTTTGAATCATACCAAGAATGCGAATCTTGTTTGCTTGGTAAGATGACTAAAGCCCCTTTCACTGGTAAGGGTCAAAGGGCCACTAAACGTCTGGAGCTAATACATAGTGATGTATGTGGCCCAATGCGTGTAATGGCTAGAGGAGGCTACTACTACTTCATAACATTTACTGATGATTTCAGTAGATATGGATATGTATATCTTATGAAGAACAAATCCGATTCTTTTGAAAAATTTAAAGAATACAAGGTTGAAGTAGAGAAGCAAATTGGCGGAGATGCAAGTATTAAGATCTTACGATCCGATCGTGGGGGTGAATACTTAAGCACCGAATTTAGAGAGTATTTGAAAGAGTGTGGTATTGTATCGCAACTCACTCCGCCAGGAACACCTCAATGGAATGGAGTTTCAGAGAGGAGAAATCGCACCTTGTTGGACATGGTGCGATCGATGATGAGTCATGCAGATCTTCCAATTAGTTTCTGGGGTTACGCTCTAGAAACAGCGGCTTTCACACTTAACCGTGTTCCTACTAAGAAGGTTCAAAAGACTCCATATGAGATATGGAAAGAGAAACGGTCAGGCATGAACTTTATGAAAGTTTGGGGATGTAAGGCATTTGTGAAACGTCAAGAATCTGACAAGCTTGGACCTAAATCCGAAGAGTGCATTTTTGTAGGATACCCTAATGAAACAAAGGCGTATTATTTTTATAGTCCTTCTGAGCAGAAAGTGTTTATTGCTCGAGATGCTGTCTTCATGGAAAGAGATTTTGTTTCCAAAAGAAACAGTGGGAGAACTATAGATCTCGATGAAGATCGAGAACCGCAAAATAGCATTGAACCTGAAGTGGAACAAGAGCAGAATAATGATAATGCTCAACAAACACAGGTTGTTCGTAGATCTGGTAGATTTCGCCATGAGCCAGAGAGATATGGATTTCTCATGACTCAGTGTGGTGATTTGATGCTCATAGATGAAGATGAGCCTCTCACATACCAAGATGCTATGAACAGTCCAGACTCTAAGAGATGGCTTGAAGCCATGAAATCCGAGATAGATTCCATGTACGAAAACCAAGTATGGACTTTGGTTGATCCACCTGAAGGGGTAAAACCCATAGGGTGCAAATGGGTTTTTAAAAAGAAAAAGGGCATGGATGGAAATGTTCAGACCTATAAAGCTAGGCTGGTTGCAAAAGGTTTCAAACAAATTCATGGTATTGACTATGATGAAACTTTCTCACCAGTGGCTATGGTCAAGTCTATAAGGATTTTACTTGCCATTGCAGCATTCCATGATTATGAAATCTGGCAAATGGATGTCAAAACAGCCTTCCTTAATGGAAGCCTTGAAGAGGATGTGTACATGACACAACCTGAGGGTTTTGTCGATCCAAGGAATGCTGGCAAGGTATGTAAATTGCGTCGATCCATTTATGGATTGAAGCAATCCTCTAGGAGATGGAATATCCGTTTTGATGAAATAGTCATAGAGTATGGCTTTGTTCAAAACGAAGATGAACCGTGTGTTTACAAGAAGGTTAATGGGAGCTATGTGGCATTCATAGTACTATATGTTGATGATATACTACTAATGGGGAATGACATACCTTCTCTAAAGGCTGTTAAGACGTGGTTAGGGAGCAATTTCTCCATTAAAGACTTAGGAGAGGCATCCTACATTCTAGGAATGAGGATCTATAGAGAAAGATCTAGAAGGATGATCGGTCTAAGTCAGAGCACATACATTGATAAGGTTTTGCATCGTTTTGGAATGCAAAATGCAAAAAGGGGATATGTCCCTGTGTCTCAAGGGATAACGATCTCTAAGGACCAATGTCCGAAATCATTGGATGAGAAGGACCACATGAATAAAGTTCCATATGCTTCAGCAATTGGATCTATCATGTATGCAATGGTATGTACTCGCCCAGATGTCTCGTATGCTTTGAGCATGACGAGCAGATACCAGTCTAATCCGGGTGAAGGTCACTGGACGGCAGTTAAGAATATTCTTAAGTACCTGAAAAGAACTAAAGATTCATTCTTGGTGTATGGAGGAGAAGAGAAACTCGTTGTAAAAGGTTACACCGATGCAAGTTTCCAAACAGACAGAGATGATACTGTATCACAGTCTGGTTTTGTGTTTTGTCTAAACGGAGGTGCTGTAAGCTGGAAGAGTTCAAAGCAAGAAACAGTAGCTGATTCTACAATGGAGGCTGAGTACATTGCAGCTTGTGAAGCAGCTAAGGAGGCCGTTTGGATTCGAAAGTTCATTTCTGTTTTGGGAGTGGTTCCATCGATCGCAGATCCCATTGATCTATACTGCGATAATAATGGAGCCATTGCACAGGCTAAAGAACCTAGATCACACTCCCGGGCTAAACATATACTCAGGAGATTTCACCTTATTCGAGAGATTAATGAAAGGGGTGATATACACATATGTAAAGTGCACACAAATGATAACATTGCAGACCCACTGACCAAAGGCTTGTCGCAGCAGAAGCACGATGGTCACACTAGTTCCATGGGTATTAGATATATGGGTGATTGGCTCTAGTGCAAGTGGGAGATTGTTAGTGTAGGTGCCCTAGAGGCAATACATTATTCTTTTATCTTTATGTCAGTTGATCATTCAATAAATGTATTTATTATGACCTTAATTACTGCGATATTTTGTTAGCATAATAAATGTCCTTAGAATCATGATACAAATTGTATAGTTTAAGTACATGACTTGAACTTGAGATTATATAATATATCATATTCTTAAAGGTCCCTAGTCGAGTATTATTATATAGGACAATAATAATACATAGATAGACTAGTATGTTGTTTGACAAGATAACCACATCTCATTGGTTATAAGTATGGGGATACTGAAGTCAATACATAGGTACATGTGAGAGTACATGGTACTGGACAGACCCACAGTGAGATTCTTCATGTTTAATAAAGTCATAAGAAAGACTCACAGTGATAATGGTGTAACGATCCTTTGACTTGAAATCATTATATTTCTATACGAGGATTAATATACTTTGACTACATTAAAAGTTACTTTTGATCGGGTGATGATAAAAGTGGACATCGGGTATATCATGAGTCGTATGAGAAATATGAATGATAGATAAAGGATTTAACCCTCCTATAATTAGGAGAGATATTATTGGCCTCTTGATTGAGTGAGATTATAAAAGCATGGCCATGCTCAAATAATGATTTGTTTCAATAATCTACTCATGCATCAAGTAAACCCAGATTAAATGTTGAAGAGGATGACTAAATACATGCCTCGAGTTTAATCTATAATATGTATGGTTAAAGGGATTATATTACACGGAAAAACATTAATCACGAAAGGTTTTATCTAATCACGATTTAATTATTGTTTAATTGGGTAACAATGATGTATTACTAGATATCGCTCATTGTTTATAATTTTATTAGAGAATAAAATTATTGCCAATTAAATAATAGCCTATAGGGTCGCACAAATAGAGCACTTAATGGAATAGTTAATTTAAATTATGGATTTAAATTAATTGATGATTATTTGAATTTTATTATAATTAAGTAAGACTTAATTGAGATAATATAAATTCGAATTAAAAGGAATGTTTTTTGCCCATAATAATTAAGTATGACTTAGTTATTAATTAAATAATAGAAATTTGTTTTTATTATTTAATCCAATACCTACTAGGGTTGGGCTTTGCTATTATGGGCCTTTTTAATCAGTCATTATAAATAGATAATGAGAGGTTAAAGAGGCTTGAACGTTTTTTAAAGAAAACCCTAGCAGCAAAGAGAGGCAGAGGCAATTCAGATCGTCAAGAAGGAGGCTAGTACATCCATTCCGTAGTCAAGTTCGTGAGACGTTCTTGAAGGTGCTCGTGTGGATACCATAGAGGTGTTTCTCCGAGAGGTAGACACAAAGCGTGATAGCTAGGATCTCCGTTGAGTTCGTAAAAGTTAATCTCTTGAAAGGTATGATTCGTTATCTCCATAATCTGCCCATAATTATACATGGATCCTGTTTTTGGGTTTCGAATTTTTGTTTTATTTACGTTTATCCGCTGCGTTTTATGCCTTCGGAACCCAACAGGGCCCTAGCCAGGTTGTTTATACTATCACATGATATCTTTTTATAGTACATAATTTTTTTGCCGGTGTTGTGAATTTGGATTGAGACGCTGCTGAAGAATGAATACTGCATTTCATTTTTTTTTAAAAAGATCGAACTCCGATCCGATAATCCGTGATTCTAACGGATCCGGATATAAATTGGGTTATAAAAAATCTGACTAAAATCTGATCCAAATCTGATCCGATAAAATTAAATGGATCAAAATTGATCCGATCAAGATTGGATCCATTGACATCACTACGGTGTGCGTGCATATTGAGCCCATTGAGATTAGGGGACTTAAAATTTTTTAAACCCATTGTGTATATATAGATTATAATCTAATTTTATAATATATATATATAATACAAAACGAATCCAATAAATTCAAAATGTAACTCAAGTTTTCTTATTGTTCTCTTTGATGTAAGTGCGTGAATACGCTGACTTTAGGTCATATACTATTAACCCATTGTTCTAAAAATAGACCAATTAATAATAACCGATTGAAATACGGATAAAAATCAAACCAAATTCGGTTCGGATTAAATTTGGTTTGGATATTTTCAGAACCTAACTTATTATTTTTTTCATTTTGTAAGACTTAAAAATATCTTTTTATTAAAAGTAGTACTTTTAATATAATATGATGTACTTTTACCAAATATTATGATTAAATAATTATATTATCACGAACATAAAGTACTTTTAAGTATGAATTTTGCTTATTTCGGATCATATTTGCACTACGCCATAGATGGCCTATCGCAATGGTTTAATCATGAGTGTTACAAAAATATGTTACATTAGGTATGTACATTTTAACCTATTGTAACATAGTACTTTTAATGTTACCATAACCTTTGCAACATGTTGCTATAGTTACAAAGTGTTACATACTGTGATATGTGGAAACTTATGTTACAATAAGGTATTAATGAATTTAAACAAATAACATTTTACAAATAATTAAATATATACAATTATTTGACTTCAAAATTAATCAAGTTTGATAATGTAATTAAGCAATAATATTAAAATATACTTTCAGATTAAATAATTGAATAATTCTATAATTATTTTAACTATTAAAGTAAATTAAACTTTTGAATGATTAATTACACCATTTTTTAAAATAAAAATATTATAAATAATTATTATATTTGACTTTAAAATTAGCAAATTTTGATAAATTATTTTTTTTGTTTTAATTTTATAAACAATACTAAGTAACTGATTTGTTTATTAATAAAAATTTAAATAATATTTATAATTAAATAAATTCTATAAAATAAAAAAAGTCAAATTATCAATTTTTAGATGGGCTCAGGCGGGCTAAAATTGCTCTCAAATTTTGGACAAGCGGGCAATTTATTTTTCTGCTGGGCAGGTTAAAATTTTATAATAGTCAAAACTTACTATCTCTCTGAAAACAAACCTCTTCCTATCCTATCTAAACATCTCTCATTCTGTCTTTCTCTCTCGCTGCTCTTGCTCTCTCTGTCAGCTCTCTTTTAATTGAACGGTAAATTAAAGCTAAACTTTCACAGATTGATGGAAACGGGTACTACTTCAACCGATTCGAGTTCAAACAAAACTAGGGTGTTCTGTTTGATTTGGGTATTTTTCTTTGTGAATTTCTCCTGTTCCAGTACTAATTTCATTTTTATCTCTGTCTAGTGCTAATTTGGGGTCGAATTAGCTTTAGGCTCGAAGCAACTTTGGGGTCGAATTAGCTTTGGGCTCGAAGAAGCTTTGGGGTCGAATCAACTTTAGCTTTGAAAGTAGAACTGTTAGATTTGCTCCATTTGTAGTTGTTTATCTTCTAACTGTTAAACTTTAAATGATATGATATATCAGGAAAAATAACTATTGAAGAAAACACTTGTAACATACATATCGGCCTTATCCGAACTGTTATTTAATATTGTCTCATCCTGGTCCAATTTCCCAAATCTTGTTTATATGATACTATAATATGTTATCAAGTCAAATAGAAAATATTATGCTTTTTATATAGTTTTTGTGGCTAGCAAGGGAACTGCAATCCTACTTGAGTAGATAAAGTTGTAATGCAATAATTCATTGGAGATTTGAGACTTTACACCTACGAAGTTAATTGCGGTGTCCGAAATTTGGTCATGCTCTGCTAGTAGAGAGCTGTAATTTTCTAATTTTCTTTTATGACTTTTTCATTCAGGTATACTCCTATATCAGGTCCTTATTCAAAGCGACACTTTGATTTATTGATTAAGGTTTAGTTTCTTACCTATATGTTTTTGTCATCCTGGCATATTACTCTATCCAGTAAGATGTCTATTCAATTTTTGTATAAAGTTTCAATAAGTTTTGTCCATAGTGTCCAAGTATTAGATATTGAATGCTAAGAACATAGCACAGAGGGGGTGAGTGTGTTTCTTGAATAATTTTTTCTCTTAAAACTTGTTTGATTTTGGTGAACAAATAAGTTAGCAATATGTAGAGATGTTGAAGTAAGCATAAATAACACACACAATATCAAAAACTCACTTAATTGTATTAATTAAGTTTATCTTTCTACAAATTGAAAGAGATGTGTCCTAAGTCCAATCATGTATGATGATTTAGGAATAACTCTTATGTAATCTGTTTTGATTTCATTGATATTAATAAAAGACTTGTTTTAATTTTATTGCGGGCTTTATCTATTTAAGTATTTAAATAAGATATACCATAGTTTAGAGTAAAGCTTTTTATGGATTATGATGAGATCATAATAATGAGACCTAAAAGATGATAACTCTAAACTTAAATTTTTCCTGGTCGTAGGATTACTAACTGGTAATTAGTAATCCGCAAAGATCGGTACATACTATGCTTGCTTCATTATGAAGGATGTATGTTCTCATAGACATTTGTGTGGTAACACTATAGCTAGTATGTAGGTGCTTATTATAGAATAAGTTCACTGAACATGACTCACACAGCTGAATAACTGATGGAGTTCACTCACGTGTCAGCAGTTGTTCACATAGTGATAGTTGTACAAGTATCCTTAGACTTGAGGTCATCATAGTTATCTTGTGTACACTGAACTATGTTTTGGTTTAGTTCTTAGTCTCCAGCGACAATTATAACGGCTCTACTGGGTATAGGAATTTGTACACGAAGATAGTGTATGATCAATAAAGAATCTACCCCTTCCAGTGAAGGAAGAGAATGTTTAATGCTGATCCACTTATGCTAGTTCATGAATCTCTGGCTAGAGTGAATGAAATTAGAAAGGAGTTTCTAATTTACATTAAATAGAACTAAGCATAGTGAATGAGAAAGCAAATAATTAAATAAGACAGGCTTGACACAAGTTCCATGCCTTGTATTTAATCGTGACATTGCAGGGTAGAAGGAATTGATTATACGGTAACTACTCACTGAATAGGTTCTTGGTATTCTAAGTAGTGAATTCGTATTATCCGGATAGTCGCAATATGCTGAGAAGTATCCCTCACGATGTAGAATAAATATGATTAATTTATTAATTAATCATATTTAATGAATTAGAGAATTTATATAAATAATGATAAAATAATTTTATTATTATTTATTTTTACAACCGGCTTAATATTGAACCTACAGGGTCACACCATAAAAGAGAATGATTTAATGGTGGAGGATTTAATTAATAATGGCTGGTAATTATTTATTTGTGAAATAAATAATTAGTTAGCAAATTTAATAATTGATTAAATGAGATTTAATTAATTCTTAATATTATTAATTAAGAATTTAATTTTGGAAATTAAATCAAGTGAGAGAATTATTTTTCTAAAGTGTTTAGAAAAGGGATTAATGATTAAAAAGTGTTTTAATTATTAGTTAATTGGTTAATAAGAATAATCAATTAAAGGGTTAATAATAATAATATTATGGAAAATTTTCAGCTGAAAATTTTGCCTATAATATATACTATTATAAACCCAATTTGCCTCAACCCAAATAATTAACCATAATTCTAAAGTAGAACAAGAGGGAGACAAATAATTCTCTCAACCTCTTCCTCCTCCATCACATTGTACTCTTGGTGGATACCGGTGGAGTGCTTCACACTTGAGGAGCAGCTGCTAGGGATTTCCTTTCATCGTTCTTGGATCGCTATTAAAGACCTCCATCTTTCCATTAACGTAAAGCTTCTTAAGGTAAACATACTGAAGTACGAATTAAATATTATTTTTCGCATGAATCCTGCGGAGGGTTTCGTTTTTTTTTAGATTTAAATTTACGTTTTCGTTGCGTTTATGTGCTAAAAACCCTTCAATGCCATCAGAGCTACTTGTGAAAAGTTTTTAATTCGTTTATGTGTTTAACTGTTTTCGATATATGAGCATGTACGTGATTCACCATGATTTGATGTTGATATAATATGCTTATATATGTATGGTTTTGAATATATGATATTCATGTGAGTTGTATAATCATAAGATGATTATGTAATCTGTATATATACTGATATATACATGATTTATGTTTGTTCTAATTATGAAAATTATATTAGATACAGATTCTGAATTGGCTGCTGCAGATTTGCTGAAATCTGGGTCTGGTGTCCGATTTACGCAAACAAATACCCTATTCCATAGGTAAATGAGCGTCTGAACAAAACTGATAGATAGAGCTATCAACGACTCGTCTGTAAGGTGTCTGACGTAGTTTACTACCCGCAAACAGTGATTCTTATTTTTCTGATTTGATTCTGATTTTTCTGATTTTTGTCATATTTTTTTTTATGATTAGATCATGGATAATATGATATGTTAAGATCAGATTATGTGTTTTAACATGTTTTTATGTGTTGTATGATCATGGTGGATGGTTATGGCCTTTCGACCTTAGTGTAATGGTTTTGGTTTTGGTTTTAAATACGACTTGCATGTCGTCAATCTTTGTTATCATAAATCTCGAATGTAACTCGAGTTATTCTTGTTAGTTCATTAGATTAGTTTTACTTTCAATCTATGTAATGTAATTGAAGACTCAAGAAGGCTATCCAATGGAGGTGATACAAAGAAGAAGACGAGGCATACAAGAAGTCTAAACAAAGAAGAAGACTTATGTAATAAGTAGTTGTATTTATTTCCATCACCATATTAGATTGACCTTGATCTTTATCATGAGCTTGATAAAGATCACATAGGATGGGGCCATAACCAAACACATTTACTTTATTGTACTTTACATTTGCTTGTTTATTTAATTTTATATATGAGATATATGCCTATGTTTACCATGCGATGATAGATTTAGGTGAACTTAAATCAATATAAGGCGTGCTCTAGAAAATCTTGAATAAGAATTGTTTCTTGCCTTAAGAATAATATTATGAATACAATCATGAGATTCTTGTGTTTATGAAACACGTAATTAAATATGAATTTTCAATATTGAGAGAAAGGATGATTCTGTCAAAAGCAGATTTCTATCTGTAAGAAAGGGGTATTAAGTGACGCATCTTGACAATGCTCCCCCCGATCTGGGTATCATCTGATTATCGATTATTGATTTGAAATATTTAATTTAAAAGGAAGAATCTCTTTATAATATGATTATGATTGTAACATAATATAATCCCTCTAAAATTAAATAATATCAAGTAGTAATTGGCCAATGACACAACGGGCTTGTGTCGGTCATAGCCTTTCAACATGGTAGAAAGTGGTTCTTATTTTTAAATCATTGTCATTTCGTGCTACAGCCGAGGGCTTTGATTTCGAAATAAGAAATACTTGTCTATTATATAGAGATGTGTACATTGAATTAGAATCTAAAGGTCGTTACGTGCTACAGCTGTGGGCCGTTGGAGACTGATTCAATTGTACGAAATGTTGGTTAAGACTTGACTTAGAATATTGAGTTTGTCGTGCTACAGCCGTGACTCAATTATTCAAGAGGCTAAAGTTTTATTAGGGAATAACATAAGATGTAATTGACAAGAGTTGTCTGCCTATTTAACATCACATGACGTTTCGTGCTACAACCGAGGTTGTGTGATGGAATGTAGGATCCCTATTCCCACTAGCATTATGAATGCTTAATTTTCACTTAGGGGTTGTATAAATTAGATAAACTAGTGGGACAAACTTATGAATAAAGACCGGATTTATATAGTGTCTTGAAATGAAATTGAATATTTGCTAAGTGTTGTTATGTGTTCATCATTTACAGATTTACTATATTCGTTATGTCTTCTGCACTATCACTCCGGAGTATACTAGATGCTCACAAGTTGACTAGTCCTAATTTTGCTGACTGGCTTCGAAACTTGAGAATTGTTCTCAGGGTTGAGAAGATGGAATATGTGCTTGACTCACCTAAGCCTACTGAAGCTGCTAGCGATGCACACAATGATGAACATATTGTGTATCGTAAGTGGATAGATGATGCAAATGTTGCTCAATGCATCATGCTAGCTTCCATGAACATTGAGCTATAGAAGCAACATGAGCATATGGATGCTCACACTATCCTTATGCATCTACAAGAGTTGTATGATATGGCAGGGAGGACAGCTCGATATGAGATATCGAATGAACTGTTCGGTTGTAGGATATCTGAGGGATCATCTGTGAATGATCATGTACTTAAGATGATCAATTTGATTGAACGTCTTCGACAACTTGGTTTTGCCATGGATGGGGAGCTGAGCCAAGACTTGGTCTTGCAATCACTTCCGAGTTCGTTCTCGCAGTTTGTTGTAAACTTTCACATGAATAAGCTGGATGTCAGCCTGTGTGAACTTCAAAACATGTTGAAGACTGCGGGATCGAATTTTCCCCCTAAGAAGAGTTCTGTTCTTCTAATTGATGAAGGTTCCAATCCTAAGAAAAGTAAGAAGAACCCTTCCAAGAAGAAGAAAGTAGGTGAGAAAAAGCCGGTTCCACCAAAAGCTGAAGACCCTAAGAGAAAAGCTGTTTGCTTTCCCTGTAACAAGGCGGGGCACTGGAAGAGGAACTGCAAGGTTGACCTTGTAGAATTGAAGAAGAAGAAGGGTAGTGAGACTACCGCTTCTGATTCAGGTATGTTCATGATCGAAGTTAATATGTCACTAAGTCAAATTTCTACTTGGGTATTATATACCGCCTGTGGTTCTCATATTTGCAATTCATTGCAGGGACTAAGGAGAAGTAGGACTCTTGAAGAAGAGGAGGTGATTCTACGGATGAGAAATGGAGCAAGAGTTGCTGCTGAAGCTGTAGGATCATTTTATTTACATATGCTTACGGGCAAGACTATTGTTCTAAATAATTGTTATTTTGTCCCCTCGATTGTGAGGAATATTATTTCTATTCCATGTTAGACTTGGCTGGATTTTCGTTTATTATTCAGAATAATAAATGTTCAATTGTTAGAGATAACGTTCTTTATGGAAGTGGTATTTTAAACAATGGTCTGTATGTATGTGACGTAGAGTATAATTTACTACAAATTGAACATACTAATAAAAGAAAAAAGGATGATGAAAATCTCACTTTCTTGTGGCACTACGGACTTGGTCATATTAGTGAAAATAGACTGCGGATATTGCATAAGGAAGGGTTACTTGACCCCTTTGATTTTGAATCATATCCTACATGCGAGTCTTGTCTATTGGGTAAAATGACCAAATCTTCATTTAGTGGACATGGAGAGAGGGCTGCAGATTTCCTAGGATTGGTACACACAGATGTATGTGGACCAATGTATACGCAAGCCATTGGTGGATTTTTTTACTTCATTGCTTTCATAGATGATCGATCTAGATTCAGATATGTGTATTTGATGAAACACAAGTCTGAAGCCTTTGAAAAGTTCAAAGAATATAAGTATGAAGTGCAGAAACAAACCAAACATAGTATTATAACTCTTCGATCAGATCGAGGTGGTGAATACTTGAATGGAGAGTTTCTAGCTTATCTCAAAGAAAATGGTATAGTCTCCCAGTGGACTCCCCCATATACTCCACAGTTGAATGGGGTATCTGAAAGGAGAAATCGAACTTTGTTAGACATGGTTCGGTCCATGATGAGCTATGCGAATCTTCCAGTATTCCTGTGGGGTTATGCATTGGAAACCTCAGCATATTTACTGAATAAGGTGCCTTCCAAATCTTTTCCTTAAACTCCATATGAGATATGGAAAGAAAGGAAACCGAGTCTTAAACACGTTAAGATTTGGGGATGTCCAGCTTATGTCAAGAAAGTTGACCCAGATAAGCTGGAATCTCGATCTGTAAAATGTAATTTTGTGGCATATCCTAAAGAGACTTTAGGGTATTACTTTTACACCGATCATCGGGTGTTTGTCTCCAGACATGCTACCTTCTTGGAAAAGCAGTTTATCCTTAAAGGAAACAGTGGGAGCAAAATTGAACTTGATGAAGTTCAAGAAGCACAAACTACTACGGATCAAGTGGAAACACCTGTTCAGACTGAACAACCTTCTGTGGAATAGCCCATTCGTAGGTCAGGGAAAGTGTCTCGCCAACCTGAGACGTATTATGGCCTTGTCATTGAGAATGACAATGAGTTGTCAATCATTGATGATGACGACCCTATGACCTATAATGAGGCTATGAGTAGTGTTGACTCAGAGAAATGGCATAGTGCCATGAAATCTGAAATGGAATCTATGTATTCCAACCAAGTATGGACTCTGGTTGAGGCGCCTGAAGGTGTTAAGCCTATTGGGTGCAAGTGGGTATACAAAAGAAAGATTGGAGCAGATGGGCAGGTGGAGACCTATAAGGTCAGGCTCGTGGCAAAAGGATTCAGACAAAGGAAAGGGATTGACTTTGATGAAACTTTTTTGCCTGTAGCCCTGTTAAAATCAATTCGGATTTTACTTGCGATTGCTGCTTACTACGACTATGAGATCTGGCAAATGGACGTGAAAACGGCCTTCCTCAATGGGAAACTTGAAGAGGAAGTGTATATGACACGGCCAGAGGGTTTTCTTTCCAAGGGAAATGAACACCTAGTGTGTAAGCTGCTGCGAACCATATATGGTTTAAAGCAAGCTTCTCGTAGATGGAACATCCGTTTTGATGAGACAATCAAAGAGTTTGGTTTTATCAAAAACATAGATGAACCATGTGTCTACAAAAAGGTTAGTGGGAGCGCGGTAACATTTCTTGTATTGTATTGAAAGAGGAGACGTCAAGAGAGTTGACACACATAACAACGTAGCAGACCCACTCATAAAGCCACTTTCTCAAAGTCACTTTGATCGTCATAAAGACAAGATGGGTATTAGATACCAGAGTGATTGGCTTTAGTACAAGTGGGAGATTGAAAGAGATATGTCCTAAGTCCAATCATGTATGATGATTTAGGAATAACTTTTATGTAATCTGTTTTGATTTCATTGATATTAATAAAATACTTGTTTTGGTTTTATTGCGGGCTTTATCTATTTAAGTGTTTAAATAAGATTTACCATAGTTTAGAGTAAAGCTTTTTATGGATTATGATGAGATCATAATAATGAGACCTAAAAGATGATAACTCTAAACTTAAATTTTTCCTGGTCGTAGGATTACTAACTGGTAATTAGTAATCCTCAAATATCGGTACATACTATGCTTGCTTCATTATGAAGGATGTCTGTTCTCATAGACATTTGTGTGGTGACACTATAGCTAGTATGTAGGTGCTTATTATAGAATAAGTTCACTGAACATGACTCACACAGCTGAACAACTGATGGAGTTCACTCACGTGTCAGCAGTTGTTCACATAGTGATAGTTGTACAAGTATCCTTAGACTTGAGGTCATCATAGTCATCTTGTGTACACTGAACTATGCTTTGGTTTAGTTCTTAGTCTCCAGGGACAATTATAACGGCTCTACTGGGTATAGGAATTTGTACACGAAGATAGTGTATGATCAATAAAGAATCTACCCCTTCCAGTGAAGGAAGAGAATGTTCAATGCTGATCCACTTATGCTAGTTTAGGAATCTCTGGCCAGAGTGAATGAAATTAGAAAAAAGTTTCTAATTTACATTAAATAGAACTAAGCATAGTGAATGGGAAAGCAAATGATTAAATAAGATAGGCTTGACACAAGTTTCATGCCTTGTATTTAATCGTGACATTGTAGGGTAGAAGGAATTGATTGTACGGTAACTACTCACTGAATAGGTTCTTGGTATTCTAAGCAGTGAATTCATATTATCCGGATAGTCGCGATATGCTGAGAAGTATCCCTCACGATGTAGAATAAATATGATTAATTTATTAATTAATCATATTTAATGAATTAGAGAATTTATATAAATAATGATAAAATAGTTTTATTATTATTTATTTCTACTACCGACTTAATATTGAACCTACAGGGTCACACCATAAAAGAGAATGATTTAATGGTGGAGGAATTAATTAATAATGGCAATTATTTATTTGTGAAATAAATAATTAATTAGCAGATTTAATAATCGATTAAATGAGATTTAATTAATTCTTAATATTATTAATTAAGAATTTAATTTTAGAAATTAAATCAAGTGAGAGAATTATTTTTCTAAAGTGTTTAGAAAAGGGATTAATGATTAAAAGGTGTTTTAATTATTAGTTAATTATTAATAATAATAATTAATTAAAGGGTTAATAATAATAATATTTTATGGAAAATTTTCAGCTGAAAATTTTGCCTATAAATATACTATTATAAACCCTATTTGCCTCAACCAAAACAATTAACCCTAATTCTATAGAACAAGAGTGAGACAACTAATTCTCTCAACCTCTTCCTCCTCCATCACATTGTACTCTTGGTGGATACCGGTGGAGTGTGCTTCACATTTGAGGAGCAGCTGCTAGGAATTTCCGTTCATCGTTCTTGGATCGCTATTAAAGACCTCCATCTTTACATTAACGTAAAACTTCTTAAGGTAAACATACTGAACTACGAATTAAATATTATTTTTCGCATGGATCCTACGGAGGGTTTCGGTTTTTTTTCTAGATTTAAATTTACGTTTTCGTTGCGTTTATGTGCTAAAAACCCTTCAATGGCATCAGAGCTACTTGCGAAAAGTTTTTAATTCGTTTATGTGTTTAACTGTTTTCGATATATGAGCATGTACGTGATTCGCCATGATTTGATGTTGATATAATATACTTATATATGTATGGTTTTGAATATATGATATTCATGTGAGTTGTATAATTGTAAGTCATATGTCATAGCCTATTTGTATATTCGAGGATTCAACTCAACTCAAATAAGTATGTAATAAGTAAATAGTGGATCTACTGTCAAAAGAGATCTCACAGAGTAATATCTGTCAAAGGATTCAGAAACAAGGTTCATCTACAGACTTAAGGAGTTAATTCACTGGAAGAAGTTCAAGAAATTGATCATGCCTCAGTAATATAAATCAAGAGTGTGGATTTAATCAAGTGACAGAGATCTCGTCAGAGTATCATTAATTACAAGGATTTAATCTGAAGAAAATCAAAGTATCAAAGTCAAGACATGAAGAAACGTCACGGAAGTTAGTCACTCATGAACCAGACAGTACATCGAGTGTCAACGTTGAAGTGGTGGAATTGATTCATAATTCTCAGTGATTTTCAGAAGATATTCAGAAGATTGGTTGCTGCTCAGGGTTAGTATTAATTCTCTATTAAGTAATTAAGTCATATAATTTAATTAAGAAAATAAATTATATCTGCAAAGATTAATTTATTTGATTAATTAAATTAATTGATTAATTAATTCAGAATTAATATTAAGGATTTTCAGAATTTAAATTGGATTAAAAACAGTATTAAATCAGCAAGACAATTGAAAATGAACTAGCATGACAATCAGGATTGTCATACCGATTGTCATGCCAAGTCATTTCAATTGTCCTACCGAAAGTTCTACTGGGAAGGAGATAGTCTTGCTAGTTCAACTGATTGTCATACCGAAAGTCATTGTAGTTCAATCAGATTGTCTTGCTAGTTCAATCCATTGTCCTACCGAAAGTCTTGCCAGCTATAGGATTATCATTCCAGTTCAATTCAATTTTGTTGAATGAATTAAAAAGACACAGAAGCAACAGAAAGAAATATATCATCCAATCAAGAACACAGAACTCGAGAACAAAGAAAAAGAAGCAGACACAAATATTTCATCTCATCTGCAACTTCAAGATCAATTTCTAGATTGTAAAGTTAAATCCAATCAACTAGAAATCTTTATTTTGTTCTTGTGTAACAATCTAGCGGATCAAAATCCCTAGAACTTAATCTCAAATTGGGTTTAGCATTTGAATCTGTTTATTACAAAAATAGAAAAAGTTCATGTCGAATTTATTCTAGATTTGTGATAATTAATTTGAGATTAATTCCTTGTAATCGATACAGTTGTTGTAACACCTTTCAAGTTTAATAATATTTTTATTTAACTTGAATTTTGTTTCACATTTTTTATTCCGCATTTAATTCGATTATTCGGTACTGTTTGTATTCAACCCCCCCTTCTACAAACACATTGGGACCTAACAATAATCATAAGATGATTATGTAATCTGTATATATACTGATATATACATGATTTATGTTTGTTCTAATTATGAAAATTATATTAGATACAGATTCTGAATTGGCTGCTGCAGATTTGCTGAAATCTGGGTCTGGTGTCCGATTTACGCAAACAAATACCCTATTCCATAGGTAAATGAGCGTCTGAACAAAACTGATAGCAAAAGCTATCAACGACTCGTCTGTAAGGTGTTTGACGTCGTTTACTGCCCGTAAACAGTGATTCTTATTTTTCTGATTTGATTCTGATTTTTCTGATTTTTGTCATATTTTTTTTTATGATTAGATCATGGATAATATGATATGTTAAGATTAGATTATGTGTTTTAACATGCTTTTATGTGTTGTATGATCATGGTGGATGGTTATGGCCTTTCGACCTTAGTGTTATGGTTTTGGTTTTGGTTTTATATACGACTTGCATGTCGTCAATCTTTGTTATCATAAATCTCGAATGTAACTCGAGTTATTCTTGTTAGTTCATTAGATTAGTTTTACTTTCAATCTATGTAATGTAATTGAAGACTCAAGAAGGCTATCCAATGGAGGTGATACAAAGAAGAAGACGAAGCATACAAGAAGTCTAAACAAAGAAGAAGACTTATGTAATAAGTAGTTGTATTTATTTCCATCACCATATTAGATTGACCTTGATCTTTATCATGAGCTTGATAAAGATCACATAGGATGGGGCCATAACCAAACACATTTACTTTATTGTACTTTACATTTGCTTGTTTATTTAATTTTATATATGAGATATATGTCTATGTTTACCATGCGATGATAGATTTAGGTGAACTTAAATCAATATAAGGCGTGCTCTAGAAAATCTAGAATAGGAATCATTTCTTGCCTTAAGAATAATATTATGAATACAATCATGAGATTCTTGTGTTTATGAAACACGTAATTAAATATGAATTTTCAATATTGAGAGAAAGGATGATTCTGTCAAAAGCAGATTTCTATCTGTAAGAAATGGGTATTAAGTAACGCCTCTTGACAATGCTCCCCCCGATCTGGGAATCATCTGATTATCGATTATTGATTTGAAATATTTAATTTAAAAGGAAGAATCTCTTTATAATATGATTATGATTGTAACATAATATAATCCCTCTAAAATTAAATAATATCAAGTAGTAATTGGCCAATGACACAACGGGCTTGTGTCGGTCATAGCCTTCCAACATGGTAGAAAGTGGTTCTTATTTTTAAATCATTGTCATTTCGTGCTACAGCCGAGGGCTTTGATTTCGAAATAAGAAATACTTGTCTATTATATAGAGATGTGTACATTGAATTAGAATCTAAAGGTCGTTACGTGCTACAGCCGTGGGCCGTTGGAGACTGATTCAATTGTACGAAATGTTGGGTTAGACTTGACTTAGAATATTGAGTTTGTCGTGCTACAGCCGTGACTCAATTATTCAAGAGGCTAAAGTTTTATTAGGGAATAATATAAGATATTATTGACAAGATTTGTCTGCCTATTGAACAACACATGGCGTTTTGTGCTACAACCGAGGTTGTGTGATGGAATGTAGGTACCCTATTCCCACTAGCATTATGAATGCTTAATTTTCACTTAGGGGTTGTATAAATTAGATAAACTAGTGGGAGCCACTTATGAATAAAGACCTGATTCATATAGTGTCTTGAAATGAAATTGAATATTTGCTAAGTGTTGTTATGTGTTCATCATTTACAGTTTTACTATATTCGTTATGTCTTCTGCACTATCACTCCGGAGTATACTAGATGCTCACAAGTTGACTGGTCCTAATTTTGTTGACTGGCTTCGAAACTTGAGAATTATTCTCAGGGTTGAGAAGCTGGAATATGTACTTGACTCACCTAAGCCTACTGAACCTGCTAGCGATGCACATAATGATGAACATATTGTGTATCGTAAGTGGATAGATGATGCAAATGTTGCTCAATACATCATGCTAGCTTCCATGAACATTGAGCTACAGAAGCAACATGAGCATATGGATGCTCACACTATCCTTATGCATCTACAAGAGTTGTATGATGTGGCAGGGAGGACAGCTCGATATGAGATATCGAAGGAAATGTTCGATTGTAGGATATCTGAGGGATCATTTGTGAATGATCATGTACTTAAGGTGATAAATTTGATTGAACGTCTTGGACAACTTGGTTTTACCATGGATGGGGAGCTGAGCCAAGACTTGGTCTTGTAATCACTTCCGAGTTCGTTCTCGCAGTTTGTTGTGAACTTTCACATGAATAAGCTGGATGTCAGCCTGCTTGAACTCCACAACATGTTGAAGACTGCGTAATCGAATTTCCCCCCTAAGAAGAGTTCTGTTCTTCTAATTGGTGAAGGTTCCAATCCTAAGAAATGGAAGAAGAACCCTTCCAAGAAGAAGAAAGTAGGTGAGAAAAAGCCGGTTCCACCAAAAGCTGAAGACCCCAAGAGCAATGCTGTTTGCTTTCACTGTAACAAGGTGGGGCACTGGAAGAGGAACTGCAAGGTTGACCTTGCAGAATTGAAGAAGAAGAAGGGTAGTGAGACTACCGCTTCTGATTCAGGTATGTTCATGATCGAAGTTAATATGTCACTAAGTCAAATTTCTACTTGGGTATTAGATACCGCCTGTGGTTCTCATATTTGCAATTCGTTGCAGGGACAAAGGAGAAGTAGGACTCTTGAAGAAGAGGAGGTGATTCTACGGATGAGAAATGGAGCAAGAGTTGCTGCTGAAGCTGTAGGATCATTTCATTTACATATGCCTACGGGCAAGACTATTGTTCTAAATAATTGTTATTTTGTTCCCTCGATTGTGAGGAATATTATTCCTATTCCATGTTAGACTTGGCTGGATTTTCGTTTATTATTTAGAATAATAAATGTTCAATTCTTAGAGATAACGTTCTTTATGGAAATGGTATTTTAAGCAATGGTTTGTATGTATGTGACGTAGAGCATAATTTACTACAAATTGAATATACTACTAAAAGAAAAAGGGATGTTGAAAATCTCACTTTCTTGTGGCACTGCGGACTTGGTCATATTAGTGAAAATAGACTGCGGACATTGCATAAGGAAGGGTTACTTGACCCCTTTGATTTTGAATCATATCCTACATGCGAGTCTTGTCTATTGGGTAAAATGACCAAATATCCATTTAGTGGACATGGAGAGAGGGCTGCAGATTTCCTAGGATTGGTACACACAGATGTATGTGGACCAATGTTTACGCAAGCCATGGGTGGATTTTTATACTTCATTGCTTTCATAGATGATCGATGTAGATTCAGATATGTGTATTTGATGAAACACAAGTCTGAATCCTTTGAAAAGTTTAAAGAATATAAGTATGAAGTGGAGAAACAAATCAAACATAGTATTATAACTCTTCGATCAGATCGAGGTGATGAATACTTGAATGGAGAGTTTCTAGCTTATCTCAAAGAAAATGGTATAGTCTCCTAGTGGACTCCTCCATATACTCCATAGTTGAATGGGGTATCTGAAAGGAGAAATCGAACTTTGTTAGACATGGTTCGGTCCATGATGAGCTATGCGAATCTTCCAGTATTCCTGTGGGGTTATGCATTGGAAACCTCAGCATATTTACTGAATAAGGTGCCTTCCAAATCTGTTCCTCAAACTCCATATGAGATATGGAAAGAAAGGAAATCGAGTCTTAAACACGTTAAGATTTGGGGATGTCCAACTTATGTCAAGAAAGTTGACCCAGATAAGCTGGAATCTCGATCTGTAAAATGTAATTTTGTGGGATATCCTAAAGAGACTTAAAAGATGATAACTCTAAACTTAAATTTTTCCTGGTCATAGGATTACTAACTGGTAATTAGTAATCCGCAAAGATCGGTACATACTATGCTTGCTTCATTATGAAGGATATCTGTTCTCATAGTCATTTGTGTGGTGACACTATAGCTAGTATGTAGGTGCTTATTATAGAATAAGTTCACTGAACATGACTCACACAGCTGGACAATTGATGGAGTTCACTCACGTGTCAGCAGTTGTTCACATAGTGATAGTTGTACAAGTATCCTTAGACTTGAGGTCATCATAGTCATCTTGTGTACATTGAACTATGCTTTGGTTTAGTTCTTAGTCTCTAGGGACAATTATAACGGCTCTACTGGGTATAGGAATTTGTACACGAAGATAGTGTATGATCAATAAAGGATCTACCCCTTCCAGTGAAGGAAGCGAATGTTCAATGTTGATTCACTTATGCTAGTTCAGGAATCTCTGGCCAGAGTGAATGAAATTAGAAAGGAGTTTCTAATTTACATTAAATAGAACTAAGCATAGTGAATGGGAAAGCAAATTATTAAATAAGATAGGCTTGACACAAGTTCCATGCCTTGTATTTAATCGTGACATTGCAGGGTATTGATTGTACGGTAACTACTCACTGAATAGGTTCTTGGTATTCTAAGTAGTGAATTCGTATTATCCGGATAGTCGCGATATGCTGAGAAGTATCCCTCACGATGTAGAATAAATATGATTAATTTATTAATTAATCATATTTAATGAATTAGAGAATTTATATAAATAATGATAAAATAATTTTATTATTATTTATTTTACTACCGGCTTAATATTGAACCTACAGGGTCACACCATAAAAGAGAATGATTTAATGGTGGATGAATTAATTAATAATGGCTGATAATTATTTATTTGTGAAATAAATAATTAATTAGCAGATTTAATAATTGATTAAATGAGATTTAATTAATTCTTAATATTATTAATTAAGAATTTAATTTTGGAAATTAAATCAAGTGAGAGAATTATTTTTCTAAAGTGTTTAGAAAAGGGATTAATGATTAAAAGGTGTTTTAATTATTAGTTAATTGGTTAATAATAATAATCAATTAAAGGGTTAATAATAATAATATTTTATGGAAAATTTTCAGCTGAAAATTTTGCCTATAAATATACTATTATAAACCCTATTTGCCTCAACCCAAATAATTAACCCTAATTCTAAAGTAGAACAAGAGGGAGACAACTAATTCTCTCAACCTTTTCCTCCTCCATCACATTGTACTCTTGGTGGATACCGGTGGAGTGCTTCACACTTGAAGAGCAGCTACTAGGGATTTCCGTTCATCGTTCTTGGATCGTTATTAAAGACCTCCATCCTTCCATTAACGTAAAGCTTCTTAAGGTAAACATACGGAACTACGAATTAAATATTATTTTTCGCATGGATCCTGCAGAGGGTTTCGTTTTTTTTTTAGATTTAAATTTACGTTTTCGTTGCGTTTATGTGCTAAAAACCCTTCACAAATTACGTGTTCTTGTAAATTAAGAACTCAGCTTCTATCTTTAGAGAATACAAGAAAATCTAGATCTGTTTGTTACTTGTGAACTAAGGACCCGTACATGCTTTATAGACTAGCAACACTGGTTTACAAAACTTGCACTAAAATGTACTAAACCATTTTCTAAAGCAACCTTGTCTATTTCCCTTTTTGGTGTTAGCAAATCTGTGCAGAATCTTGCAGGTCTGTGACCACCCTTTGTCCAGTTAATCTTGGCCCTTGATCTTGTATTATTCAAGCTGCTTTGTAGACTTTCCAATTCAGTGAATGAATTATTTGTTGATTGACAATCTTGAATCTTGAACTTATATGTATTCTGAATTTGAGGTATTATATCGGGATCTCCAATTTGTTCAATAGAGAAGTGACATATCGATAAGTGTAATGACTTATCGATATCTCTGAGTTCTCTATAGGTATACTTGACTTGTCGAGGTCTCTAGATCCTTGCATATGAAATGACTTGTGGATATGTCTGAGATCTCTACATGTAGAAATGACTTATTGGTATCTTTGAGATCTCTATATAAACAATTTGACTTGTCGATATTTTTAAATCTTCACATCTTTATTTGACTTATCGATATCTCTGAGATCTCTACATGGAGAAATGACTTGTCGATATCTCCAGTTCTCTAAATCTTTATTTAACTTGTCGATATCTCTGAGACTTCTCTATAAGCCATTTTGGACTTCTCTACAAGTCATTTTGGACTTCTCGAATGACTTCTTGATATAACTTGATCTGTGACTTTTCAATATCTTGACTTAGACCATTTTTTATAGAACAGCTTTATTCAACTCCAAGCTTCTACACTTTTCTCTGAGGCATGATCATGACTTGATCTTCTTACATAGTTTATTCATTAGCTAGAAACTGTTCACAGAAAAATCCCCCAGTCTAATCTACCAACCATTTTTACAGGCTCAAGAAATACAATACAGATTTAGATTATCATACAATTTAACCTTAGGGTTGTCAATGTGACTTAGTCTTGTTATTATACAGGCATGTCTTGCACAACAATCTCCCCTAATCTGTGAGAATATTTCTTATCACAAATTCATGCCTGATAACAAGACCTACCCCAAGCTAAAATCAAATACATAAAAATTGACAGATTGGAAAATACAAACTTTTCTACATTGAGAAATTACATCAGTTCAAAAATTACAGCCATCAAGTGAATTTCTCATAACCAGCTTCTTTCCTAATGAGGTCCTAAATATCTACTATCACTTAAAGTCTTCAAATATTTTTATTCCTCTTAAGGCTTCCATCAGTTTGAGCCATTTTTCTAACAAGTGAGGTAATTAACTCTAAATCTTAAGAATCTGCCAACTGTTATATTTAGAAAATGTCCATATTTTGAGATTCTACTCATCCCCCTTGCATTGAGCTCATTTGATCTTTGTTCAAATATTTCAATATCATTGGCATACTGCCTTTCCATTTCCTCCCTCTCAACCTTTGTTTTTGCATGTCTTTTGTTTCTTTCTCTCAGCCTCTCAGACATCACATCACGGCCTTCCACATTCTTGTACTAGTATCCTTATCCTTCATCAAGCTAATCACCCTCTTCAATTCTGTGATTGAAAATATTTCCATGACTTCCCTGTTCGGCACAATGAAGGAGCCATCCAAATAGTAGATTCTGACTTCTGCCAAAGAGACAACCCAAACTTTGACTATTTCTTCAGATAGTTGTTGGAAATAGTCATTATCTATTATGCTCTTGTCTACAGGTAGAAAATCAGCTTGATTAAAGCAGTTCTCGATGGCACCAACATTAGCTTGTATTTTCTTTAGTTTTTTCCCAACAGTCTGAAAGTGAATTTTGATTGGAGGCTTGAATGAAGGTAGGTTTGAAATTTTCATTAAAGTGACATGGCTGGATGTGATTGGTATTTTGAGTAAGGAGTTTGCAGTTTGTTTGAATAGGTAATTAGATTTTTGAGGTTGGATTGGTTGAGTATTTGGTTGGCTTGGCTTGGAGGTCTGAGTTTGAATTTGTGAAACTTTTATTTCCTGGACATTTTGCTTCTTTGTTTCTCCTTCTCCATCTCTCCTCTTCGTCTTCTTTCCACCATATTTCTTTTCTTCCTTTCCCTTTTTCTTCTCACACACCTTGTTGCCAGTTGTTTTAGAAGATTGACTTGGATTTGAGCAAGAAGATTTTTGCTCATCCTTCTTCTGCTTATCATCATCTAAGTCATCTTCAGTGTTAATTTGAGTTTTAGGCAACAGGTTATCAACATTCCTCAAATATCTCCCAAAGATCTTGATCATTTTTTCATATTTTATAGTCTTGATCTTCTTAGTTTTTAAGTCAGTCTCTAGGGTTATTATCAGCCTCAAGTTTCCCATGATACAGTGCTTTAGAATCATGAAATGTTTGCACCTTTTGGTTGATGAACAGTTGTAGGTTACTCCCTTACTAGGTTGAAGATATGCTTCTGTAAAAGCAGCTACTTGAGCCTTCTTGAGTTCATTTAGCAAGAGAGTGTTCTCTAGAATAACCCTGTTAACCTTGTTGATTAGGATGTCCAGCTCAGATTGTAAAAATCCGAATTTTTGACATCAGTAAAATACCTTTGTAAATAGTAGTCTTGCGAGAAAATAAAAAATTTTGCGACCACACCATATACGAGTTTTTAAATTTAAGTTTCCGAGTTCATATTGTGGTTATACGTACTAAATGAGTGTATGCAAAAGTCGTGAGTTTTCGAAAAAAAACCAATAGTCCAAATGATATTATTTTACGAGCCATCGAGGAATAAGAGAATTATACTACGACCAAGAAAATCTTGAGAATTATAATTTCATAACTCATAACCAAGTACGAGCACTGGAAATGGTAATGGTTTACGATAAAGCGGAATTATTCGACGTAGCATTTACAGGAATTGATTTAAACGTACGTGAACGAATGCGAGATACTGTAGGATGGCAAGGAATCAAGTGATAACCTAGGAAAATTAAGTATTTTTAAATTTATCCAACAAGTAATAAATTAGGAAGCTAGTTACAAAATAAATAAATAACAAATTTTAATAAACATTAATTCAAAGAGCTTATCATGCAAGTTTTGACAAATGAGACACCTAGCTAATCCTAGCCTTTGAAAATAGGATGCATCTTGTCCTACACACTTTCTATATTCACAAGAAGCCTCTTTTCACCACATTTCCAAAAAGCAAGCAAGGCAATTCTCTCTCTCTCTCCAAAAACTCAATGTTGATTTTCAAGAACATCATGGAAAGAAAATTTCATATCTCATTATCTACTCATTCAAAAATCACCAAATTTTAACCAAAGATTCCTCATATCATTTAAAAGGTACTTTCAAAATTGCATGGCCATTGGATTAGTATAGCATACTCAAATCCTTGCTCAAAATTGGTGGTGAATAGTAACTCCAAAAATCTCTTTTTATTTTCTTGATTTTCATGGCATGATTTAGGATCCTTAAGCACAATCAATCCCTCCCAAGGTTCAACCATAAATAAGAGAACCTACCAATCTACCAAGAAAGGTATAAACCTTCATCCAAACTTTGTTTAAATTTTAAGTTTCAAGAAAAGTAAGGATCTTGGATATAATATGGTTATGATGATTGATTTGATATTATCTTGATGTTTAGTTAATTAGTTTTAAGGTTGATGATTGTTGTCTCAAGAACATGATTTTGTTAAGATGAGTTAGTGTATAGATGATGATTTTATGGTTGTTGATGGTGGTATAATGATTTAAGACGTAAACGAAACTCGGATCATAATCGTAACCTCGTTAAAACAAACAAAACTCAACTTCAGTTTCTGCAGACATTCCCAAATATATAAACTGGAGTTTCTTGAAAAGTGAGAATTTATTATGATATACAATGTTATGAGGATCGTTTAGGCGCTTGAATCGCTTGATTTTAATTTACGGATTAAAAGTTATGACTGTTTTAGTAAAAGCGCGACAAAAACTGCTACAAATTACGAATTTTGTAAATAAAAATGATCAACTTAAAATTATTTAAAACTCATGAAATTTTTACAGAGAGTAAGAAATAGAGTTTCTTAACTTCCATAAAAATTTCAAGTAAAAATTTTGATTTTTCAATTTTATAAAAATGTCGGAGCCGAAGTCATACGGAGTACGAATATCAAAAAAAAACCCCATGTTAGAAACTGCTACTTAGGGATTTTCACCCCTGTTACCAGAAAACCATTTTCAAATGATGTGTTGTAAACTTTGTCTAGATCGCGCACGTGAAAATGGTGCATAAATTGAGTTAATGGTTTGAGAGATATCAACGTTATAGTGAAAGCGGTTTGAATAGTAAAACTCCGTAGTTGACCAAAATTTTAAAATACTTTTAACCTAATTAAATTCATTTTATCAAAATTAAAATCTTATGATAAATTTTAAAAGCATTCAAGAAGCTCCTTGAGATGGTTTCGTATTAAAATATTAATTTTACGATTTATTAAAAATGATAGAGTGCGAGTCGCGTAATAGTAACATTCGGTAAAGTCAACTCTAGAATACCACTTTGACCGTCCGTTTCGACCAATGATTGATACTTATTTCGAGTCAGTCGGATACTGAAAATTATGAAGTATTATACTTATTAGAAATATAAGTCAGTGATGGGATTAGGAATACTGATTAAGATTATGATATTGTTGATTAGAAAACCCGGAACGAGAGGAAGTCGGAAAAGTATCTTGGACTCTAGGAAAGTTTTCAAACCCTACCTTTTAAGAACTATTGTGTTGTGATTGCTTTTAAATACGGAAATATAGCATGATAATTTTTTTACAGTGATTTACAAATTTTTATATATTGAATCATAAGATATGATGATTTTGGTATAATAAAAGTACCGAATTTGAAATGATATATTTAGACCGAGGATTGGTCGGTGTAAGTTTATAAAAACCCGGAAGTATTCCGGAGTTGTTATATTTAAAAAATGTTAACGCTAGAGAGTAGCGTGACATGTATATTGTAGACCGAGAGTCGTTCGGTATGTATACTATAGTAAAAACCCGGAAATCATCCCGGTGATGTTTTGGACGATCAAAAGTCCGTATTTATTTTATCCCAAGGGACTCGATGTCCACTTTTGAAGTATTGAATACCTCGAATTTATTTAAAATGATGTTCAAATATCGTATTCCCTCAACTATATTCTCCAACGATTATTCATTTCAAACTCGATTAATTATATTTTAAAGATTACTTTAATTATCTAAACATAAATTAGTTGAGGAATATTATTTCAAATATTCTTTTAAATATAATAATTCGAGGTTTAATTATTTAATAATTATTATTTAATTAATAATTATTTATTAAATGATTTAATATGATTTAAAAATCATAAAACCTGATTTAAAATACTTCTGAATTTCCGAAAATCATTCGAATAATTTCAGACCGTCGAATAATATTATCTCAACATATTTTAAATATTTTGAATATAGTTTCAAAATAAAGTCCCCCTCATTTAATAATATATTGACAACGGTCAACTCACATCCTTAGTACTTCCTCCGAAAATTCTCGAAAGTACATATATATGTATATATACACTGATAAGATAAGTTGTTTCTATCAACAAGAAAAACGCTTGGGGAACTTCAATGTGGTTCGAGTTCTCGAGATATGATAGGATTCTTTTAAGGACTTGGAGGGGTAGACTCCAGTACTATGTGTACTAGGGAGACTACCAAAGGTACCGCAGACGAAGGTACTATGTGTACTCAGGAACTTGTGAAGTATGTGTATACCCAAAATGGGAAACGTAGCCCGAATGCGGCAAGGGTGATAACCGGGATACATAGGTATCGTCCTTCTACTAGTAGAAAAGGTTACTATTTCTGTAGTACGACTGATCATCGTATGCGGTGGCTCTAGTGAATGTCCTAAATTCTTCCAATTGGATTTGTGATGCAATACCGTAACCCAAGTCTAGGTGTTGGGTTTACCATTAAGGTATTCGCAGGATAATAAGTCCATAAAAGAATTATTTTCGAAAGAAGGTGTGTATCACCGAGGAAAACTATTTTTGAATAAACATATTTATCATATATGGAATTATACTTGAATTTCTCATACAGTCTTTTCATACTGTACATTATTATAGCTGGGCATTATTGCTCACTCTTTCTTTCTTTTAAATATCACAACACAACAGATAACCAATATGCCGGTGTGGAACTTAGTCGCTTGCAGTCATGGGGAGAATCCCTGGCAGCTTTGACTCAGGTGGGCCAGAGTATCCATATAGGTATAAGATATCAGTCATAATTATTGTAACTTAATGTAGAGGTTATGAATAATTGTTTGAGATCCTGTAAAGTACATTTGAGTTTTAATAACAGATAATACTGTTGTACGTCGTTTCTAAGGCTATAACTTGTGAGTGTGTGAGATTGGGGGTCTGTGATATGGAATTATTGGATTATTGAGTTAATGCAGGTTACACATAATTGAAGGATTACGTGACGATCCAGATTCCTGACCCCGGATTTGGGGGCATTACACAGATGATCTTCTAGATTGGAGATAAGTAAGAGACACCTGCATACATCTATCCACACATGAGTCATTTATATTTGCAACAATCCTCTTCTCTTGGAAGTTCTTTTTTATCCTCATTATCACCCTTAGAAAATTGATATTTCTGTCCAAAGCCTTTTTGTAGGTGAAGAAGTTGTTGTTTAGAGAAACTCTGGGAGCCCTGAGCAATTCATCAAATTCTTTGTCCAAACAGGGTCCCTCAGCTACTTTATGTAGTCTTTATACCCCAACATCATCTTGACTTGTTTGAACTGTGGCTTGGTCGGATGATTTTAGCAGTCTAGCTTTTATCTCCCCCTTAGTCTTGGTAGCAGGCAAGATAAGAGGATTAGGAAGTTCAAGTCTAATTGATTCTGGCAATATTAGAAGAGGAATATTTAAACCTCCCATAATAGCTCCCAAAGATACAGAATTTTGCATTTAAAGGTGTTTGTGGGAGTCTACTAGGGACTTTATATCATGCTGTTGAATGTGCACCAAAGATGTCAATTTGGAGACTTGTTAACAAATAGTCATTTGAAGACTGTAGAGTTGAGATTTGAGCTTGCAAGTTTTGGATTTGTAGGTTGGTTGATCTAGACATTGGTTGTTGTGAACTTCATCCTGCCAAAGTACCAACAGAATTTTGCACAACATTCTTGACCTCCTCTATGACCAAGGCTGAAGGTTCAAACCTAGTTTTGTAAAGTTGATCCAGCTTGACCTTTGAGTCATTATTCTGAGTGATTTGTTTCTAGATCACTTCATGCAAAGCTTTGAAAGACTCTCTCAGCTTAGACACATTTTATTCTACTAGAGTTAGAGAGAGGGCTTGAAGCCTGTCAAAAAATCTGTTGAACATGGTCTTGATATCTTGAAATATTGGCATCAGCTCATCAATCCCATCATTAACCACTTTCTTGACTGCAGCTTGATGCTTGCCCAAAGTGTTTTCCATAGCTCTTCCAATGTGATAAAAGGCCTTCAATTGTGCTTTGTACACCTCTGTCACATCATCATATACTTCTTGGGGAGTGAGGGCCTTAGCATTTCTTCCCAAAATGGTCACATATTTTTCTCTAAACTTTGCTAAGGCCTCCTCTATAGTTGTGGTAAAGTCATTGGAGAGCCATGCATCCACATTACCATCTGCTTCATCTGCAATTTTATCCTATTGCTCTTCAACATCCTCCTTGTAATAAAGTAGTATTGCTTGATAGTCTTGGTTTGACATATCTGTAGTGAGGAGTTGTTGGGTGATATTAGCTAGGCATGTAAGTTGCTCAACCAAAAGATCATTAACAGTTGTTGGTTGGGCTTGAGCATCTTGCAGCCATTGAGCTAGGAGGTGTGAGAATTTAGGGTTGGATTTTGAGGTAGAAGGTTGGTCAATTGTGTTTAAGGTGTTTGGGATAAGTGTTTGGTGAGATAAGGTTGAGGTAGAGGGTATGAAGGGAGGAACATCACATGTGACAGAAGTCACAATTGTACTCACAGTTAGAACTGTGGTTGTTTCAGTGTGTTGTTCACCAATAATGGGAACCTCCACTTGAATTGGAGGGGATTTGACCAGGTTACTGTTATGTACCTGTTAGGGATTCAAGCAATAAAACGTAACGAAAAATAAAAAAAATTGAATCCCTACCGCAAGATCTATGTATAATGACTAGATTATTCTGGAGAATAAATGTTTACCTTAATAAAGCATTCCTTCTTATTGTAATGGACGTTCTGATCTTGATGAACCAACACAGCAGCCCTCCTTTCGAAGATCTACTCTCCAAGGTATACACACGAACGTCCTATCGTCCAACGATCACCAAAGCCGGTACTAGCCGATTTGTTTGCCTCTTTCTCTCTCTCTTTCTCTCTAGTCTATCTAAGATGTAGAGCTGCTAGGGTTTTTCTCAAAAACGTGATGTCACTTCTAACCCTAAAAATATACATCTTAATGTATATATAGGGGAGAGAGGATTGGGGCCTAACCCTAATCTTAATGGGCTTCTAAAAGGACCCATTCTGATTTTGGGTTTATATTATTATTAAATTTGAATTCTAATATATATATATAATTAATCAAGTCTCACTTAATTAATTTAATAATTAAATTTGAATTAATAATAATAAAATATTTAAATTCATAATTTAAATAATACTTCGGTTTAAACGTTCTTTTTGTGTGACCCTTAGGTTATTATTACGCTGGCAATAATCTTATTTTTCTAATAATAAAATTAAAAATAATGAGTGGCATCTAGTAATACATCATTGCTCTCCAAGTAATAATAATTGATGATTCAATTAAACCTTTCATGAATAATGTACAATGTAATATAATCCATTTAGCCTTATATTATAGATCAAACTCGAGGCATGCATTGTGTCATCCTCTGTTAATGTTTAATCCTTCTTTCCTTGATCAATGAATAAATTATTAAACAAATCAGTATTTGAGCACGGCCATGTATTTTATAGTCTTACTCAATCAAGAGGCCAATAATATCAGTCCTTTAATATAGGAGGGCTAAATCCCATCAAGATCATTCATATTTCTCATACGATTCATAATATACCCAATGTCTACTTTTATTATTACTCGGTCAAGGATAACTTTCAATAGTATCAAAGTATATTAATTCTCGTATAGAAATATAATGATTTCAGGTCTAAGGACCAATACATCATTATCACTGTGAGATTAACTTATGACACTTTAAACATGTAGTATCTTACAACGGGTCAATCCAGAACCATGTGTCTAATACATGTGCCTGTGTTTTGACTTTAGTATCATCATACCTATGATCAATGAGATGTGATCATCAGTCAACAAACACACCTGTCTCAACGTATTTATTATCATTCCTTAACAATAATACTTGAATAGGGACCTTTAGGAATATCAATACTATTCTCATAATCTCATTTCTAAGTCACGTACTTAGAGATATAGATTTACATATCATATTCCAAGGACATTTATTAATCTAATATTTTATCGTAGAAAATAAAGATATTATAAATTACTAAAGAATAATTCATAGAATCATAATTAATAATCCAAATGTTTCATAATATGAACATAATAGTGTTGTCTCTAGGGTATACATACTAACAATCTCCCACTTGCACTAGAGCCAATCACCCATGTATCTAATACCATGGAACTAGTATGACCTTCGTAATTTTGCTGCGAAAAAGCCTTAGTCCGTGGGTCTACAACATTATCATCAGTATGCACTTTACATATATGTATATCTCCTCTTTCATTAATTTCTCGAAGAAGGTGATATCTCTAAAGTATATGCTTTGCCCGGGAATGGGACATTGGTTCTTTAGCCTGCGCGATGGCTCTATTATTATCACAGTAAAGATCAACTGGATATGTGATCAATGGAACCACACCAAGTCCCATTATGAATTTCCGTATCCAAACAGCCTCATTGGCTGCTTCACTGACAGCAATATACTCAGCTTTCATTGTAGAATCAGCTACTGTCTCTTGCTTTGAACTCTTCCAGCTTATAGCACCTCTATTAAGGAAAAACACAAAACCTAACTGAGATACTGAATCGCCTGTGTTTATCTGAAAGTTGGCATTAGTGTAACCCTTTACAACCAGCTTCTCATCTCCTTCATACACCAAGAATGAATCTTTAGTCCTCTTCAAGTACTTAAGAATATTCTTGACAGCTGTCCAGTGACCCTCACCTGGATTAGACTGGTATTTTCTCATCATGCTCAAGGCATACGATATATCAGGACGAGTACATATCATCACATACATCATAGATATATCACACTTTTAATTTCCTACTTTATCCATTTCTTCTCTTTTTTTTTACTTTTTGATGAGTTGACAATTATAGCACAATGCTATATTTTATGCTAAATTTAGCACAAATCATAGCATTATGCTATATAAGCACAAATTTTAGCATATTATTGGATTGATATTTTTACTTTAATCCTATATTATAGATATATCACAAGATACAGCACATTATTAGACATGCTCTTATGAATGTCCCTCGAAAAATAAAATTTCAAAATGAAAATGGAGAGGAGGTTGGCAAAGATGAGGAATTTATGGAAGGGTGTGATAGAAACAAGGACAAAGATGTGATGTGATGTGGCTGATATCATAGAAAATCCACCTCCTTAGATTTTCCTCCTGCTCAAACGACACACCAACTCAGAAAAAAGCCTGCAGGTCACTCCCTTTCCTTTTCACTTTTCAATCTTTTTTTCCAGGGTTAGTTAAAAGTTAAAAATCTTTATCATTAAGTCAACTTACATGATGAATGTATATAGGCCCTTTACATATCCAGGTAGATATACATTCTTTACAACTTTACTCCCTACTAGTAGAGCACCTCTACTATATGTTCCATGTACATGATGATGACCACATCTTTCTTTTTGCTTTTAATTTTATAGAGTTCATAAACCTCAGCTCAACCTGATTTAAACAGGAATAGGAAATTTTTATTCATTTAGCGAGATTATACAGTGCCTTGCCGTAAAAAAATTCTGTATCGGCCTTTGTGTGTAATGTGAGTGATTTGTTTTCAATAATTTGAAAAAATATCTGTATTAGAAATGGAAATATGATGATAAAAAGAAAATATTGTTCTGACAGATTAACAAATAAGGCAAGGCTGGAACAAAGATTGTGAATTTTGTGATAATTTTACTTGTACCACTTATATGAAACAGCTGGGCATAATGATGATAGGTGAAACTACAGAGAATTGGAGAAAGAGTTAAGAAACTTGTGACTTTTCAATCAAGTTTAACAGCACTATTATGAAACAAAATTAATCATTACATTAAATATTTAATATATTTATTACTATTATACTATGAGGATAGCTTCTTGAGACTCTGCATAAAAGAGATGGTGGTTGATTCTTGGACAAAAGAAAACATATATATACTGTTGTGATCTGTATTAGAGGTGGCCAATTGCCGAAGCATATGGAACTTTGCTCATACGGCCCTTATCATCTAATGATTTAGGGCAGTTATCTTTTGAGATCGATATCCCATGAGACATTGGGACATATCCTCTTTTTGCCTCTTGCATCCCAAAATGATGCAATACTTTGTCAATGTATGTACTCTGACTTAGGTCGATTAATTTCCTTGATCTATCTCTATAGATCTTGATCCCTAATATATAGATAGCATCGCCTAAGTCCTTCATCGAGAAAATATTTCTCAACCAAGTCTTAACAGCCTGTAGAGAAGGTATGTCATTCCCTATTAGTAACATGTCATCTACATATAGTACTAGGAATGCTACATGGCTCCCACTAACCTTCTTGTAATCACATGGTTCATCTTTATTTTGAATAAAGCCAAATTCTTTGACTGTTTCATCAAAATGACGATTCCATCTCTTTGAGGCTTACTTCAATCCATAAATAGATCGTAGCAACTTACATACCATCTTACCAAACTTGGGATCGACAAAACCCTCAGGTTGTATCATGTATACATTCTCTTCAAAGCTCCCATTAAGAAAGTGGTTTTGATATTCATTTGCCAAATCTCATAGTCATAGTAAGCAGCTATTGCTAGCAAAATCCTGATGGAATTGACCATAGTAACTGGTGAAAAAGTCTCACCATAGTCTATACCATGAATTTGTTTGAAACCTTTTGCCACTAGTCGCGCTTTATAGGTCTGTACTTTACCATCCATGTCAGTTTTCTTCTTGAAAACCCACTTGCACGTTATAGGTTTTACCCCTTCAGGTTGATCAACTAAAGTCCATACATTATTTTGATACATGGATTCCATTTCAGATTTCATGGCCTCTAGCCATCTCTCGGAGTCTGGACTGTTCATAGCTTCTTGGTAGGTAAGAGGCTCATCATTGTCTATGAGCATTACATCATCATCTTGAGTCAAGAGAAATCCATAATATCTCTCTGGCTCTACTAGATCTACAAACAACCTTTGTTTCCGGAGCAGGAATATCTTGATGAACTTTCTACCCACTTTCAAACTCTGGTTCAATGTTATTTTATACAACTCGATCTTCATCGAGATCTATAGTCCTCCCACTAATTTTCTTGGAAGTTAACTCTCTTTCAAGAAATACAGCGATTCGAGTAACAAACACTTTGTTCTCGGTATGATTATAGAAACTATACCCTTTAGTTTCTTTAGGATATCCCACAAAATAACATTTATTCGATTTTGGTCCCAGCTTATCAAACACCAAGCATTTCACAAATGCTTCACATCCCCATACTTTCATAAATGACATGTTGTGACATTTCTCAGTCCATATTTCATATGGAGTCTTTTGAACCGATTTAGTTGGAACTCGGTTTAGTGTATATGCATCCGTTTCTAGAGCATAACCCTAGAAACTTATTGAAAGATCTGCTAGACTCGTCATCGATCACACCATGTCCAACAAGGAACGATTTCTCCTCTCAGAAACTCCATTCCATTGAGTCGTTCTAGGAGGAGTAAGATGTGATACGATACCACACTCCTTAAAAAAACCTTTAAACTCGACGCTTAAGTATTCTCCTCCATGATCTGATCGTAGAACTTTTATACTTTCCTCTGTTTGCTTTTCCACTTCATCCTTGTATTCTTTGAACTTTTCAAAAGAATCGGATTTATTCTTCAAAAGATACACATATCCATATTTACTGAAATCGTCAGTAAATGTAATGAAGTTGTAAAAGCCACCTCTTGCCATCGTATGCATTGGACCACATACATCACTATGTATAAGTCCTAATCGTTCAGTGGCCCTTTTACCTTGTCCGGTAAAAGGAGCTTTAGCCATTTTTCCAATGAGACAAGATTTACATTCTTCGTATGATTCAAAATCAAACTTATCCAAGTAACCATCTTGATGTAATTTGGAACTGCGTTTCTCATTTATGTGACCTAAACGACAATGCCAAAGGTATGTTTAATTTGAGTCTTTTATCTTAATATATTTATTATCATTATTTATGTTATAGACATGAGTATCTAAATCAAGAACATATAACCCATTAAACAAATGTGCAACCCCATAGGTGACATTATTGAATGAAAAGGAACAACTATTGTTATGAATCAAAAATGAAAAACCTTTCTTGTCCAAACAAGAAACCGAAATAATGTTTCTGCAAATCGCAGGCACGTAAAAACGGTTATCTAGTTCTAAAACAGGCCCAGTGGGCAATGATAAATGATAAGTCCCTACAGCTAAAGCAGCAACCTTTGCTCTATCGCTAACTCGTAGGTCGACATCTCCCTTCACCAATGTCCTACTTCCCTGCAGTTCTCGCACATTTATATAAATATGAAAACCATATCCAGTATCTAATACCCAAGATGTAGAAGTAGAATAATTGACTTCTATAACATAAATACCTGAATCAGAAGTAGCAACATCAACCTTCTTCTTCTTCAGATCCTCCAAATAAGCATGACAGTTCCTCTTCCAATGACCTGGTTTCTTGCAATAGTGACAATCACCAACCTTTGGAATACCACCTTTAGGCTTCAAAGCCTTGGTCGGATCAGGTTTCAGATTGGAATTAGATTTAGATCTCATCTTCCTCTTGCCTTTCTATTTACCATTTCCTTTGGCCTTCCCCTTATTCACCATCAACATGGGAGCAGGGGACGCCTTCTGAATGTTGGTCTCAGTAGTTTTTAACATAGCCAACAATTCGATGGGGTTCTTATCTCTCTCATTCATATTGTAATTCATCACAAATTGAGAATAGTTGTTGTTTAAAGATTGAAAAAATAGATCAATCTGGTGCTCCACAACAATCGGGGCACCCAATTTGGAAAGGTACTCGGTCTAACCGGATCACATTCTCCCTGTTTACATGCATGCAATAATTTGAAAGTATCAAACCTCATATCATAAGAATCCGTATTCTCATGTTGTTTTTGAAGTTCAGCACTCATGGTCGCTAACATGAGACGTTGAACATCCATGTCATCATCAATATGTTTCTGATAAACATTATGTTGAGCACGGGATGCTCCTTCAGGGAGAGGTGAAGGGCGAGGGATATGTATTACATAGAGCTTGTCTTCTTGTTTGAGGACAATCCTCAAGTTCCTCTTCCAGTCAAGGAAGTTTGTTCCTGTCAGCTTGTTTTTCTCAAGGACTGATCGCACAGAGAAGTTGTTTGAATTGATTGCCATTTGATATCTACAATATTTAAAATGCATAAGATAAATTAGTCTACAGATGATTATTAAATTATGTTCAAGTTATTATTCATATATATTCAAAATATATATCTCCCACTATTTTTATCAAATTAATAGCCCTAACTATTAATTCGAAAAGAATATCTTCTATATACTTTCTAGTGAGCCAAGATCCAAATTTCACAACATTTTAGTTCAGCTGTGGCTTTACTCCTAAAACATAATTCAATAAGGTAGACAACATTTGTCAACTATATCAACTATATAACTCTTGGATAGTTTAGTGGAATAACATTTATTCATATTTATCTAATAAATCTCACCAAACTCTATGCCTCTAAGTTCACAATCCTATTATGGTAACTTAGTTAAGTCAAACCCAAAGGTCTAAAAAGTATCATATACTTCAACACACCGTCCCACGATAGATGGGAGTACTTCGCTCTAGCAAACCCACTCCATATCGATCTAGGGGTTAACGCGTTGGACATATTGGAAGGCATCTAAACAACTTAATATATATATATATTAGGGTTTTGTTAGTATTCTAACGATCATGATCCCATCATAAAGAGATTCCCAATTTTTCCTTGAAAAAAATACTTCAAATCAATACTCGTCAATGGTTTGATTTCCAGGTAGTGGAGGAGTCACATTGGTCTCTCTTAAAACCCACAACCTTACAAGTTCAATGAACCCGTTTTTGACAAAATCGCCCCATATTGGAAATAAAGAAGATTCGTATTTCATTCCGTGTTTCATAAAAACAAGAATCTCATAATCGTTTGTAAGTTTTAAAATCTTGAGTCGTTACAGATTTTATCTTGTTTAGAAGGCATATCATGGGTGACGTATCTAATACATTCATTCATGCATGATTAATCTAATTATTGCATGCATCGTTAACTATTCTATACATACATTCATACATCAATATGTAAAGTGTGGTATATAAACGTGCTTGGTTATGGCCTTTATCCTATGTGATCCTTTCAAGCTAATGAAAGGATCAAGGTCAATCTATGGTGAATAATATAAGTACAATTACAAGTCTTCATTCTTCTTATCTCGATTATTTCTTCTCCTTTTGAATCATGCCTTCTTGAAGTACATTACATTAAAACAACATATACTAATATACTTACATAAGAAAACTCGAGTAACATTCGAGGTAAAATAGTTACAAGAATAATGAAAACGACATACAAGTCGTATTTATAAAATCAAAATCATAAATTTTAATCTAAAGGTCTTAAGGCCATAACCAACACTATGCTCAAGTAAACAAATAAAGAACTTGAGAAAAATAAAATATAGCGGGGGTCCGGGGGCGGCAGCCCTCGGGCGGGGTCCGGGGACTACAGCCCCAGGCTGGGAAGACCAGTCTTGTACAAAAATCTCAATTTCGGAACTACAGATCATATCTAAACCAGTCTCTACCTCTACTGCATCATATGCAATTCCAGAAGCATGTATCATATACATACTAATCATTCCCCATTTAACAGATCATATCAATACACCATCTGGCCAACAGTTTATATCACCTATAAACCAGATATCATGCATAACATAACGTGCTAGTATCATCATATGCATATACATCACGTGAATATACAGAAAACTCCATATAACAGTTCGATCATTAATCAACATAACAACATGCATATTAAATCTCACACATAAACAGTATCAATATACATACATGGAAGATCTAATTCATGTTTAATATATTGAAAAACTGTCAAAACACGGAACCAAATCATCCCATTGTACACATATCTCTAATGCCATTGTTAGGGATTCAAGCAATAAAACGCAACGGAAAAATAAAAACTTTTGAAACCCTACTGCAAGATCTATGTATAATGACTGGATAATTATGGAGAATAGATGTTTGCCTTAATAAAGCTTTCCTTCTGATTTTAATGGACGTTCTGATCTTGATGAACCAACACAGCAGCCCTCCTTTCGAAGATCTGCTCTCCAATGTATCCACACGAATGTCCGATCGTCCAACGATCACCGGAGCCGATACTAGCCGATTTGTTTGCCTCTTTCTCTCTCTCTCTTTCTCTCTAGCGTCTTTAAGATGTAGAGATACTAGGATTTTTCTCAAAAACGTGATGTCACTTCTAACCCTAAAAATATACATCTTAATGTATATATAGGGAGAGAGCATTAGGGCCTAACCCTAATCTTAATGGGCTTCTAAAAGGACCCATTCTGATTTTGGGTTTATATTAATATTAAATTCGAATTCTAATATATATACAATTAATCAAATGTCACTTAATTAATTTAATAATTAAATTCGAATTAATATTAATAAAATATTTAAATTCATAATTTAAATAACACTCTGTTTTAAACATTCTTTGTGTGTGAACCTTTAGGTAATTATTACGTTGGCAATAATTTTATTTTTATAATAATAAAATTATAAACAATGAGTGGCATCTAGTAATACATCATTGCTCCCCAAGTAATAATAATAATTGATGATTCAAATAACTTTCGTAAATAATGTACAATTCAATATAATCCCTTTAGCCTTATATTATAGATCAAACTCGAGGCATGCATTGTGTCATCCTCTGTTAACGTTTAATCCTTCTTTCCTTGATCAATGAGTAAACTATTAAACAAATCAGTATTTGAGCACAGCCATGCATTTTGTAGTCTTACTCAATCAAGAGGCCAATAATATCACTCATTAATATAGGAGGGCTAAATCTCATCTAGATTATTCATATTTCTCATACGATTCATAATATACCCAATGTCTACTTTTATTATTACCCGGTCAAGGATAACTTTCAATAGTATCAAAGTATATTAATTCTCGTATAGAAATATAAAGATTTCAGGTCTATGGATCAATACATCATTATCACTGTGAGATTAAATTATGACACTTTAAACATGTAGTATCTCACAACGGGTTAATCCAGCACCATGTATCTAATACATGTGCCTGTATTTTGACTTTAGTGTCACCATACCCGTGATCAATGAGATGTTATCATCACTCAACAAACACACTAGTCTTAACGTATTTATTATCGTCCCTGAACAATAATCTCAATACTATTCTCATAATCTCATTTCTAAGTCACGTACTTAGAGATATAGATTTATATTTTATATTCCAAGGATATTTATTAATCTAACATTTTATCCCAGAAAATAAAGATATAATAAATTACTAAAGAATAATCCATAGAATCATAATTAATAATCCAAATATTTCATAATATAAACATAATAGTGTTGTCTCAAGGGCACACACACTAACAGTACCATGGTCTCAAATCCTTATTCTTTTTGCAAAGAACTGGCACTTGAATGTGCTATACTTGCCTCCCCAATAGCTTGATCATTGGCAATTTTACTCCCAGCTTCGATTGACAGTGCAATTTCAGCTAGGGTTTTAAGGGGAGTGTTCCCTACCATAGGAACCTCCAATTAAATTGGAGAGGATTTAGATAGCTCCCTCTCAGGAGTACTACCCTCAAACCTGTCAATCTGTGAAGAATTTTTGGCACATGAAGGTGCTTGAGTAACAGTCACATGGTCTTCAGTTAAAACTGATGAAACCTCTGTGTTTGTGTTGGTGTCATCAAGGTCTACCCCAACTTGTAGCATTTCACCAACTAAATGTGGTTCATGGGTGGTAAGAAAAGTTTCTCGAACTACGTTACTTGATTTTGACAACACTTGAGAAGAGGATTCAAGTGTTTCATTGTAATAAGAAGAGATTTGAGATATAAGATTTGTGATATTAGGATTGAGTGTTGGCAACTCCCCCTGAGTGAAGGAGGGAGTTTCAAATAATATGTCCTTTTTGTGTGTGCCAACCATATTTCTTCTTTCACCAATTTTAGAGTGCTCAAGTTGGGGTGCAGACTCTGTAAAGATTGCACTAGGGAGAGTGCTTTGTTCAATAGAGACACCTTGTTGAGAAGGTGCCCCTAGATTCTATTTATTGCCCTCTTTTACAACTGCATCCTCTTGGGAGGATACAGAGGTAGCTCCATGAGTGGTCAGCTCAATTGTCTTTGTCTTATTTGGCTTCTTGACCAGGTTTGACTCTCTTTAGATTTGATCCTCACCACTCTCACTTATGACATCGAAAGGTGCATGCTTTCTCTTCTTTTTACTAACTTCACCCTGTTAAGAGGATGAAACAGTTGGTTCCCAAGCTTCCAATGGTAGAGAAGAAGTGGTCACAGTTGTGGAAGGCCCCTGTTGGTTGTCCTGTGTTTGTACTTCCACAGGTTTGGGAGCCATAACTGATTTAGAAACTACACTTGACCTCATGTCATGCATAGGGTAGGGGTAGGTCCTAAATCTTTCTAACATAATGTTAGTGAGATTTAGTGCTACCTCCACCTTAGGATTTGTAGTAAGTAACCCAAATAAAATCTTGGACACTTGCTTACAATTGCCTATTTTGTTTCTATCAATACCTTCAAGCTTATGTATGTCTGTAACTTTATGACTTAAAGTAGACATAATAAATCTAGGAAAGAAAATTACTTTACCTCTATTCTCCAAGGACATGGAGATCCTGGTACTGAGTTCTTTCAGGATCAATAGCCCCACATTTATGTGCCTGTTAAGAGCCATGGAGAACATCAGTTTATGTACCGCACTGGATATATTGTTATACCAAGTCTTCCTGCAGGTGAAGGCTCTCACAATTGCATCAAAGAGAAAAGACCATTCCCTTCTGAGATTCTTCTTGTTCAGGCTAGACAGATTGATCTACTCGCTGTAGCTTATGAGATCCATAAACTTGGCTAACTTCTGTTGAGTTGGTACTTCCATCATTCTAGCTTTAGGAATGACCAATGCATTGTTGACATCCATAGCATCAAACTCCACTTGTCTGCCTCGAATTGAGCAGTTCACCACTAGGGACACAGCTTGGTCCTCATGCACTACAGTATTGACCACATCAGAGTTCCAGAAATCATTGAGTACATCCAGATACAGAATTAGATTGGAAGTAAGGCACCTGTAAGATATGACTCGGAAAGAAACTTCCCAAAAATATTTGAAGCTATCAGGAGCCTGGTTATCATCGAAAGTGAGGTAGTTGGTACCCTCCTTTGGAATAGTAACTCTAACATTGTTTGCAGCCATTGTGAGTGTATGAATTTGAGTGGGTAAGAAATTTGAGAGAGAAAGAGCTTGAAATGAGAGAATGGTAAAGATTTGCAAAAGCTAGTTCAATTGAGATCTCGAAAGTGCAAAGAGGGGTTATGTCGAGATTTCTGAGTATTTATAGAAAACGATAAGTGAATTGTCGAGAAGTAGGAATAAACGGTTGGGATTTGCTTATCGAGAAGTCACGTGAATTACAAAACTCATCTCAAGATGTCACTTTCTTGACTCTTATCGAGAACTAATAGTGACTTATCGAGGTGATGAATAAATACACTGTTTGTCCTAATTGGATTAAATTATTTCAATTTATATTGAATAAATCAAAATAAAATTAGAATAATTTTTATATCAAAAGTATTGTAATAAAATAATTTATTAAATTAAATTATTTCAGTTCTAAGTTATCGAGAAGTCTAAAATTTGTACTTGTAGAGAACTCCATAAATAAACATATGTCGAGATCTCTACAATACTTATCGAGAAGTCATAATGAGGCTTGACGAGAAGTCCTTCGAGAAGTCATGAAGAAGACTTAGCATGAACTCTATCAAGAAGTCTCAAAATGACTTGTCGAGAAGGCATTTAGACTTATCGAGAACTCAGTTCTCTACATACTTTTATTCTTTTCAGCTATATCTTATATTAATTTCACATATTGAAAACGTAAATTAACAGTTACACGGTTTTTATTAGAATTTGAAAAATTCCAAGTTGAATTTTAAATTTAGAAAAATAAATATACAGAGAATTCTTAAATATTTATAAATTATATTTCAGTTAATTTCCAATTAAATCAAATTAATTTTGATTTATCAGAAATTTATCTGTTGCAACATATTAGCTGAATTCTTGCCTTTAGGATGAAAAATTTAGCATTCCAATTTCACTAACAAGTCTAGTGAAAGTTGCTTCATCCAAAGGTTTAGTGAAAATGTCAGCTAATTATTTTTCAGTTGAAACAAAAATGAGCTCAATAGTACCATTTGCAGCATGTTCTCTAATAAAATGGTACCTTACATCAATGTGCTTAGTTCTAGAATGATTAACTGGATTAACAACAATAGATATGGCCCTAGTATTGTCACACATGATTGGAATTTTGTGTAATACTAGGCCATAGTCCATTAGCTGATTTCTAATCCAAAGCACTTGAGCACAACAACTTCCTGCAACTATATATTCGGACTCAGCTGTAGAAGTTGACACAGATTGTTGTTACTTACTATATCAAGATACAAGTCTTTGACCAAGAAATTGACAGCTTCCACTAGTACTCTTTTTGTCAACCCTGCATTTAGCACAGTCTGCATCTATGTATCCAACAGCTTCAAAACCAGTTCCCTTAGGATACCACAATCCCAAGCTTGTTATTCCCTTCAAATATCTGAAAATTTTCTTTACTTCCATCAAATGGGATTCTTTGAATTTGCTTGAAATCTATCACACAGACATGTTACAAACATAATGTCTGGTCTACTAGCAGTTAAGTATAGCAAAGATCCAATCATTCCTCTATAGCCAGATATGTCTATACTTTTTCCTTACTTATCTTCATCCGGCTTGGTAGTTGTAGACATTGGTGTAGATGCAGGTGAACAGTCAACCATTCCAAACTTCTTCAATAAATCTTTAATATATTTGGTTTGACTGATGAGGTTGCCATCACTTATTTGACTAACTTGAAGGCCAAGGAAGTAACTGAGCTCTCCCATCATGCTCATCTCATATTTGCTCTGTATGAGTCTTTAAAATCTTTGACATAACTTCTCATTAGTAGAACCAAAAATGATATTATTTACATAGATTTGAACTACGATAATTTCATCACCATACTTCTTGTAGAATATAGTCTTATTAATAGTTCCTCTAGTAAATCCATGTTTGATCAAGAATTTTGATAGTGTGTCATACCATGATCTAGGTGTTTGCTTTAAACTATAGAGAGCTTTCAACAATTTATAAACAAAGTTTAGAAATTCTGGATCTTCAAAGCCAAGTGGTTGTTGCACATAGACTTCTACTTCCAATTCACCATTGAGGAATGCACTCTTCACATCCATTTGATACACCTTAAAATTTGAGTGTGCGGCAAACGTAAGGAATATACTTATTGTTTCAAGTTTTGCAACTGAAGCAAAAGTTTCATCATAGTCAATTCCTTCTTCTTGTGAGTAGCTTTTAGCAACCAATCTTGCTTTGTTTCTTGTTACAATTCCATTTTCATCCATCTTGTTCCTGTACACCCATTTTGTTCCAATAATACTTCTATATCTTGGTGCAGGCACTAATTCCAAAACTTTATTTCTCTCAAACTGATTCAATTCTTCATGCATGCCAAATATCCAGTCAGGATCAAGAAAGGCCTCTTCAGTTTTCTTTGACTCAATTTGTGATAGAAAACATGCTTGCAAATATTCATTTGTAGTAGCAATTCTAGTTCTCACTCCATCATTTGGATCACCAATTATTGCATCTTTGGTGTGACTTCTGTCCCATTTTCTGGTGTGATCTTGTTGACTGGAATTGCTTTCACCATTGGCATGACTTGCAGAACCACCATCTTCTTCTCCCCTTGAGTTTGTGCCACCAAACTCAGATGAAATTCTTTCTTGATTAGAATCTTCATTTTCATGGATCACTTGTTTAGTTGTTTCTTGCTCCATTCTATTTTATGTGTTGATCTCAGCATTATCCTCAGAATCATAGTGAATATTGAAATTTCCAAACTTCAAAGTTACAGCTTCATTTAATCAAGGCATTCCAAGCCTGGACACTTGTTATCATCAAAAGTCACATATGTACTTTTAATAATTTTCTTCTATTCAAGCACATAAAATCTGTAGGCAGTTCTCTCCAATGAATATTCCAGAAAAATTGCTTCAAAAACCTTAGAGTCAAATTTGTTTAGCACAAAACACTTGCTTTCAAACACATACAGATGCTTCACTGTAGGCTTTCTTTTTGATAGAATTGAGTAAGTTAATTTTCCATGGTTTTTGTTGATCAAATATTTATTTTGAGTATAGCATGCAGTATTCGCAGCTTCTTCCCAAAAACTTGTTGGCAGATTGGCATCTTTCAGCATTATTCTGGTAGCTTCAACTAAAGTTCTATTATTCCTTTCAACAATATCATTTTGTTGAGGTGTTTTTGCAGCTTAAAATTCTTGAACAATGCCTTTGTCTTTATTTAATATTGCATTTCAGAATTATGTGCCATTATCATTTCTCAATCTCTTTACATAGTTTTGATCTTCATCCTGGTTTTCAACTTCCTTTATGTGTTCAATAATGATGTGTGGAGTTTCATCTTTTGAATGCATAAACTCTACCCATGTGTACCTTGAGTAGTCATCCACCATCACTGATGCATATTTCTTTCTAGAAATAGATAAGACATTAATTGGTCCAAACAGGTGCATGTGAATAAATTGCAATGATGCACTTATGGAATTCATAGTTTTATTTTTATGACTGGACCTTTTCATTTTTTCTTTTTGACAAGTCTCACAAACTTCATCTTGAGCAAATTCTAAATTTGGCATGTCTCTCACTAATTCCTTTTTCACCAAGGTATTAATTGCTTTGTAATTCAGGTGAGAGAGTTTCTTGTGCCACAACTTGCTTTGCTCAATAGATTCCTTGGTATAGAAGTAACAAATACCACCCTTGTATGCTGAACTCAAATATGCAAAAAACAAGCTTCCTTTTCTCACTCCTTTTAGAGTAGTTTCACCAGTCTTTTTGCTGATAATTGAGCAGTCTTCTTTTTTAAAATTCACCTTGAATCATTTGTCAGTAAATTGGCTGACACTTAGAAGATTAACTTCAAGTCCAGCAACCAGTGCTACATTTTCTATGACAACATTTCCAGAAATCAGCTTGCCATATCCCATTGTAAATCCTTTGTTATTGTCTACAAAAGTCACCAATGGGCCAGCCATCTCCTCAAATTGTGATAGCAGAGCCTTATCACCTGTTATATGTTTGGAGCATTGTTGCATGACTAATTTATAGTTCTTTTATGTCATGTTATACTTCTTTTAACCTTATTTTGTGATGCTTTAGTCCTAAATAATAAGTACTAGTTGTTATTTAACTTAGATGAATGCTAAGTCTTAATTTTCTATGTTTATAGGAAATTATGGAAGAACAAGGTGCAAAAGAGAAGAGTATATGATAAAAGAAGAATTTAGAGAAGTTTAGGACCTGAGCTGGGAGGCTCAGGGCCTGAGGAATCAGTGGAGAAAATGTAGTTACCTCAGGGCCTGAGCTTGTAAGTTCAGGGCCTGAGAGAAGAAGATTTGAAGAATAAGGAGTTCAGGGCCTGAGCTCTTCTGAAGAGGCCCTGAGGACATCATTCAGGACCTGAGGTTAAGGTTCAGGGCCTAAACCTGACGAAAATTTTATCAAATAGCTTTCCCAACTTGTTTTGAATTCTCTTTTAGTTACCTTGTATGACCTTTAAAAGCCCATCCAAGTATATATAAACATATGTATTAGGGTTTTAAGAAGAATAGAAGAGAGCTATCCATTATTCTTAAGAGAGAAGGGAGAGAGGCAGCTAGAGAGCGAGATTGGGAGAAGGAGCGAAGGGATTCATCCAGATTTCAAAGGAACTCTTCAAGTTGTATTCTCTGTATTCAAATTCTTAACTCATGATTTGCATTTTTAATATATATTTGTTTTCTCCATATATCATGAGTAGTTAATCCCTTAATCCAAGAGTTGGGTAGTATTTTTTGGCTTGTTGTGTTTATTTAGTTGTATTGTGATTTTCTTGTGATTGTTAATCTGTCATTGAGGGCTTAACACAGTTGAGGAAGTCGCAAACCTTTGATTGAATCTATAAGAATTATAACAAATCGGGAGAGGAGTTTTAATTCTAGTACATGATATGATAGACACAATTTAAGTATTGGATCGGGAGATTAATATGAAAATTGTGAAACATGTAATCCTTGGTTTTTTAATAGTCTATAATTGTACTTTGTAGGACCATGGGAGTAGATTTCAAGGGATAATTGTAGGCACTATAATCTACCTTGGGAGAGGATTTTATAAACATTAGAAGGATTGTTTTTAACAAAATAAGAGACACAAACTAGACATTCATGATAGCCATTGAAGAACCCTTATTCTTGGATTGTTTCTATCATATATCTTATATAACTTTTATTTGTTTATTAGATTAAATTAGTGGATAGTTAATACACCCACAAAATTATTCTCCACACTTCTGAACTGTAAGAGATAAAAGACTTGAAATTGGTGTTGATATAAGTCCTTCCCTGAGAACGAACATCTAAAAATACGCATCAACAAATTGGCACCCCTGCCGAGGAAGGCAGCAATATCGATTTTGAGTTAATTGTTTCTTGTAGTTTGGATTTTATCTTTGTATATAGTTTTTTTCCCTTTTTTTTTCTTTTGTCTGTCTACAGGTTTCTTTGAGGTAGACAATGTAAATATTTGAGTTGAGGAGACGACATGGACAACAATTTTTGTTGGGATAACGCTCAAGATTTCATCAACAATCAAGAACGATATCAAGATTTTAATTCTTTTGAGGATTTTAATGTGTATCAGGTGAACTCGTTCGATTGTTATAACTCATATTATGCTCCATACCCTCCTAGCACAGATTTTTCATATTCTTTTGATAATCAATACCATGAAGATTCATATGTATGCAATGGTGTTGATGAAGTTTGAGTCATTCTAATCCTTCTTTACTTTCTTTGGGACTTCTTAAACACTTTGATGACTCAAATTTTGAGATTGCTAATAAAGGTGATATTCCATGTGAAGTAGAATCAATAGGTTGGTACGAGGAGAATGCTAAAAGGAATAGTTTTATTAAGGAAGTTCAACTTGTGATGCATGATGGTTGTCTTCAAGTTCCTCCTTGTATCAATTTTCCAACGATCCATGATTCTTGTTTAGAAATTGATGATAATTTTGTGTCTGATGAGTCTACTTATTTAGTTAATGAGAGTCCCATGTGTGATAACGATAATTTGGATGCAATTGAAATTCTACCAAATTTAGAGAATGTTGTTGAGCTTAATAAATTGGTAGACGAGATAAAAATTGATGAGTGTCCAATTAAAATTGAGGAGGGATTTAAGATTGATGAAATTGAAAGTCTTTCTTTGGAATATAGGGATCCAGTTTGGGAGGAGTTTTTGAGTCGTATTTATGGTGGTTATTCTGACGACTTTTCTAGCTACTTTGATTTTTCTAAGTCTCTTGAAAAGGTGTGGATCGTTAAAATTTTCTTATATTTTTATGGATCTAAGATATATTTACACATCCTAATTCTAATACTGATTCGTAGATATGTGCATTTATTTTCTTTTTCACCACATTGATAGTGTTGGTTGTATGTACACGTCAAGCTAGTGACATTAAAGAAGCGCTTCTTGGGAGGCAACCCAATATTATAATGTTAGTTTTTTTTACTCTCACATGTTGCCTTGATGTGTTTGTTTGAAGGGATTCAGGTGTTAAGAATGATTTTGAATAAGAATGAAGGGTTTAGCATGATCACGCAGTGGATTGACATGCTCTTGCAGTTGATTCGCATGCTCATGCAGCATAACTACATCAACAAAACAAGCGCTGCGATGGCATTGATTCAATCAAGCTTGTTATGGATCACGACACTTCAAGCATATGCATGGGGGAGTACTTTTTTCATTCTTTTATATTGTAGAATTATTATTTGTTGTATCACTGAGGATATTGACCCATTTAAGTGTGGGGGCGAGCTCAAATTGTGCTATAGTGTTATATCTAAAAAAACAAAAAAAAAATTGAAAATTTTAAAAATCTAAAAAATAATTCTAGCCTTGTAAGATAGTACATATAGATTGCATTGTATCATATAGTTAAATATGTGTTAGTTGCATTGTGTTGCTTATCATAGCATGATCTCAAGTTAGTAGTAGTCCAAGTTGGTGACCTATGATGATACTATGTGTACCTTGTTGTTGACTAAGTCTTGCTATGATCACATGCTAAAGATGTTACTTGTGTAGTGTCACTTGTGCAGAGCTTATTTCTTAACACCCTCTTATTGTGCTCTTGAATTGAGACTTAGATATGCTTGTTTCTTGAGGGGTAGCCACTTGTTGATGATTAGAATTTTGACTATTCCCTTTTGAGCTTAGTACGTAAACGCTTAAGTTTGGGGGAAGTTATGGGGTGTAAATGTCTTTAAAAAAAATTATAAAAAAAGAAAAAAATATATAAATGTATGAATAGTAGCAATAAAGTACACGCGAAAAAAATGATATAATTGACAAGGTTGAGCTCATTAATACTCGAGTAATTAAGTCTGATGGGACTTTGTGCCTAGTAACCTAAATCCTTTTATGGTTTGGGACTGCTGACCCAACACTCACTACATGGGTATTAGTGCATAAATCTTTAGGGATCTCGACCATTGCATAGTTAATAAACCATTAAATATATGTATATATAATTTGATTGGCAAAGTCTGATGGAGGTCGTAACTCACTTACACTGAGGAGCCACTCAACCTTAGACCGAGCTTGTGAAGTCTTATGACAGTCGTAACTCACTTACACTGAGGAGCCACCTAACCTTAGACCGAGCAGTAAAAAAACCATATGTGTATATAGTAGTAGTATTATATCAATAAAGAAAGATATGGAAATCCATTGCTAAATTTGAACGATGGCTAGTGCTAAGTAGTGAAGTGTTTAAGATCTATTCTAGTTCTCAACGTGAGAGCTATTAACTCGTATGACTTGTCATGTTGAAACTTGTATGTCTTTGTTCTTGGTTCAGTAGAGAGCATGTTGTTAATCTAGGAGCACACACACATATGTACTTGTGTTCGCTATGTAGTGATATTGTGGTGTGAGCTTGATGTGTCTAAACGTGTTACATGTTCTGAAGGTAATATCTGACTTGGCATATACTATTATATTTGAGATCTTTTGTATTATCGATCATTTAGGTGTATTCATATAGTTGCATATTGCATGAGTTAGATGGATTTTATGGGTACATTCACTATAGGCCCTCACGAGACCTTACTCGTCCACTAGGGCTACCTTGGGGTTTAAAGGACTTGTTGCATATGCCAAATGCAACCGTGATCACCTTACGAAAGTGGTATTAGAAAATAATACATAGTAATCATATTACTCGAGGACGAGCAAAGGTTAAGTTGGGGGTATTTGTTGCATGACTAATTTATAGTTCTTTTATGTCATGTTATGCTTCTTTTAACCTTGTTTTGTGATGCTTTAGTCCTAAATAATAAGTACTAGTTATTATTTAACTTGGATGAATGCTAAGTATTAATTTTCTATATTTATAGGAAATTATGGAAGAACAAGGTGCAAAAGGGAAGAGTATATGATAAAAGAAGAATTTAGAGGAGTTTAGGACCTGAGCTGGGAGGCTTGGGGCCTGAAGGAATCAGTGGAGAAAATGTAGTTACCTCAGGGCCTGAGCTTGTGAGTTCAGGGCCTGAGAGAAGCAGATTTGAAGAATAAGGAGTTCAGGGCCAAAGCTCTTCTGAAGAGGCCCTGAGGACATCATTCAGGACCTGAGGTTAAGGTTCAGGGCCTGAACCTGACTAAAATTGTAATCAAATAGCTTTCCCAACTTGTTTTGAATTCTCTTTTAGTTACCATGCATGACCTTTAAAAGCCCATCCAAGTATATATAAACATTTGTATTAGGGTTTTAAGAAGAATAGAAGAGAGCTATCCATTATACTTAAGAGAGAAGGGAGAGAGGCAGCTAGAGAGCGAGATTGGGAGAAGGAGCGAAGGGATTCGTCCAGATTTCAAAGGAACTCTTCAAGTTGTATTCTCTGTATTCAAATTCTTAACTCATGATTTACGTTTTTAATATATATTTGTTTTCTCCATATATCAAGAGTAGCTAATCCCTTAATCCAAGAGTTGGGTAGTATTCTTTGGCTTGTTGTGTTTATTTAGTTGTATTGTGATTTTCTTATGATTGTTAATCTGTCATTGAGGGCTTATGTAAGACCCCGACATATATTTATATTATTTAATATTCAAATATTAAATAGTATATTATATATATATGTCTTATTAATTAGAAAGTAGTTTTTAAATAAAAAAAAAAGAAAAGAAAAACAAAGAGGCGTTGGAAGGTAGAGAGAAGGAAGGTAGAGAGAGAGAAGGAGAAGGAGAGGGAGGAGCAAGATAATCTATTTGAAGCTAACATAAAGATTAAATTACGTATATGCAATCGTATTTCGTTTAGGATATAAATTTTATAGGTTTTGATACTTTTTACTCTTAAACTAGGGTTTAGTATGATTGGGGACATCTGAATTTTTTGAGTATCCATCATATTTTCTGAATTCTAAGGTACGGATATCTTCGTTATACTATCAATCTTATTGTATTTTATCGGATTCTTGTATCTCAGTTCTAATAATCTGAATTCTTGTGAAATTCGTAATTAATTCTCTGTTTATTGGATTGTTGTGATTCTAGACTTGTCGGAAAGCTAATTTGATTATCTTTATTTTTCGTTCTTTGAGTTTTCTGAAATTATGCTTGTAAGTATCTTAAAATCTGCCTTTTCTATAATCTGGTTGGTTAAATTCTGCTTGTACGTCCTAACTTCCTAAATTCATAGTAAATTGAGATTTTATACAAATTTTATGGGTAATATCATTCCTGAAAGGTATTTTCGAGTTCTATATTTTATTTTCATATTTCGCTGCTAAATTATGTAGTTTCGATGTCGTAAATAGTTAATTACTAAAATATTCAGGGGCTAATTCTGTTCAGCAGTTCGCAAATATCTATCCTCTGAATTCGTTACTTGGTCAATTTTAACGATGCTTACCATTATGGAAAGCTCTCAGAATTTCCTACATTTTTCGTGTTTTGTGCTTTTCCAAATAAGATCATCTTCATAGAGTAAATTAATATTCTTCAGAACTGATCATGTTTGATTTAAGCACCGATATTCTATTTTGTAAGATATTTTGGTTAGTGATGGTTGAGAAATATATTTTTGGTTGTGCGAAGGTATGATATGATTTTGGAGATGTTATAAGATATTCGTCACGAGTGGATAATCTCGTGTTTGGCACCTCCTATACGGTGTATTTAAATTGTATAGGCGTGTCGCCGGAGTAGTGGGACACGTATAGTCATGACTAGACTGTATGTGTGTATTTGGCCATTTTGGGTAGCATGTGCTTTATGCTATGCAAGCCCCTGTAAGATTTTGGGTAGCATTTGCTTTGTGCTATGCAAGACCCTGTAAGATTTGATGACTACATATTCTGGATAACCGAAAATGTAGGACATCCTGTAAGTGTAAGATTGTCTCCCAAGTTAGTAAGTTTGGAACTTCACTAAATTTAGTTTGAATATTATTTATAACTGTAAGAGTATGTGTATAGCATGGATATTTTGATGGGAAATCATGTATATTTATTTTGTGATTTTGGTATTTATGACATTTTATCACATTCATATTTTGTTAGCACTTTTTATTTGATGATCAGTTTATTTTAATATATATCATCATGTATAACTTTTGTAAACCTTGACATTGTGGTTATCCGTAGATGAGCTTTTCGCTCACTGCCGGTTTGTTTCCTTATTTTCCCGGCAGGGAATCTTAACTAGGTGGGCTACTTTATGGGATGAGCGTGAGTGCGGATCTAGAGGAGCTCATTTATTTTTATTTTTTTGCATTTTATTAGAATGTTATTCAGACTTTTTAAGTGTGGTTTTAATTTGGAGATGAACAATTTAAGTATATTTTGTTTCTTGATTTGTAAGTTGGAGTTTTGGATTGGTATCATTTTGGTGAGATTTATTTTGGAGAACTATATTTAGGTAAACTTGAATTTATCTATTATTCTGAGAAAACTATTGATGTTGGGATGTTAAAGTTGGCATCAGAGCTAAGGTTTTATGATTCTGTAGACTTGCTTTAGGCTCGACCTGTGAGAAATGGGTAGATGTAGGATTTGTAGATTAAGTTTTACTTATTGGCATAACATTGCATCTATATTTTGGTAATTGTGGAACTGAATTAATTGGTGATTGTAGGATGTCTACTCGATGATCCACTCGACGTTCTGGTGAACAGACTTCTGGTGAGGCTAACCGCTCTGTCCCGGGGCGTAGAGGGAGAGGATCTGGTTCATCAACTCGGGGTAGAGGAAGGTCTTCTCGTGATACTCAAACTAGGAGGGAACAACCAGAAATTGTGCCTCAAACTGAACAGGGGAAGATGAGCAACAAGCACTTGAGCAACCAGTGACACAATCTCAGAATCAGTTAGGCATTGATCCGAATGTGTTAGCTAATGTTGTGACTCAGGCAGTGGTTAGCTCTCTTGAGCAAATTATTCGTCCCAATGTTGCCGGTCAGGGCCAGGGGCAGAGTACCGAGCAGCTCAATAATGCAGTGCAGAATAATACCAATAATCAGCAAAGAGTTGAGGAGAATATGATAGTGGTTCCCGATAATGATGCATATGAGTATCCTCAAAATTAGGCTACTTACATTCCTATGTTGGAGAGATTTAATAAGCAAAAGCCTAAGAGTTTTAATGGGCTAGGAGGACCCGAAGCAGCTGAAAATTGGTTAGGTCACCTTCGAAAAAATTTCCGATTGATTGGTTGTTCTGAAAATACTATGGCGAGGTTTGCTGCATATAAGTTGGAGGATGATGCTGATAGATGGTGGACTACTGTGACTGCCACTAAACCAGAGCACTATATGGATGTTGTGACTTGGAATGAGTTTGAGGAGCTGTTTCATCAGATGTACTTTCCAGTTACTGATAGGGAGAGATATGTGCGCGGGTATCAGACAGTGAAGCAGGGTGAGACTGAGACAGTGGCAGAGTATATCTCCAGTTTTAATAGGTTGGCTAGCTTTGCAGCTTCAGAGATTAAGTCAGAGGAAGATAAGGCTAATAAGTTCAAGTGGGGCCTTAGGGTGGAATACAGGCATAACATAATTTCTACTAGATTTGCGAGCATGGAGCAGGCTATTAGTGCAGCTAAATATCAGGAGTTATCAGTCCTTGATAGGAAGGAGGATCCCGGTAAAAAGAGGGCTAGAGATGAGCCACAAAGTTTCAACCGCAACCAACAAAGTTTTCGAGTAAATCAGTTTCAGGGTGTTCAACAACAAGGGCCTCATTTGTCTCGACAGAGTGGGTCGTCTTATTCCAGAAATAATAGTGGGAGGCAAGGTTTTCAAAGGGGTTATCAGAATATTGGTAATGGAAGGAGGCCAGGGACCAATAATAATAATAGAGGAAACTTTCAGGGAAATCGACAGATAAGGGACCTATGCAAAACTTGTGGGGGTAACCATATAGGGAGACCATGTTTTAGAGAGACTGGAGCTTGCTATGTGTGTGGGAGGACCGGGCATTTTGCTAGAGATTGTACTATGCAGCGCAGGGAGCAGCAACAAACTCCATTGAATGTTAATTCGGGCCAATCACAAAATCAGCAGGGAGGCAATCAGGGTCAGAGAGATACCGGTCGTGTTTATGCCACCACAGCTAGGGATGCAGCGAATATCCCGGGTACTATTTCTGGTACTTTATTTATTGACAATAAAGATGCTAGAGTGTTATTTGATACTGGTGCTACCCATTCAGTTGTTTCTTCTAGTTTTATTAGACACATTGGTGTACAATCATATGAGTTAGTTCCATTCATTCATATTAGTACTGTTGTAGGCATGAGTATTGATGTGCATATTCAGTATACCAATTGTTCGGTCAAAGTTGGGGATCACATATTACCAGCTACTTTGTTACCTTTGCCTATGCGAGACTTTGATGTGATTTTAGGTATGGATTGGTTGGAGAAACATAGGGCAGTTATCGATTGTGAGAGTAGAGTTGTGAAGTTAAATTTAGATGATGGGTTGGTGGTCGAATATCATGGTTCCAAACCAAGTGCTTTATATAAAATAATATCTACCATGAAGGCTGTGAGATCAATGAAAAAGGGTTATTATGGTTACCTTGCATATGTAGTTTATATGGATATGGCAAAACCGCAACTAAAGGATGTTTCGGTGGTTAGGGAATTTAGTGATGTGTTTCCAGATGATCTTGCAGGATTACCTCCACAAAGGGAGGTTGAGTTTTCAATAGAACTTGTACCAGGTTCCGAGCCGATCTCCAAGGCTCCTTACCGAATGGCTCCAGCTGAATTAAAAGAGATGAAAGAGCAATTGCAAGAATTACTTGATAAGGGTGTTATTCGCCCAAGTGTATCTCCATGGGGTGCTCCAGTTCTATTTGTGAAGAAGAAGGACGGTTCGATGAGGATGTGCATTGACTATAGAGAGTTGAATAAGATCACTGTACGTAATCGATACCCATTACCACGTATTGATGACTTGTTTGATCAACTGCAAGGGGAAAAATTCTTCTCAAAAATTGATTTGCGATCCGATTACCATCAGTTATGGGTGAGAGATGGAGATGTGCCAAAGACAGCTTTTCGAACACGGTACGGACACTATGAGTTTCTGGTCATGCCCTTTGGGTTAACTAATGCTTCATCGGTCTTTATGGATTTGATGAATAGGGTCTTCAAAGACTTATTGGACAAGTTTGTTATTGTATTCATAGATGATATTCTTGTATACTCGAGGTCGAAAGAAGAGCATGAGGAACTTACGAGTAGTTTTGGAAATTTTGAGAAACCATCAATTATTTGCTAAATTTTCTAAATGTAAGTTTTGGCTGGAACAAGTTTCATTCTTGGGGCATGTTGTTTCCGCGGATGGGATTCAGGTGGACCCGTCAAAAATAGTAGCAGTGACAGAATGGTCGAGACCTACTACCGTGACTGAGGTTAGGAGTTTTCTGGGTTTAGCTGGGTATTATCGAAGGTTTGTGGAGGATTTTTTGACTATTTCTATGCCTTTGACACGGTTGACGAGGAAGAATAATCGATTTGTCTGGATAGATGAATGTGAGAGTAGCTTTCGGGAATTGAAGAATAGGTTAACTACAATTCCAGTTTTGACATTACCATCAGGCTCTGACGGGTTCGTCATTTATAGCTATGCTTCGAGAAAAGGATTAGGAGCAGTTTTGATGCAGCATGGTAAGGTGATTGCATATGCGTCTAGACAACTAAAAACACATGAGGAGAACTATCCGACTCATGATTTGGAATTGGCAACGGTAGTTTTTGCGCTAAAAATATGAAGACATTATTTGTATGGGGTTTCTTGTGATATTTGGACTGACCACCAAAGCCTTAAATATATCTTCACTCAGAGAGAGCTAAACATGAGGCAGCGTAGATGGCTTGAGTTGATTAAAGACTATGATGCGCGAATCCAGTACAGGCCTGGTAAGGCTAATATCGTGGCAGATGCACTTAGTCGTAAGAACACTGGCCATATTTCATTTTTGTTTGCACTGCCTAATGAATTGAAAGGAGAAGTACAAAGAATGGAGTTGGTTCTTAGTGTTCATGGTATGGATGGTATGTTGGTTAATTTGCAAATGGAACCGACATTAATTTCTAGGTATAAGGAGGCACAAAAGGAAGACTTAGAGATTCAAGAGATTGTTCAAAATATTCAAGATGGTAAGCATTCAGACTTTAGCGTGGATGATCACGGCGTTGTATGGCTTATGGGTCGATTGTGTGTTCCAAAATTAGCTATCCGGGAGGAGCTTTTAGCGGAAGCACATAACTCACCATTTTCTGTACATCCCGGAAGCACTAAAATGTATAGGGACATGAAGGATCAGTTTTGGTGGAGTGGTATGAAGAAGGATATTGTTGATTATGTATCAAAGTGTATGACTTGTCAACTTGTTAAGATTGAACATCAAAGGCCAGGTGGTGAATTACGTTCATTGGAAATACCTGAGTGGAAGTGGGACCATATATGTATGGACTTCCTCATGGATCTACCTAGAACACTGAAGAAGCATGATGCTATTTGGGTGGTTGTTGATCGACTTATAAAATCTGCCCACTTTTTGGCAATTCGAGCAACTGATTCGGTGGATAAATTGGCTGAAATTTATAAAGATGATATTATGAGATTACATGGAGTTCCGGTTAGCATTGTTTTAGATAGAGATCCACGGTTTACATCCCAATTTTGGGAAGGTTTTCAAAAGGCATGGGGTACTAAACTTAGTTTCAGCACTGCATTTCATCCGCAAATAGATGGTCATTCAGAGAGAACTATACAAACCTTAGAAGATATGTTGAGGGTGTGTGCACTAGATTGGGCTGGCAGGTGGGAGTCGCGAACCTTTGATTGAATCTATAGGAATTATAACGAATTGGGAGAGGAGTTTTAATTCTAGTACATGATATGATAGACACAATTTAAGTATTGGATCTGGAGATTAATATGAAAATTGTGAAACATGTAATCCTTGGTTTTTAATAGTCTATAATTGTACTTTGTGAGACCATGGGAGTGGATTTCAAGGGATAATTGTAGACACTATAATCTACCTTGGGAGAGGATTTTATAAACATTAGAAGGATTGTTTTTAACAAAACAAGAGACACAAACTAGACATTCATGATAGCCATTGAAGAACCCTTATTCTTGGATTTTTTCTCTCATATATCTTATATAACTTTTATTTGTTTATTAGATTAAATTAATGGATAGTTAATATACCCATAAAATTATTCTCCACACTTCTGAACTGTAAGAGATAAAAGACTTGAAATTGGTGTTGATATCAGTCCTTCCCTGAGAACGAACATCTAAAAATACACATCAACAAGCATCCACTGTCAATGATCCATATGACTCTCTTCACATTGTCCTGCACACAATGAGGATTAAGTGTGTTTAGCTACCCTAGCAGTGTTTGGTACTTTCTTCTTTTTCACTGAAGTAGCAGAAGTAGAATATGATGATTCAAAAAGAACAGTGTTTATTGATTGATTTGCATTTTTCTTTTTAGCTGTAGATCCAAGATTAACTTTTTTGAGATCTACTCTCAGTTTATGACAGCTTGTCATCACTTTCATATTACAAGGAATGTAGTCAAATTTGTCACAGAATGAATAGGGATCTTCAGCCAATGCCTCACTGTATTTGCAAGCTCCCAACTTTGGCTCACTAACAGCCTTTTTATAAAGGTGAGTTAAGTGATTTGTTGAGCCACATCTTTGACACTGCTTCCTAGGAGCATCTACAACAAAGTCATAGTTGTTGCTCTTGTTCACACCTATTTTTCCATCATATTCTTTTTCTTTTACCCAAAATTCTTAGTTTTAACCTACTTGGTTGGTGTCTTGAAAACTTGATGGACTATTGGCTTCTTTTCAGGTTCATTTGTGGTTGTGGTTTCATTGTCTTCATCCGCAAGTTCTTGCTTGATGACCAACTCAACTTCACTGAAATTAACCTCACATGCCTTGAATAAAGGTGCATCTACTTTTCTCAGCATAATTGGGATATCTTGATTTGCAATTGCTTTCCCTTTGTCACCTTCATATTTCTTGTTACTGTTCAAGACATCATAGTCCAAACCAATAGCTATATTAGCACATGGATTATTTTTTTCATGGTATTTTCCAACCAACTGAGATGCATTTTTAAAAGACTTTAATTTCACTTCATTCTTTTCCAATTTTTCCCTCAGCACTGCTTCAATTTCACTTGCACACTTGAGCTTGTTTTTCAGATTTTCATTTTCTTGCTTGACTGTTTCAAGCTCAAGAAGTTGTAGCTTCAATTCTTGCTTTGCAATCTCAAGCTTCTCATTAATCTTTGACAATCTACTAACTTCCTCAGTAGCTGCCACCATATTTGTGTGGATGTGAAACATTTCTACACTCATCTTTTCAACATTTTCTTTATACTGGCTTGTATTTAAATCAATGGTAGTTAGAGTTGGTACCTCTGATTTTGATGAGGATGATTCTCCTTACTCTAAAGCCATGAGTGCAAATTCTTTATTATCATCATCTTCATCAGTGTCATTCCAACTCTTACCTTCAGCTATGTAAGCATTTCCCTGTTATTTCTTCAAGAGAGCTTCATACTTTGCTTCCAACTCCAGGTAAGCTTTATCCTTCTTCACTTTATTTGGCTTCCTACACTCAGTTGCAAAGTGGCCCAACTCATCACAGTTGTAGCACCTTATTTTTAATTTGTCAACAAATCCAATTCTGTAGCCACCTTTGCCACCAGAGTTTTACTGAGTTTTTCCTATCCAGTTGTTGCTAGGTTTGTCCCTTGTTCTTGAAATACTATGTCTTGTCACCCTAATGTTAGAAAATTTTCTAGCAAGGTAAGCCATAGATTGATCCATCTCATCTAGCTCATCAAGGGTATAATACTCATCCTCCTCTAGCTCTAATATGACTTATCTCTGGGATTACTTGTTCTCTTTCTCAACAGTATGAGTGACTGAAGTTTGAGCTTCTTATTCATCTTCAAGTATTGTACAGTCATTGACCATCAAGGCACTAGATCCATCCACTACATGTCATTGGTTTGCCTTTAATAACTTTCTCTGCAACATTTCAAGCTCATATGTTTTCAGAAACCCATATAGAACCTCCAGTGTCATCCTGATCAAGTCTCTTCTTTCTTTAATAGCAGATAACTTTTGTTCAAGATGGTCAGGAAGGGCTAGAAAAAATTTAGGTTAACCTCCTTAGCTTTATAATATTTATCATGAAGTTGCAAGTCATTAATCAATTTGTTGAACCTTTCAAAAACTTTAGTAATTCCTTCTTTAGGCTTAGCCATGAAACCCTCATATTGTGACACCAAGATTCTCCTTTAATTAGATCTAACTTCCTCTGTCCCCTTACATAGTATCTCAATCTTTTCCCAAAATTGTTTAGCAGAATCACAGTTGACAATGTTGTTGTACATCACATTATCAAGAGACTCAATTAATATGAGTTGTAGACTGTTATCCAGTGCAACCTTTTCCTTTTCAGGCTCTATGTAGGTTGAGGGGTCTTTCGGTGTGTAATGTGCTGGTATGACCATATCTTCTTCTGTAGATTCAGAAACTCTCACATAGGAATGAAAGGTCCATTCTTGAGAATTTGAACATACATGGGGTTGGCCATCCTTATGAACAACATCATTTTCTTTTTCCACGGAGTGTAGTTGACCTTGTCAAAGGATGGTATCTTGATGCTTGTTAGTTTCTGAGCACTCATTCTTCCAAGATATTTATATGTTTACTTTCATATTTTGCTCTGATACCACTTGTTAGATATTAAATGCTAAGAATATAACATAGAAGGGGGGTGAATGTGTTTCTTGAATAATTTTGTCTTTTAAAACTTGTTTGGATTTTGGTGAACAAAGCAGTTAGCAATATGTAGAGATGTTGAAGTAAGCAAAAATAACACAAACACACAATATCAAAAACTCAGTTAATTGTATTAATTAAGTTTATCTTGTTACAAATTTTGTGTTCTTGTAAATTAAGAACTCGACTTCTATCTTGAGAGAATACAAGAAAATCTAGATTTGTTTGTTATTTGTGAACTAAGGACCCGTGCACGCTTTATAGACTAGCAGCACGGGTTTACAAAACTTGTACTAAACCAATTTCTAAAGCAACCTTGTCTATTTCCCTTTCCGGTGTTAGCAAATCTGTGCAGATTCTTACAGGTCTGTGACCACCCTTTGTCCAGTTAATCTTGGCTCTTAATCTTATATTCTTCAAGCTGCTTTGTAGACTTTCCAATTCAATGAATGAATTGTTTGTTGACTGAAAATCTTAAATCTTGAACTTGTCTGTATTCTGAATTTGAGTTAGTATGTCGAGATATCCAATTTGTTCAATAGAGAAGTGACATATCGATAAGTGTAATGACTTATTTATATCTCTGAGTTTTCTCTAGGTATACTTGACTTGTCGAGGTCTCTGAATCCTTGCATGTGAAATGACTTGTCGATATGTCTGAGATCTCTACATGTAAAAATGACTTGTTGATATCTCTGAGATCTCTATATACACAATTTGACCTATCGATATCTATGATATCTCTATATAAGAAATTGACTTGTCGATATCTTCAATTCTTCACATTTTTATTTGACTTGTCGATATCTCTGAGACTTTTCTATAAGTCATTTTGGACTTCTCTACAAGTCATTTTGGACTTCTCGAATGACTTCTCGATATAACTTAATCTGTGGCTTGTCGATAACTTGACTTAGAAATTTTTTCATTCAACTCCAAGTTTCTACACTTTTTCTGAGGCATGATCATGACTTGATCTTCTTCCAGAGTTTATTCCGTAGCTTGAAACTGTTCACAGAAAAATCCCTCAGTCTAATCTACTAAGCAATTTTACAGACTCAAGATATACAATACATAATACAGATTTAGATTTTCATACAACTTAACTTTAGGATTTTCAATGTGACTTAGTCTTATTATTATACATGCATATCTTGCACAACAGCAAGCACTTTATTTACCTGGTGTTGGGTCAAGTAGAGTGATCCTCATCGACAGTTTACTTATAAACAATTGAAAAAAAAATTTTGATACTTTGTTAGGTTTGCTATATTTAGCGGCTTGTTGTGCCTTTCACAGGAAAAACAGAGGTCACAAGTTATGCAGCGGATTAACAAATGTGTCAAAGAAAAGCTACTTGATCTTTGTGATATCCTTGATATATCAATAAGTAAAAATTCCAACACCAAGAAGCTTGGTCTTATTAAGAATACACTCTTTGATTTTTTTAAAGGTAATTATGATGTAAAGTATGTTTGCAGGGAGATATTGCAGCAAATATACTAGAGTTTTTAGAATATCCTCGTTCTACAGTCGACTCAGTGATTGTTGATGAAACATCCGTAAGTCTAGCTCATTCTGATGTGTGTGTTATTTACTGATCACATCTTGGATTTGGGTTAAATGTTGGACCTGCATAAAATACTACCGGAAGGAAAGTATGTTTTTATAATAAATATATAACTTAGTGAGAAGGTGAATCAGTTGTTCTAGTTTTTATAAACCAAGTTAATATTGATATGGTCATTTTGTTGTCCACATTGATCAAATGATAGATATATTATTATGTGACATTTTGTTTTAGCTTTTTAACAATGAAGCTAATAATCTATTTCCATGATTACAAAATACGATTTCACCCCATTTGATTAGTTAGTAGACCCTTTATTTGTTATGTTATTTTTGAGTTCATATCAGAAAGACAAAAAGAAAAGGGGCAGAGCACAACTAAGTAAATTTCCAACTTCAGTCAAAGCAACTTCACAAAGACCGTCAAAGTTGTGTGTTTACGAGTCACGCCTTAAACCTATGCATTCAAAATTTACCATTCTTCTTAGTGGTTATTGTAAACAATTTAAGTAAAATCATATGCATTGGCCGCGATAGCATAACAAATAACATAATGGCATAAATTTATTGGTTCCTGCGCAAATTTTAAGAGTTTGTTATAGAAACAAACTGGAATGGTAAGAGAAGAGAATCAACAAATTGGTCTTAGATATTGCTGATTCAGGAAGAGAGCACTAACTTTCTAGTTTTTCACAACTTCTCATTGCACGCTGATATGCATCTTACTAATCCAATGCTTAGTAAGATATTATGCAAGCAATATTCTAATGTGTATTTACTCCAGTATGTCATGCAATATTATTTTGTCTCAAATGTTATTACGACGGGACTCACTGGATAATAAGGAAGAAGAATACTACTCCTCACTGTACAATGAAATTCGGGCATAATTTAATACGTGAGTCAACTAAATCATTCTCATTTTGGTTTAAATTTTAAATCTGTATGGTACGTTCCATCTGACATATTTGTAAGTTGTGTCTTGATGTTTTTCCACACTATATTTTATTTGAATTATTTGGGATCGTTATCTAAGGATACCGGTGCTTTTGTTGTTAATTTGGGTGATCATGGTCAGGGAGGGAGAGAAGACAATTATAGAAGAGACTATTACATTTGCAGAGATTTACAAGAGGAAGATGAGCAAAGATCTTGATGTGGCTAAGATCAAAAAACTGGCTAAAAAAATTTGTTGCAAGACCAAGACAAGCTGCAGATGACACCCAAGAGCGCACACGAAATTTTCGCTTAACCTCTATCCATTTAACGATGTAGTTTTTGAATTAATACCAAAATTAATCATTCTCATTTTTGTTTATTTTGTTGACTTTTATGAAAAACAGGTTTATGGCTTGTTCAATTTACAAGCAAATTATATCAATTTTTTTTAGAAATATGTTACATTACGTACTTCAATGTTACAAACAAATTGGTAATATATATTAAAAATCATTATAAAACTGTTACAGCAGGGGGGAAAATGTTACAATAATTTTGTGGCCCACAGGTGGGGCTCATTTTATTTTGTAAATTCTAAGTGCAAAGGTAACATACATAGTATGATACTATAGACATACTTTGATATTACCTTTGAAGTCTATTGTAACACAAAATTTAATGTTGCACCCGGGCAAAGGGAATGTTATCTTAGGGGCCAAAGGTAACTTGAAAAAAAAACAACATCATTTTTATGTTATCATAGGGCTTTGGCTGGCTATGGTAACTTTTTTTGGGGCCTATTGTAACATTTTTTTGTTGTAGCTATAGGCCATCTGTGGCGTAGTGTTGGTTCGGATAATATAGAACTCGGTTTTGTTCGGTTCCAATTTATAATCGGATCTAGTATTTTAGATCATTTTCAATTTTCGATTCAGATATTTTTCAGATAATTATTGGATTATATGATTCGAATCTCGGATCTGATCTCAGTTTCATGGATTTTGATTAGGTTTTTCGAATTCAAACTCATTTTTCTAGATCTACATGTAATACGTATAGTCGTGTATCATTAACTTTAAAATATTTTAAAAATTAGGATAACTTAGGAAAATCATGTGAAATGTAATTTGTAAAAAAATATAAAAGCAAATTTTTATGGATAGTGTATACATATTCTTATAACTCGTTTAACAAATTCAGTTAAAAATGTAATTGTTTGCATAATGTAATTTTTTTATAAAAATAACAATGAAAGATAAAGTTTTTAAAAGGATTAAGTATAAAAAGTGATAAGTCTGAATTAGTGTTCTAAAACTCGGGAGAACTCGGAGAGTACTCGAATTCAGACCTATTTTCGATCCGGTTTTGATGTGTTCGATCGTAACTCCGTTTTTTCACTTGACCTGAGTTAAACTCGGGAAAACTCGGATTACTCAGAAAAAACTTGATTTTGGAAGAAAAAAATTGAAGAAATAAGTAATGATCCAAAAAAACTCGTAAGTGGGTACTAGTTTTTAATAAAAAAAATCAAATTTTAAATATTTTTACTGTTGAAATAATTGTAAAAGGTTAGTCAAAATAAAAAAAAATAATTATGTTGCATACTATTTCCAAAATTGTAATAAGTTAAAAACATACTAAATTAAACATTATCTGGTTATTTAAAATTTTGAATTTTATATTGAGTACTCTTTTAAGATATTTAGAAACTTGATTAAATATCTTATATATCATTTATAATATACTTAAAGTTAAATAAAGATCAAAATTAAAAATTAGCATATTATTTTATTTGAGCTTTTAGCCTAGTACTGTTCACTAATACTCCTCAAATACTTGAAATACTCGTTACTCCGTACTTTACGGTGATAGGATACAAATAGATCATCTGATCATCTGAAACCTAAGTGGTTCACTTTACTTTAATAAACTTTTTTTATTACTATTTTAAGTGGTCTTCTAAATGATTTTGAAACTATTATACATTTTTTAAAAAAGTTAGACTTTTTATAAGATAAAATCATCAAAATGAAAGATCTAGATTCTAACTCTTTTTCAACTTAAGGACATATTACATGAAGAGTTTTTTAATAAAATTAGAAATAAAAATTCTAACAAATAGGTCATAAAATTAAGAGACACTTTTTAATTGAGTATCGATCTTTAGAATATTGGTATGAACCAGTAGATAGTTAGTTTGTCCTATGGTTTATACTAGTTTGATCAAAAGCGACACTAGCTAGCTCTGGGGCGACCAATAATATAACGAGCATGTTTGTCCACCCATTTATGGTTAAACCTCTATAAATTAATAATTTTGTTAAATTAATAATTTCTTATAATCCCGAGTCGGGCCTTTATGTTAAATTAATAATTTGCTAAATTTATAAGATAATATTTTTTATTAATACATATAAGTCCCATATAACATATAAATTAATAATTACATATTACATCAAAATTATAAATTTCTATGATGCACTTTTATAATAAGTCTCAATTGTAACCTGTTTCTTTTTAAAAATATGTCGTCTTTGTTAATGCATGAGCTCTGGCGTACTATGTTCATATTACAAGAGAAAATTATGTAATGTAATTGTTGCTTTAAGCACATCTTTTCGTGAGACTACTAGTTAAATAAGGTCCATTTTATTGTCGTGATAAATAGGGACCAAGGCTGTTCTAGAAAAAATAGAGTCGTCGCTTAACCATTTTGAGAACTTGATGACATTACGTAATCTAATTAAATAAGTGAATCCTTTCAATTTATTTAAATTCATAAATATTTTTTAATGTTATTTTAAGTATTTAATAGATGAAAATAAATTATTATTCTGAGAATTTTATATGTTTTAAAATTTTAAATAATATATCTCGATAAATTAATAAATTATTAATATATCAATAAATTAATAAATTATTAATTTATCGATATATTAATATTTCAATTAATTAATAATTTTTCATTGTCCCAAAGATATTAATTTATCGATTTTTTACTGTATAAGACTTATTATTTACTCCATCAGTCCCTTCCAACCAATTACTTATATTTTTAATAGTGCATAAAAAATATAGTTATGACAGCCAATTGTCGGCTCTGAATAACCAGCCTCATTCGGGTTGGGTTGACCCAGAAGTACAGTAAAATGGAACTTATTTTTATAAATTTTTTTTGAATAAAAGTTGATTATTTTAATTTTTATTTAGAAAAGTAAAATTGTAAAAAAAATTAACAGAACTATACATGCACCTACGGACACTCCCTCAAAAATATAACTGTAATAGCTTATATTGTCATCCCGTTTTTAAGTTAAACTTATAATTTATAAATTGATACATAAAACATTGGTAATTATGTATTTTTTAAACCGTTTTTTAATTTTTTTTTCACTTTTCATAAATTTAAATTTAAACATTTATTTCTAAATAATTTTCTAATTCAAAACTCATGAATTAGAATAGTTGTATTGAATTATTAAATTAAAATTTAGTAAAATTTTTAACTTACATATAAGTAAATTATCCAAATATTTATATAATTAATAAATATATATTTAATTATTACAAGAATACTTTTCATTTATATTTTTACCTATTTTAAAAATTTTCAAACACATTACCATGATTAGGCTTATTAATATCCGTGAGAAAGAATCGGATTTTAAATTTTGCCAGGGTTGATATAACATAGGGCTAAAATTACTAGGTATTAAATAAAAAAAAATACTACTTAATATAAATTTTTATAAAAAAAATTAAAAAGGCTGTAGTAAAGGTTAAAAAATACCATTCTCGACTCTCTTTTGTCTTTTTCTTTTCTTTTTATCTTTGCTAAGAGATTCTCCACTTTTATTGGTATATTTGTATATCATTTGCATGATTTTAGGTTAAATGCGTATTAAAAGTTTAAAACAATGAAAATTTGCGTACCAAGTTAATTATTATAAAAATGTTATTATATGTTTTGCAATAAAATGAGACTATAATTTAATTTCCTTTTTTAAAATTTAACATTTCGTTATAATTTTTATTAATTAAGCTGAATTTATATATTATCCAAAAACACCAAATTAATTAACAAGGTCTTGAAACGTATGCAACGACTCGATGATTATAATAACAAGGACCTGATATAAATTAAAAAGTAGGTAAAGTCCCAGTCTAATTATTATTATGACCAATAATAAATAAAAAGAGTAATAAGAAGTGTTTAAGTATAATTTATACTTAAAGGAGAAAGTATTTTATTTTTTAGTCAACTTATGGAATAAAATTTTAAAATATGTGTCTTTAAAATTTATTTATACCTATATTTTTTAAATTTATTTATTCCTTCATATATATAACTATGACATGTGACCTGAAAACTCCAAAAGAAACAATATAATTTGGGGAAGGGCTGACTCAAAAGAAAAGTAATTAATTCCAAAAGCACTTTAATAATAACATATTAAAAAAAGAGTAAAATACATAATCAGTGACGGCGGACAGATGAATCTAGGAGACCGGGGGACAAATAAATATATTTGAAAGTTTTTGTATACTAGATAAAGTTAGTGATTACTTTAAAACAAATATTTGAAGATAACTTTGTGAAAATACATGTGAAATTAAGAACAAAAACCGGCCAACATTATATTTGATTTGAATGGTGTAAAGGAGCGGCAAACATGCATGCAAAAATAAGAAATAAGATGAAACGCATGCATTGACTCGATAGTTAGTGGGAGGGAGTGGCACTCGTGAACAGTGTAGGCAGCTTCGATAAGCATAGTTTATTTGTATATTATAATATAATATGCGTTGGGGGCTCAAAATTCTCCTTAAAACAATGATAAAAGTTAATTATAAACACGTCAATATCGAACTACTAAGGCAAAGATTAGGTTCTTTTTATGTGTTTTTAGTGTTGATACTAATCCATCTTTTGTTGGCATAGAACTTAGAACATGCCAAGAACTAAATTCGATTTTAATTGGAAAAAATGTGTCCAAGGATAATGGCCGCATGGGGCTAGTCAACCGCCTATTTCTGTCTTTTGACCCAGAAAATAACTTGCTCAGGGATACTAAATAATTTATGATGCACTTTATTAATTTTTAAAGAAATGGAATAATCAAACATACGTGTGTGTTGTAAAACTATACACCTCTGTCTCATTAATTTATATACAAATTATTTGGACACGGATTTAAGAAAAATTGTAATCTAATAAAAAAGGTAAGAAAAATAGATAAAGTGGTAAATTAAATTGATATTTAAGGTATTCACTTATTTTTCTCCGACGAAAAGTCCCAATTTTCTTTATTTTTTTTAATATTTGTTAATTTTACTTCAACAAAATTCAGTTTTTTGGATTTTGTGTGTCTTTTCTTTTGAAATGTTTGTTTTATTTCTTCCTTTTGGGGTGTTTTGTTATATTTTTGTTTAGTTTTTTTTGGATTTATTCGTTGTTGGATTTGTTAATAATGATTTATTGATGTTTTTAGAAATCTGGAAAGCCATTATCGAATCTGGGGCGGTATTGATTATTATAAGAACTCGCCATTCTCAATCAAAGATTGTTCATTTGGGGTTTACATTTTCGGTATATCTGTAGCTGATATTCAGCATGTAGATAGTTTGGTTGTCGTTCCTCCAACCTCAATTTATACAATTGGGATTTCTGAATACCAATACCAGGCTAAAAATGGTTTTTACGTGATAAGATCAATTGCGATATTGCTATTTTCAGGGATGTTGATGTAGTATGATCGCTGAGAATGTCTTTGATTTCGTTTTTAATTTCAAAAAATTTAAAATTTTATGTGTTAAATGATCAATTAATTGTTTTTATTATGTTATTAATTTTTTAATCTGGCTGTATTCGCAGTGGGGGTTCGTTACATTTTTTTTAATAAAAACTATTTATTTGTTTGGCAAACAAAATATTATTTTAATTAATTGTGTTAAACTTCATAACTAGTGTATTTTCACGATAATTTGTTGTTTCTTTCTGTCAGACGAGAAGTGGATTTGTCTTTCCCCTCCACTCCAATTTTCATAACTATACATTTTTCCGACGGTTGTAGTTGGCTTTCATATATATAATCGATTTGCGATTGTGTTTGCTTATTCCTGATACTTACAATCGAAATTAGGGGGATCTGTTGAAATAGATTTAGCAAAAATTAAATCTGAATTTGATTTTTTATTTGTTAAATCTGAACTCACAAAAACTCAAATTACTAAATTTAAACCTATACTTGTTGTTTGAATTCATGTCCGAATTAGTAAATCTTTACCAAGCTGCACTTTTTTTTTTTGCTAAATTACCAAGATGCATTTTGATTCTCATAAATTATAATGAAGTATTATTGTAATATGATTCGAGCAAATGAGATAGGTCCGATAATATTTAAATTGTTGGGATCGAATTAGAGGGTTCTGAATAAGGTAATGTATTACACTCATAAAAAATGAATTATAAGTGAAATAAGACAATAACTTTGGCATCTAGTATACTTGTTTCGAACCATACTGAAAATTTATTTAATGAAAACAGACATGTAATATTGTACTTTAATGCAATAATTTATACAAATTATAATTACTAATATTAGTAATATAGTATATTTAGATGACTATACATGTAAACTAGTATATAACTCATGAATAGTTGTTTAACTCATTATATATTATAAATTATAATTCTAATGTGTTGTTTTTATTCTCTTCGTATATTGTAAATTATAATTTTAATATTTTGATGACCCAATAGTATAAATAGATGTAAATCTCTTATCTCTTCTATATATAATAGGAGAACAAGGGGATAATTAGTGAGATTAAAAAGTCTCATTGAAAAGACTAAACTTGTTAGGTCACACACACTGTAGAGGGGGTGAATACAGTGTATAGTACACTCAAATCGAACTTTAAGAACTTAAGTAACAGAAAACAAACTTTATTGAAACAATAAACTCTGTTACAGTATGGAACTGTTACCTCTCAGTGATGAACAAATATCACGAGAGCTGCTAGGGTTATATAGAATAATAACTTCGATAATGATAACACTTATAGTGTAAACCCTATGCCTGTGTTTATATATTACACAGTTACAAGATAATCGCTAATTGATATGGAATATAATTATGTTTCCTAAAATATATCAATCAGATATCTTTTCTTCCAAGTATTCCATTCTTCACGGAATTCCTTCTTCATGCATATCTCTTCTTATGTTTATCTCGATCTTCTTTCCTTTAATCAGCTACTGTCCTTATCTGATTGTCCTTCAGCACTTAAGTTCTGATATCTATTTTCTGATGATTATCTCCTGATAATATAAGTACTGATATCCTTAAGTCCTGACTTCCAGTATAAGTACTGATCAACAGTTAAGTACTGATTTATCCTGTTCACGTAAGATCTGAAAGCTAAACATAAAATATATTAGCCATGACATTATCAAATATATCTAACAATCTCCCCCAACTTGTAAATTAACAAAATATACAAGTTTAACAGATATTTGATGATGTCAAAAACATTAAGTACAAATGCATGAGAAATAGACTAGATAACTACAACTTACAGTCCTTAAAGTTTTTACCAATTTCAACTTCTGATAACAACTTCAATCTGTATAAATATCATAATTTAAGCAGTTGTAGATCTTCGACTTGGCTTCTTCATTTTCTGATCTCTCTGATGTCAGGAGTTGTTCTGAGATAGTTCTTCCACAAACATTTCTCAGCATATCTTAGTTCATCAATCATTCTCCTTTTAACACCTTTAAGCTCTGCAGTATCTTCACCAGTTTGAAAGATTGCAGCTCTGAGATCATTAATCTTTGCTTTTCTTAACTCCTGATCTAGTCTTATGACATAAGCTTTGTCAGATTCAAGATTGAATTCAAGTCCCTTAATACCAAGATACGTTCTGATCTGTGCAGTATTAGGCTTCATATCAACAATATCACCATTGTGATCTCTGTACTTTGGAACATATATGCTGTCAGACTTAACAGAATAAAGCCTTTTCTGTCTCTGAATCTGTTCTTTTAAGTAGTTTGCAGCAGTCTCTGTTATTCTGTCATCCACTTGAAGTAAGAAAAGTACATTCTCCAATTCTTCAAAATACTTCAAAGGAATGGCATTTTGTCTTATATGATAAACCCTACCATCTGTCATGAAATACAACATGATGTATTCTTTCAAGTAGGTATGGTAAACCATCTGTACAGATTCCAGTTGATTCAATCTCTCAGGAGTTGCTTCAATACCTGGTTCACTCAAGGAAGTTGGATCATTGGTAGTGTTGTGTACTCTTCTTTCATCAGCACTTCCCAATCCAGTTTTATCTCTAGCTTCCTTTCCAGTAACTACTCTTGCTTCAAAATCACTTGCAGTAGTCTTCAAAGATTGAGTCTGTTTTGCTTTAGTAAATCCTGGTAGGAGTGTTTTAGATCTATTTTCTGATATCAAGTTAACTTGAGCACTGTCAGAGGTTACTTGCTTCTTCTGAATATCAGAACTTACAATTTCTTGACTCTGAACAACTTGAGCCAAGTCAGAGGTTGTTTTAAGAACTTTTCTTGAAGTCAGAGCAAGATCATTTTTTTCATCAGTAATTTCTTCTTCCTCAGGAGGTACATAAGCCTTGATAGGTTCACCAACCTTTTCTTTACCCTTGGATCTTGGATCTATCTGTGGTTGTGATCTAGCCAATGTTGCTTCAGTATGTGTCCTTTCTTTGATCACAATGCCTTTAAGTTTTGGAAGTAACTTTTTACCAGAAGCTTCAGATTTAGATGTGACTTTCTCTGATTTAAGTCTGGCTTCTTCTTCCTTTAAACTTTCCAAGTCCATCCCTGGATTTTCTTGAAGAAATAACTGTCTTGACATTTCCTCATCAAGATCTAGAAGTTCATCAGAACTTATCCTTTTACCAGCAGCAGAACTTATTCTTTTCCCAGTATCAGAACTTGTTCTGTGACTAGCTTGTCTTGATGTAAACCTTCTACCTTGACTATGACCACTACCCATTCCAGAGGTTCCTTGGTCATCTTTTCCATCATCCTTTCTTTGCAGTGTCTTGTTGGTTTTGCATTTGGACTTAATTACCTTCTCCCCCTTTTTGGCATCAGCAGGTAATAAAAGAGAGATAAGTAGTTCCACTGAGGTCTGGATTTCAGTAAGTTGCGATTGCTGAGAAGCTTGATTTGTCAGAATTTGATCAATCTGAGCTTGTTGCTTCTCTTGAGTTTTCTCAATATAAGCAACCCTGTCAATGGTAGGTTGGAAGAACTTTTTCTTATCAATTTTCCAAACTTGTTCCTGTTTGATAAAGTTCTCCTGAATCTTGTGTAGCTCTGCATGAGTATTGGAATGAAGACTTTGTAGATGTTTAGTACTCAATGCAGTGACTCTAAGTTGGGTTTTAAAATCATCAGAATTTAACATTTCATCAGCTTTAGTCAAGTGCTCAGCAAGATGTAAGGCATTTGGAACACATGAAACTGAGTTCCATTCCTTAGTCCACTCCTGACCTGCAGGAGTTTCACTCCAAGGTACTGGTGCATCCCTGATAACAAACTCCTTTACCAGTTTAGACTTAGGAAGAGTCGGTGGAGGAGTATGTCCTGAAGGACCTGCTTCATCAGCATCTACAGTTGTAGCAGCTTCACCAGTATCTCCAACATTTGCAGCATCAGAACTTAAAGAATCAGTATCTTCTGATAAGACAACAGTGTGAGTAGCAATGGAGGCTTCAGCATCCTCTAATTGCTGATCTGATACTAAGTTCTAATCAACAGCCATATCCTGATGCTCACCTAAAATCTGATCATCAGCATCTTGATGCAGAGAAGGTGTTGTTAATAACTCTGGAGTTTGAACAGCATCAATAACAGGTATTGTAGAAGTATTATTTGCTGTTGGAGCTTCTAAGAAAAGTATTTCAGGCACAACCAGGTTCTGAATATCAATTTCAGCACTTGTGCCTGGATCAACAAGAGACACAGATGGTGAGTTAGCCTTGTCAGATACAGCTTCCTGAGATGGAGTTGATGGAGAAGAAGTGACTGGAGCAAATTCCTTGCCTTGTGAGATCAGAGATTCCTGATCCCCTTCCTTAGCTACTTCCTCCTCATCATCTGAAACTGGCCTTTGTGCCCTCTGTTTCTTGTACTTCCTTGTTGATTTAGATTCCTTGGGAGTTTCAGGAACTATCATACGTCTAAGCCTCTTGAGAAGCCTAGTACCCCCAATTTCAGAATCCTTCTGAGAAGTTGCTTTCTCAGCTTCAACCACCACAGATTCTGAAGAAGGAATCTGTTCCTCAGAATCTGATTCATCTCTCAAAGTAAATCTCCTCCTCTTTTGAGGTGTTTGAGGAACAGTCTTTGTTCTCTTTGGCTTAGAGGATGTAGGCTTCACAGTAGGTGCTGAAGAAGTAGGTTGAGCAGTCTGTGAAGTGGAGAGATAGGATTTGAGATAAGTTCTGAGGGTAGGTTGAGTAGAATGAGAGGTAGGTACTGAGGTTGATGGATTTTGGTTATGGTGAGTTGGTTGAACATTTGAATAAACAGATTTGTAAGTAGCAGGATCAGCATTTACCAGAATCTGTTTCACAGACTGAGGAATCTGTAATTGTCTCACCATTGATTTCTTTGTGTCAGCATTTATCAGGTCGTTAAAATACCTTTTTGCAACCTTAAAAGGTGGGGTTTGAGTGCTGACTAACTAGGGTTCATCAGTACAGTAAGTGTAAATAAGTTGACAGAATCTAGCAAAATAAACAACATCTCGATCCTCTGTCATCCTATCCCCAATAAAACCAATTATTCCAGTTGCAAAATCAAAATGAGTTTGATGGATAATAGCATACCCTATGTGCTGACTCAGAATTGGGATAGCATCAAAATTTGAACATTTGTTCCCAAAAGCTTTGGTGATGCAATCAAAGAAGAAACTCCATTCTCCTCTGATATTAGCCCGTTTCAACTGTCCAAGTTTTGTCAGACTCTTTTCATATCCCAATTCAGCCATTAACTCCCGAAGGGCTGAGTCCTCTGGAACTGAGAAAGTACAATCCTCGGGAAGATGTAAAGCCCTGCGTACTGTACCAGGAGTGACTATAAAAGATGAATCACCCACTTGGAAGATAATACTGGGAGTTCCACGGTTACCACCATCATCAAAAACGCCAGTCCTCCAGAACCTCAGAACTTGTTGACTTGAAAATAATTCAGGCTGAGTTAAGGCGTACCCAACCTCACTATGTGCAAAAAGATCTTGCACAAAGCTTCAGCATGATCAAGAATTGCAGCATAGTTGTTTGGAACAAACTTTGCTCCATCAATGATTAAATCCTTTGGTGCCATGAAAAAATTGAGAATTAAGAATGCCTGATAGGTGTTTGATATAATATCTGTATTAAAACAACGGAAATAGTAAAGTGAAGGAGAGTAAAAGTAAGAAGAGAGATAAAAGATGAAGAAATTAAAAAGATTAAAGAAATCTTCTCTCTGCTGTACTTATACAAAAAAATATTACCGTTGGACACCTGTCAGACATGCAGTAATAACGGATAGTTACTGGGCTCGAGAAAACAGTAATCATTACTTACCCATTTGCCGAGTTTCAAGGAAAAACTGTTCCATTTATCAAGGGAAACAATTCAAATTTTAACCCGTTATCACTGATTGAATTATTTGTCACTGCAATATTAATATTCTGAAAATAAATCATGTTAAAAATGACCGAGATAATTTTGATGAATAAGTGCTGACAGAGAATCAGAACTTAAATAAAAGCACAATTTAAATGGTCATCAGAATATCAATCAGGATTTATCAACACAAGATAAAATAACTCAGAGACAAAATCTTGAAGTAAAAACAATTTTCATTAATATATCAAGTCAATACATTTATGAAATGGAAATGACATCAATACTTATACAAGATTTTCCCTAAGCTTCTAATCCTAACGTCAACAGCTTTAGTCCTAGCTAAGAAGCCTGACAAAGCTGAGGATGAAGAAGAACAGGAAGAAGACGAGATTAAGTCATCTTCCTCTTCCTATCTTCGACGAACAAGATGGCGAGTCGTATGATTCGCTCTTGCTGACGGATAGCTTCCCGCCTTTCCTCCTCCAATCGCTCCAGATGGCGATGGTAGTCCATATAGAAGAATAGGAGGTGAGTTAGCACCTCCTGTGGGACAGAATCCCAGATCTCCTCAGGAATGGCTGTTACATGCCACACCTACTGCCAATCGGCACAACTTAGCTCCATTGTGAAGGTTTGGTTGTTCTAAAACATGTTGTATCGAACCATTGTGTTTTTGATAGAAGAAGGAGGATAAGTGTGTGAGAAGAATGTGATGGAAAGACTGATGTGAAGTGGTTGCTTATATAGGCAAGAGAATGCCAAGAGACGCAAAGATATTTAATGCTGACAGGTAGAATTAATTCTACCTCGTCTCCCTAGACTTTGAAAAAGAATAACAGTCATTGGAAAGAGGAAGCATGGTCTAGACCGCACAAAACACAAGCAACAGTGGTCTGTTCAAGTACAAATACCATTAATCCTAATCACAGTGACTATTAATCTTCCACTTCAATATATTCGAGTACAAACGGAGACTGTTATCAAATTTTATTCAAAGATAAGCCAAGTAAAGGATTAGACTGAGAAATCAGAACTTAGACCTATATCAGAACTTAACAGTCATCAGAACATAATTTCTTAACTCGAAAAAGGAATGCCTATCTTAGTAAATACTCATACAAGTTCTGAGTTATGGACGTCAGTACTTAATCATCAGAACGTGTAACTTAGAACTTGTCCTCAGAATTTGTGCAATAATGACACATTGACTGTTTTATCTAAAATAACATAGACCACCACAGAAATTTTCATCATTCAGATGGAGTGATTAGTGTGTGCATTAAGCTAAAAACAGACAAAGAGTAAAGTCTGATTCACTGCAGTACATCTTAGAAATAAGGCATAACTAAAATTTTGCTAAAGATCTGTCATTGTCCTGAAACCGAATGAAGAATGAGTTTATGCTTGAGTCCACCTCAACTATTTTGTGCTAATTTTATGCATCTTTTGAAATTCTATTTTACAGTGGCTTCTCAGTGTAAGTGAGTCACGACTGTTTATCAGAATCTGATTCACTGCAACACATCTTAGAAATAAGGCATAACTAAATTTTTTCTAAAGATCTGTCATTGTCCTGAAACCAAATGAAGAATGAGTTTATGCTTGAGTCCACCTCAACTATTTTGTGCTAATTTTATGCATCTTTTGAAATTCTATTTTACAGTGGCTTCTCAGTGTAAGTGAGTCACGACTGTTTATCAGAATTTATGCTATTTTCAGAGTATTTCTCCAGTAATCATAGAGTGTGAAAAGTCACCAAGAAAATATTTTGCTTTTCTGATGCATATTTACTTAATACCAGCAATGCACTTGGGTCGTCCCTTCCACATTTTTACTCTAGATCTCAAAGGAGTACCTGATTTTAATCTTTGATCTTTTTGCTTTTGCTTTTGATAAGAGAGGTCTATCAACACTTAGTACATTCAGCAGTTTTACTAGTATCAGAACTTAACAGATGAGTAGCATTATTCTAATTTGGGACTTAGTAATAAGATATACAAAGTGAACTTAACTAAGCTCAATTATCAGAATTTGCTAGTGCCATAAGTTTTCCACTGAAATAATTACTTCTTCCATGGAATCATTTGTTTATTGAAGACTACTAGGTCAGTATCTAGCACAGTTATCCTCATAGGATAGAATAGGTACTAGAACAGACATATCACTTATCAGAGTTTAGAAACATATATCAGACAACAGTCAGTACTTAAAGACATTTATCAATTAAGCACAGAATACACAATGAGATTAATTCTGTAAATACTGAGCATAAAGTCTGATAACACAGAACAAGTCTAAGCAGATTTAGAGAAGGAACCTGAAACCATTCCAAGTTCATTTACCAATCTTGTAAAAGTAGCTTCACATAATGGTTTTGTGAAGATATCTGCCAACTGTTGATCTGTGGGAACAAAATGCAATTCCACTGTACCTTCATCCACATGTTCCCTGATGAAGTGGTACCTAATGCTGATGTGCTTTGTCATTGAGTGTTGAACTGGATTACCTGTCATAGCAATAGCACTTTGATTATCACATTAAATAGGGATTTTGAAATATGTTAACCCATAATCCAGTAACTGATTCTTCATCCAAAGAATCTGTGCACAACAGCTTCCTGCAATAATATACTCTGCTTCTACAGTTGATGTGGAAATTGACTTTTGTTTCTTGCTGTACCAAGAAACCAATCTGCCTCCAAGAAATTGGCAGCTTCCACTTGTGCTTTTCCTGTCAATTTTGTAACCTGCAAAATCTGCATCTGAGTAACCTATTAGTTTAAAATCTGATTCTCTAGGATACCATAATCCCAGAGCAGCTATTCCTTTAAGATACTTAAAGATTCTTTTTACATCTGTTAAGTGAGGTTCTCTTGGATCTGCTTGAAATCTTGCACAAAGACAGGTAGCATACATGATATCAGGTCTACTAGCAGTTAGATAGAGTAGAGAGCCAATCATACCTCTGTAGTCAGTAATATCTACTGATTTACCGGTATCCTTATCCAGTTTTGTTGCAGTGGCCATTGGAGTGGATGCACTTGAACAATCTTGCATTCCAAATTTCTTTAGCAAGTTTCTGGTGTACTTGGTTTGACAAATAAAAGTGCCTTCCTCATTTTGCTTGACTTGAAGGCCCAGAAAATAGCTAAGTTCCCCCATCATACTCATCTGATATCTTGACTGCATAAGTTTGGCAAACTTCTAGCAAAGTTTGTCATTTGTAGATCCAAAAATGATATCATCAACATAAATCTGGACCAGAAGTAAGTCCTTTCCATGGTTGAGGTAGAACAGTGTTTTGTCTATTGTCCCTCTGTTGAATCCACTTTCCAGAAGAAACTGAGCTAAAGTCTCATACCATGCTCTAGGAGCTTGCTTAAGTCCATAAAGTGCTTTGTCAAGTCTGTAGATATAATCTGGATGTTTGGTATCTACAAAACCTGGAGGTTGTTCAACATATACCTCTTCCTCCAATTTTCCATTGAGAAAAGCACTTTTCACATCCATTTGAAAGACAGTAAACTTTTTGTGAGCAGCATAAGCCAAAAATATCCTTATGGCTTCTAACCTAGCAACTGGTGCAAATATTTCATCATAATCAATTCCCTCCTGTTGAGAATATCCTTTTGCAACCAGCCTTGCCTTATTCCTTGTAATTATGCCATCACTGTCAGTTTTATTTCTGAATACCCACTTTGTACCAACAACAGATCTATTCTTTGGTCTTGGTACTAGGGTTCAGACTTTGTTTCTTTCAAATTCATTCAACTCTTCCTGCATTGCTTGCACCCAATCAGCATCTTGAAGAGCTTCTTCCACTTTCTTTGGCTCAGTCTGAGAGAGAAAAGAATTGTAAAGACACTCATTTGAAGTACCTGTTCTAGTTCTGACACCTGCATCAGGATTTCCAATTATCAAATCAGGTGTATGTGATTTTGTCCACTTCCTTGCAGATGGAAGGTTTTCTCTAGAACTGGATGCTCCCCCATGATCCATGCTATCTTCATTTTCATTTTCTGATGCTCCCCCTGAAACTATGCTTTCTGAGTTGGATTCTTCAGTATTTAGATTTTCAGTACTATCAGAACTTGGCTTATCAGAACTTGACGAATCAGAACTTGAAGAGCCAGATGCATGTTCGAATGGTTTCTTGAGATGTGGTAGGATTTTGAGTATGCTCCCCCTGCATAGGGGCATCTTCATTTAACGTAGTCACCACAGTTTCAATAACATCAGAGTTTAATCCATCAGAGTTTGCAGTATCAGGACTTAGACTGTCAGGATTTTCAGTATCAGAATATGAGTCTTCATTTTCAAATCTCAGCTGATCATGGTCAATGAAATCTTTAAGACCAGTGATCTTCTTGTCATCAAAAGAGACATTGATAGATTCCATGACCACTTTTGTTCTCAAATTATAGACTCTGAAGGCTTTTGTGGAAAGTGGATATCCAACAAAGATTCCTTCATCAGCTTTTAGATCAAACTTTGATAGCTGTTCAGGATGAGTCTTGAGAACAAAACACTTGCATCCAAATACATGAAAATATTTCAGATTTGGCTTCTTTTTCTTCACCATCTCATATGGTGTTTTTCCATGCTTGTTAATGAGTGTTGCATTTTAAGTAAAACAAGCAGTCTGCACAGCTTCAGCCCAGAAATAGGTTGGAAGCTTTGCTTCTTCAAGCATTGTACGTGCAGCTTCAACGAGAGTTCTATTCTTCCTTTCAACAACTTCATTTTGCTGTGGAGTTCCAGGAGCAGAAAATTCCTGCTTTATTCCATGGCTTTTGCAGAACTCTTCCATTATCAAATTCTTGAACTCAGTGCCATTATCACTCCTTAAAATTTTCACAGAATCTTTGACCATTTTATCCAGCTGTTTGACATGATCAATCAAGATAGATGCAGTTTCACTTTTTGTGTGCAAGAAATACACCCATGTGTATCTGGTGAACTCATCCACTATGACCAACGCATACTTCTTCTTTGCAATAGACATGACATTTACTGGACCAAATAGATCAACATGTATAAGATGATAAGGCTCAAGAATTGATGATTCAGTCTTGCTCTTGAGTGAAGATTTTCTTTGTTTGGCTTTCTGACATGAATCACAAAGACCATCAGGAGCAAATACTGTGTTTGGCAATCCTCTCACAAGATCTTTCTTGACCAGTTCATTTATATTATTGAAATTTAAATGAGAGAGTTTTTTATGCCAATTCCAGCTTTCTTCAATTGATGCTCTACTTAACAGACAGATTGCAGAGCCATCAGTACTTGTTGAAAGCTTAGCTTCATAAATGTTACCACGTCTGTATCCTTTCAGAACAACTTTGCCTTTAGATTTACTCACAACTTCACAGTGTTCTTCAAAGAAATCAACATGATAACCTCTGTCACAGATTTGACTTATACTCAGTAGGTTGTGTTTAAGTCCTGAGACCAGAGCTACTTCTTTAATGATGACATTCCCAAGATTGATATTGCCATATCCCAATGTTTTTCCAATGTTGCCATCTTCATAAGAAACACTTGGGCCAGCTTTCTCCACAAAGTCTGATAGCAGGGCCTTATTTCCAGTCATATGACCTGAACATCCACTGTCCAGAACTAGAATATTTTTCCTGTTGCCCTGCAATCACAAAGACCACTAATTATTAGTTTTAAGGATCCAGACTTGCTTGGATCCTTTGGCCTTATTAAGTTTGTTAACATTTGCAGCGGATTTAGCATCAGAGTTTATGTTAACATTTTTCTTATCAGAATTTACATTATCAGACTTTGAATCAGAATTTACACTAGAAGGAACAATGGAAACTTTCTTCAAAGAAGGTTTTATTTGATAATAATCATAGTACAAACTATGATATTCCTTACAAGTATAAATGGAATGCCATAAACTACCACAATGAAAATAAGGATTTTGTGGTTTGTATCTAACTGACTGACTCTTAACTCCTGATTTTGAAGGTAAGGAGTTAATATTTTTATTTTTCCTGTAAAAAGAAGCCAGATGGTTAGAACTTCCACAGTTATGACATGTTTTTCTAGGAGCATCAGGAACAGGTTTATAATCATTGCTTTTATTCACACCTTCCTTTCCATTCCTATTTTTCCTAGGTGATTTTACCTTATTTGCATTCTTGACATCTTTCAGCTTATGCTTAAGCTGCTTCTTTGTCATTAAGCCTATGTTTACTTCAGCTGTCTTTTCCTGTTTTAGTTTGTCAGAAGTTAATTCCTCTTTAACTTCTGATTTCTCATTATCAGACTTTACAGTTACAAACTTAACAGGTTTTAACTTTGGCTTTTGCTTAACAACAGGCTTAATTTCTTCAGTTCCTTTATCATTCTTATTCTCTCCATAACCTAAGCCCTCTTTCCAATTTTCACTACTTAGCAAATTTTGAGTTGTTCTGCCAGAGTTAGTCCAAGTCCTGATTATCTCTCTTTCCTTTTCTAACTCAGTTTTTAGAGATTCATTCATTTTTAGCACTTCATCCCTAACATAAAAAGCATCATCTCTATCCTTCTGAGTTTGATGGAATATAACTAACTCTTTTTCTAAGAAATCATTTCTTTTCTTAAAAGCAAGATTTTCAGAAGTTAATCTTTCACATGTTAAGGTTTGATCTCTATAACTAACAAACATGGTTTTAAGATATCTTCTCAACTCATTAATATCATCAGTATGAAAAGCATAAGTAGTCTGAGGTACCTTTGTTTCAGCAGCTTCAGAACTGCTCTCAGCACTTTCTTTATCAGCATTTGCCATCAATGCATAGTTCTCCTCACTTTCAGAGTCTGAAGTGTCTTTCCAACTTTTCTGCTTTGTGACAAGAGCCTTGCCTCTGTCACCCTTTACCTTCTTGCAGTCAGGAGATATGTGGCCTTTCTCACCACAGTTATAGCATTTAACATTGGTGTAATCTCCTCTGTCAGACTTTCCTCCTCTGCCTTCAGATCTTCTGAAATTCTTCTTATCAGAACTTATGCTTTTTCTGGAAAACTTCTTTCCCTTCCTGAACTTCCTGTATGCAATCTTGGTAATTCCTTTCACCATAAGAGCACACAGCTTCATCATCTCCTCATCAGCATCGGTCTCAGGCAAGCTTTCAGAATCTGAGTCATCATCACTCTCAGAACTTGATGACTCAGTATCAGACTTTATGAAAAGAGCTTTACCCTTATCTTTCTTTGAGGAAGCTGTTTTAGGAAATTCTTCTTCAGCCTTAAGAGCGACTGTCCTTGACTTTCCTCCTTTCCTCTTGCTTCTTTGTTCCATCTCCAGCTCATGAGTCTTGAGCATTCCATAGATTTCGTCAAGAGTTATTTCATCAAGATTGTAGTTGTCTCTTATTGTCGTTGCCTTCAAATCCCAGCATTCAGGAAGAGCTAACAGGAACTTAAGGTTTGAATCTTCAAGATCATACTATTTATCAACCAATGACAAATCATTCAAAAGTTTGACAAATCTATCATATAAATCATTCAATGACTCATTAGTCTTTGAGTCAAAGTGTTCATACTCTTGAGTGAGTATTGTCTTCCTGTTCTTCTTAATTGTGTCAGTTCCCTGACATCTTGTTTCCAGAGCATCCCATATCTCCTTAGCAGTCTTGCAGTTGATTACCCTGTTTGACATTACATTATCAATGGCACTATGCAGTAAGTGTCGTACCTTAGCATCCTTAGCAATTGATGCTATGTCTTCAGCAGTATAATCACTCTTTTCCTTTGGTACGGTCATTGCTGCTTCACCTGCAACTGCAACAGCGAGTTTAGTTGGTTTGTGAGGACCTTCCTTGATTCTATACAGGTATTCTGGATCTGTTGCTTCCAGGAACATGGTCATCCTTACCTTCCATATGGGATATTCAGATGGTCTCAGTATGGGGACTCTGATGGTCTCATACCGACTCTGAATTAGTGTCTTTGGTGGTTCCTCAGTTGTGGTAGGCTTAGTTGGAGTTTCTGTGTCCGACATGATTGTGTTTGGATCTTTAACTGTATGTAAGTTAACAGATAGGCTCTGATACCAATTGTTAGGTCACACACACACTGTAGAGGGGGTGAATACAGTGTATAGTACACTCACATCGAACTTTAAGAACTTAAGTAACAGAAAACAAACTTTATTGAAACAATAAACTCTGTTACAGTATGGAACTGTTACCTCTCAGTGATGAACAAATATCACGAGAGCTGCTAGGGTTATATAGAATAATAACTTCGATAATGATAACACTTATAGTGTAAACCCTATGCCTGTGTTTATATATTACACAGTTACAAGATAATCGCTAATTGATATGAAATATAATTCTGCTTCCTAAAATATATCAATCAGATATCTTTTCTTCCAAGTATTCCATTCTTCACGGAATTCCTTCTTCATGCATATCTCTTCTTATGTTTATCTCGATCTTCTTTCCTTTAATCAGCTACTGTCCTTATCTGATTGTCCTTCAGCACTTAAGTTCTGATATCTATCTTCTGATGATTATCTCCTGATAATATAAGTACTGATCAACAGTTAAGTACTGATTTATCCTGTTCACGTAAGATCTGAAAGCTAAACATAAAACATATTAACCATGACATTATCAAATATATCTAACAAAACTACCCCTATTTTTAATTTTTATATAAAAGATGAGTTTTGTGGGAATCGAACTCGAGATATTTAATTCATCTATGCAACCTCATACCACTACACCATAATGTCACATGTGTTTTTTATCGTACATATAATATGTAAGTGTGCTAAATGGATATTTTATTTAACTTTAAAGATAGTTATTTGAATTCCGCAAAAAAAAAGATAGTTACTTTAATATTTGTACAGTTAATTTTAAAGAATTAAATTCCGGATACAAAATTAGACATAGTACATAAATGAATTAATATCTTATTTATTAATCTCTTTTTAGTTTGAAAATGTATCTCATATATTTTTAACATATTTTATTATTATAAAAAGTAATTAAAATGTACATATATAATTTTTAGATAAAATATTGAAAATAGAATCACTTATATATAAATAATCTATAATGATATACATATTTAGATGAGTTCGAATTATAATGAGTCAAAATATTTTATTTTATTCCAATTTAAAATTAGAACTTGGTCCATTCTTCAAAAAATACTCGAAATTTAACTACATGACGCGGCCGAAAAATATCGTCAATTCTACATTTAGTAAATTTAAATTACAAGTTCGGCGAGAATATCTTACCAATAATGTGATTTTTTTTATATATTTTATGTTAATATAAATTAATGTGTTTAAGGTGTTTATAAGATCAAGTCAATTGATTATTTATATTAAAATTACTAACTTCACTCGTAGCGCATTATTATTTTTGGGACTTGTCCCGATTTTAAAAATATTCGAAATTTGATACGAGATCTCACAATATTTTTTAAAACTACGATGATATATTAAATCGATTTATTTTTTTATTTTTCACTTTAAAAAAACTAGCTTTTTAAAAAGAATTCTTCTAGATAAAAATATTCATTGATCAAATATTGTACAAATATTTTGAATTATTTATATTTTGAATTATTCAAATAAAAGTTATATCTATACTATATTGTATATTTTGATTCAATGTATTTTATACTATTTAAAGAAAAAATATATATTGTTCAATAATCTGAATGAATTAACCAGTTCAACTGATATTTATAAAACTTTATCAAATTGAAAAATATTTAATTTTTGGAGAATAGTACACAATGTTATCAAATTATTATATGAATAAATATTAGAGTAATAATGAAAGGAACTTAAAAACGGTTTAAATAACGATATAATTATAATTTTTCCTTCGAATCCTTGAAAAAAATCATGAATATCAATAATAAGTCTTTATAATATATAATTTATTTTTATGTTACAACCATGATTGATACTCAGTTGCGTAAAAACTAGATATAGATTGTTTGTCAGTGATAATATGAATACCACATATAGATTATTGCAATTTATTTATTACATAATTTTAATTTTTGAATAATTATAAATGCATGTTATTTAAGTAATCATTTGTCTCACTAGATGTTAATAGTGATTAAAAATGTACATAAATCAGATATTTAACATATAAATAATTGAAACCATCGTAATTTACTAAGAAATGTAACATACGACAATTTACATGCACACACACATGTAACTTAACGTTACTTTGGTAAGCATAGTGTAAATAAAAAAACTAACAATTTTCCATGCATACATACGTTAAATTTCAAAAACTAACATTTTTCATTAAAATCAACTTTTATATTAACAATAGTGTAAATTTTACATTATTGTATATTATGATTGCAAGTCATGCATTTTTTATCTTTTAAATTGAGTAAGTTAATTGTAGGTTAGTAGTTAACTCAGTAATAATATAGACCAGTACATATAGTTTATTTAAATAAAATTCAAAATTTTTGGTTAACTCTGTATTCAACATAAATGTTATTTTTTAACTTTTTATTTGTAAACATACTAACAGCATTTTACAGATTAAGTATAATCGTTTCATTTTAAACGTGCACTGACTACCCTATTTATATTCATTCATTAAATACAAATTATACAACACAAATAAGAATATATATATATATATTCTTAATGAGTTATATTTGAAACACTGTGTAATATGGTATTGTCTTTTATGAAAATAATACGCATTGATAAACAATCAATTTGTATTTGATATACGTTAGACATTGTACAACATTAATAAATAAGAAAACAATTAAGAACATTATAATTGCATGATTTATAAAAAAATTATTATAAATAACCCGTGCCTCGCACGGGTTACTATGCTAGTTATTATTTATATATTAACACATGTTTCCGGTTGTAACAAAATAATATTCGGGTCGGATTCGAAATGGTACGTTTTAAATCCGAACATGACCCAAAATTATTTCGGTTTAAAACAAACCCAAATCCAAAATTATTCGGGTTCAATAAAATTCGATCGGATCGATATGAATGGGATATTCATAATATCCGTTAGTTCAAATTGTCTTCCCTAATCGAAATCAATAATAAATATATATGCTAACTTTTGCTAACTAATGAATTAAAAAAAAGTACAATGATTTGATTGGTTCACTTTATTAAATAGGTGTAAAAAGGAAATGGGACAAAAATGAATAATTGAACTTAAGAAATTATTGAGTGTTCAAAAATTAATTTTACACTAACCATTGTGCAATTTTTATTGTTTTTATAAATATTTATGTAATCAATTTACGTGCATCTCAACAAATTTTAAAGAGCTGCAGCACAAATTCACCCTCGTAACCTCTAGTTAAATTCGAGCATACATTTAAATTAAACTAACACCTTCTTAAATCATGTTTCAACCAACTAAGCTATCTGTGTTCAATTATTTCACTTATGCGGTAAAACAAACTAAAGTGCCGTTCAAGATCATTTTCTGAGTTAAAATCTCACAACTCAATTGCTACCCCTGATTTCCATGATATATATAGGCTTGATGACATCTTAATTCTTTATGTTAATGTTAAAATTTCCACCAATATATTCATCGGTTCATAGAGTTAAAAATCAATTTTTTTTTGTAATAAAATACTATAAACATTTTTTTTATTGAACCGGAAAGAATTATATAAATCGATCGATTTAAAGATAAAAAAATATGTTTCTGAGTGAGGAATAAAAGGTAGAATTTTGAATTACAAGGGTTAATGTGTTTATTGGTGTAAACTTTAAGGATTAAAAAATCATTAAGCCTATGTACCACGTTTTCTCAGTGCATCTCCAAATAGGGGGTCGTCAAAATAGTTGTTAATCTTGTCAAATTATCACATATATTTATATTTCATTTTTACTCAATTTTGTATCAATTTGACAATATTCTACTATAATTAGCAAACTCCAAAACTTGCCTATATAATTCCTAAATTAAATTGTAAAATAAATATTATTGATATTCACATTTTACACCTGTATATGTATTTTAATTATTTTGAAAATTTGAAATTTTTTAATATACTTGTTGGGCAACCGCTCTATATATAAGTATACATCTCTGATATTGGTCGTGCAACCCCTCTTGTGTGCCTAATTAACGGCCGCATGCCGAATGAAGCAGTAAACCAGTAAAATATCCGCAGTAGGAAGTTACCTGCAGCAATTAAGTACGAGATATATATGAGAAGAAGACAAAAGGAAAAGAAAATGCAGATGGACGTACCCTTGTACATTTCGGACCCTGGGCAGGTAGGCAAGCTAACTAACACTAAGCCATGTAGAGGATGTGTCTGTTAAAATAAAGACAAAGTGATCTATCAAGGGTTTGATTTGGAACTCTCTATTGTCTTCCCCATACTTTTCTTGTTTCAATATTCTAACAACAAGCAGATGAATCCACTGTGAATACTCCAAAAAACACGCAGGGGTGCCGACGAGGGGTCTGCCTAATCATACTTTTGCAACATAATTATAATTGAGGGCTTTTTTCGAATGAATTTTCAAATCAGTTTCGACAAATAGATATGATTCTTTTCTAGGAGTGGAACTTTGGAGGCCATGCCATGGACCAAATTAACATATCTTTAAACTTGTTAGGGTTATCTTAGATGTACATTGTCACATCTTTCTCTGAGAACTATTATGCCTGGTATGGTGCTGCCCAAACTCCACATGGGGTTTTTTAATTTTATATGTGTGTGAATATAATACATACTACTGCAAATGCAAATCAAGTTGTTCATGCCTTGGTAGGCTATAGCAGTAATTGGTTCTATGTTTTGAGATCTTATTGTTAAATAGTATCTTATTGGCCTGCATGATCAAACTAACATGCCTTCTAAATTGGCCTTCGACTCTAACGTTTTGTTTGTCATTTTCAGAATTTTAATCTGAAGTCTGAACATAGGAAAGTTCAAATTTTTCACACAAAAGTGATTAGGTCTAAACTGACTCATCAAAGAACGGAGTTTGGACAAATGTACAGATTGAAGCGAGTTATCGGACTTAATTATATAATGCTCGATGAGGATTATAACCAATCAAAAACATGAAATTTAAAGTATGGACATTTCAAAAAAGAAACTGTAGTTGTAGAAACAGCTGGTTGTAACTGCCTCAAAAATTGTGACAACATGTGTGATTCTCTTTTTATCTTTTCACTCCCCCGAAACACACACACTTTAACAAATCATGCAGTACTGCTCTACCCATGCCAAGTACAATCATTGTAAGGAATTTTTGTTCATCAACATTCATGCATGGTTTTCATTTAAACAAAACAAAATAGTAATAATAATAATAATAATAATAATGCAGCATATATGTATGCTCATTATTATTATTGGTTTGTTTATAAGGGTGTGTCATGTGTCCACTTTAATCACTAAATTTCATGCCCTTATGATGAATTAGCTCTTGATTGTTGGAAATTTTTGTATGCAAATATTTTTTTTCTTTTACAAACAAGTTTATAAATCCATTGAACGGGAATCGAAATTCAAGAACAAGAAGAAGAGAAAGGATACAACCTTGCCACAAAAATATCTCACGCACCATAACTCATTGTGATATACAATGTTTTATTGTCGGGGTAGTTGAGCTCAAATCCAGTAGATTCATCCAAGAAGAGATGAAAAGATAGCAGAGATGAAAAGATAGCAGAGATGAAGTGTCAAACATGTTATGGTGGAAAGTTTGGATGTAATTTTTAAGTCATGTGAGATGTCTCTACCTCATCTCTATTTATTTTCCTTTTGCTTGTTATATATATTAGACTATTAAGTTTTGATATATGCATGCATCTCGATTGAAAATCATGGAATATTAAAGTATTTACTAGTACATCGAATGAAATATATTCTGATTTTAAATGCATACTTTTCTTAATATCTAAACTGCCTATCGAAAGAGCCCCTTGATGAACAGATAAGACTTTGTAACTACCTTTATTCATTGCTTGGGGCATGCATTCAATATTCATGCACCCCCAACCAAATATAATATATTTTATCTGTCCTAATTCTAATATTTTTGATAAATATTTCAAAAATTTATCTGTCCCCCTTCTCATATTTCATATAGATGGGCCAGGATTGATGTAGCTATGTGAGATTTGATCCAGAGGGAAATAATTTTCACTTGCTTGCACTTGAGCCCAACTAATTTTTAATTTAAGATCATTAGAAAATTGAACTTTCCATTGGTTTAAATTCTTGAACTATGGTGAGATTAGCCTTGAGTCTTGAGTGGCATAACTGTTAATATTTATCAGGTTAGTTACTTAATCCTGTCTTAACTAGTAACCCATGCCATACTCCCAGGAAAAGCTTCTCTTTTCTGTCGTGAATACACTCTATTACGAGAAAACCGGTCCACAACAATTGATTGTTAGCACCCATCCGCTATAATTTTTTATGAAGAGCAAAAAATCCTAGAGGTGGTGTATTAAGCGTGGATAGGTGATGTGATTCACAAAAATTACAGTGTTAAATCTATCCGTGAAAAATTATAGCGGATAGATGATTGCAACAATCGTTTGTTAGGGACCGGGACCCCTGTTATAATTATATTTTTGTTGAGATGTGAGACCGATCAAATGACTGACAAATCTATAGTGTCCAACTCGATTACAAACATGAGTGTATCATATGTGCTGACGACATTCCTCAGCGAGTTGGTCTTCAAGTCTCTGTGGCATCTCGAACTTATTTGTTTAGTCATATGATCAATTTTTAGGTTAGACCGTTTGAGCATATATAATGTGCGAGATGCTTGTTTTTAGTTTGTTTAATTTGATTAAAATGTTGCAGCTATACTCGAATTTACTTGTCCTGCTCTTTGTTGCTTCCTCTGTGTTAAGTTTTCTTATTTTGTGCTATCTGATCACTATTTGTTTAGCTTTGATAAGGATAAGATGCTCTTTTCATTATTCAGAACTTCATGAAGGTCTGGAAAACCGTTAGCCATCAAACAAAGGTCTTGTTGTTCTTGATAAGGCTTAGTCAGGGAACGCTGCAACTTTGTTCTCTGTTTTGTTACATTGCCTCGGTTATTATTAAGTGCAATGCAAAGCCATAGGTTACCTTGCTGTGAGATGCATCATTCTTGTTTGTATCGGTGGAATCTGGAATCCAGCAGTTTTCCATGGAATAGCTAGTCATTCTGTCAGCTGGACTGTAGAGCTTATGTCGATATTGGCACTCCAGGGTGTAATTTTGAAATGTATTGTGCAAGGCTACACTATCAACAATAAGGTTTCTGTTTTTTTGGTCTGAAATATACTTTGTACAAATGTTGAGGATTAAGTTAGAAAGGCCAGAGATATTGGAAGAGAATGAAAGGGTGAATTTTGATCGAATGCAGTGACATAAATTACTTGATAACATGAATACAACTCAAACTTTAATATACACAATGTGTATACATATCACACAATCAACGCAATAAATTACAGAATAGATTGGGGGTTACAGATAACTAATTATGCACTCAGTTTACAATAATAAATTGCAGAATAAATAAAATCACAATCAAAAAAGAGAAAAATCATACTCCGCCAAATTAATAAGTAATGTGCATGAAACTTAAAGATCCACGTCACAGTAATTTCTGTCGAAGCCCTTATGTGATGAAGTGTGCAGCATTACTCCTTTACAAGTAACCTTCATCGTCCTACGGCTCGATTTCCATTTTCCGACCCTGTATCGAATTCTTGACCTCACTTTAACTTCAAACTCAATTTCCCCTGAAGATTTCTCAAGTCTAATGTCTTTAGAGTCTTCTTGATTTAGGGTTGCATTTCTTGCAAGAAGACCCACCTTTAAACGTGTCACGTCTTGATGCGGCTGAAAAAATGGACCGACGGAATTAGAAGCCACCTTCTGATCATTGTAAAATACCGACACTTCAACTTTGTCGTTGTATATCTTGACTTTTTTGTTTGGATTATAAGCTCTTATGGTGAAATAGAAGTTGGCGTCAAGGTGGTCATTGGTTAAGTTATAATTATGGATTGAGCCATCTTCTATTGTGTAGACAAGGCGTTTTGGCTTAATTACTAGCCAAATTATGAGTACGACTAGGGCAACGAGGATGATCAGGGCTAACAAGACAATGGCAATGGTTCTTAGGAGTTTTGAATGGCCTGGTCTCGCAGCAGCGTGTTGTGGTGGTGGTGCTGTATTGGCCATTGGAGATGGTGTTGCTATGGCTAATCTTGTGGGATGGGGTTGAGTGTAATTTGGATATGTCTTTCCATGTTTTATAGAGATCCATAAAGTTGGAGAATGTTTGTCATCAGAAGCAACTACATTGATCAGGCTATACAATATTCTTTGTATACTAATGCATGAAAAATACTAGAATCTTTGGTTTTAGTCTCTTTTGCCTGTGTTTATTATCTGGACACCTTTTGCTTTTGGATTGCTTGTGTGGAACTCCAGTTTAATTCCTGTACTACATGAGCTTGAATCTTTTCTGATGTCTTATTTTTACACAAAAGTTGATTGTTTAATCGAACAACAGCTACTCAAGTTTGATTCTTGCTTGAGGGTCAGGGTGTACTAAACCCACAATGTTAGTTTAGAATCAGTTAGTTGTAGACTTGTAGAATAGTGAGCTTGATCATTTGGTTACTTGAGAGAATATTGAAAAAAGAATTAGATGATGCAATCTTTACAGGACATTTATCCTCGAATTGAGCTCTACTAATTAATATTCGACAAATATTTTTGCAGAGATTACAGTTTTCATTTGTGGCTTCCCCTGTTTTATTATTTTAAACAATTCAATAGGGGAAAAAAGTGTAGACTACTCGAGTCATATATATCTGTGGTACCTGGACAAACTAATAATATTTGGGTGGACGAGGGGGTGATCATGTTCAGTTCACCAAGTACAGAACACAGCCAACCTTCAATGTTAGTGCTATTGACGACGTTGTCGTGTTCTGGAAATGCTGCGTATCTTCCTTCTTCAGTTCGCTATATGGTGATCGAACATGTACTTATTTTGAGTGCTTATGTATTTCTTATTGCAGTACAACCCTTTCTGTTCAGAAAATAATTATCTCCTACCAAATTAACAAGTGCCCTAAAATTTAAACGTCTAACTAAACTCAAATCCAATAAATAAGAATAAGAAAATAAATGATAATTATATAAGAAAAAGATTTACGTGGCTCGGAAATTTCTACTCCACAAACTGCTCTAATTTTGTATTGATCTCTCATAATTTGTTGTGTTATAATTTTACAATTGCATAAAAATTTATAATAGCACAAACTGGGCATAAATCAAATTATAATCCAAAATTAAAAGGAAGACCAAACCATAATCTAATCTGAATTTGAATAATCCATTTTCATAAGTTTAATTAATAGACTCCACAAACCCAACAATCTTCCACTTCGAGTCTGACCACATCTTCACTCCACTATTGTAAATCTAGTAAAATCAATAATTCAATCAATAACTCTAACTAGTCGAGCGCCTTCTCATCAATCAATTTTGAAGGTCAGTTGAAACTACGCAAAACTTCAATTTTTTATTTGGTAACCACCTTAGTCAACATATTTGCAGTATTCTTTGAACTAAGGATTTTCCCAAGGACAAAGTACCATTGTTTATCAACTCTCTTGTAAAGTGATATTTCAGCTGAATATTCTTCGTCCTAGCATGAAACACAGGATTCTTCGCAATATGAATAGCACTCTGACTGTCACTATACAAAGAACATTTTGCATGTTTCTTGCCCAACTCCTTAAGAAAATTCTTCAACCAAATCATCTCCTTCCTAGCTTTTGAGATAACCATATATTCTGCTTCTATGGTTGAAATAACAATACTCTTTTAAAGTCGAGACATTCAACTAACTGCAGTGCCACCCAAAGTGAAAATATAACCCGTTGTACTTTTTCTTGTATCCAAACATCCACCCAAATCTGCATCAGAGAATTCTTCCAAGATAACATCTTTCTTACTGAAACATAGTGCGACCTTAGATGTGCCTTTCAAGTAGCATAACAATCACTTGACTACTTCTTAATGCTCTCTTCCTGGATTAGACATAAATCTGCTAATAACTCCAACTGCATGAGCAATGTCTAGCCTTGTACATACCATAGCATATATTAAACTGCCAACTGCAGACGCATAAGAAACTTTAGCCATATTTTTCTTCCTTTCATCCGTTTTAGGTGATTGCCTCTTCGTGAGATCAAAGTGAATCGCCAACGGTGTACTTCTGATCTTCACATCCTGAACACTGAATTTCTGTAACAAATTCTCAACATACTTCTCTTGAGATAATTTCAAAGTTTCTTTACATCTATCCCTTACGATGCTCATACCAAGTATCTGTTTTGCTGCACTCATATCCTTCATCTCAAACTCCTCAGACATCTGTCTCTTTAGCCTGTTGATTTCCCTCATGTTTGATCCTGCTATCAACATATCATCAGCATATAACAATAATATGATATAAGATGAATCAAACTGTTTAAAGTAACAACAATGATCCATAGCACTCCTCGTGTACCCATTCTTTATCATAAAGCTATCAAAGTTCAAGTACCATTTTCTTGGTGCTTGCTTCAAACCATTCATTTTTTTATAAGCTTGCAAACAAGGTTTTTTTCCCCAGCTACCTGAAATCCCTCTGGCTGAACCATGTAGACTTCTTTCTCAAGAACACCATGTAAGAACGCGGTCTTAACATCCAGTTTCTATAGATGTAACTCTTCTACAGCCACAATACTTAGAACAATTCTAACTGTAGTCATCTTAATAGCGGGAGAAAATATATCGGTATAGTCAATACTTTTTTTCTGTTGATAACCTTGACTACTAATCTCGTCTTGTATCTCTAGCTATCATCATGTTCTTCTTTGATCCTGAACACCCACTTATTTTGTAGAGCCTTCTTTCCTGCTAGTGACTATGTTAAAGACCAAGTCTCACTCTTCTCAAGAGAACTCATCTCTCATCCATGGCTGATTTCCACCGAACTAAATCATCAACTTGTACAGCCTCTGAATAACACTGATGTTTTCCGTCATCGGACAATAACATAAAATATGCTGAAGGAGAACATCTTTGTGATGGCCTTACAATCCTGCTATATTTCTTACCTCAATCTGTGAAGTAATCGGAACCCTTTCATCAACATTCTTTGAACTCCTACTATTTCCTCCCCGATCTGTTTCTATAATATCTTCAAGCACTGCTTCCTCTTTCTCAAGTTGTTCCTTTGTAAACTCATAATCGACTGCAAATTATCCTTATACTCCGCATTCTCATTAAACGTAACATCTCTACTTCTAACGAGCTTCTTCGTCAGTTCATCCCAGAAACGGTAACCCATATCATTTGAGCCATAACCAATGAAAATACACATCTTTGATTTCGGATCAAGCTTGTCCTTGTCAGAATCTTTAACACGCATATAAGAAATACAACAAAAAGCTCGCAAGTGTGAAGATTTGCCTACTTTTCCTGCCACTCTTCGTCAGGAATCTTGAACCCCAAAGGACTTGAAGGTCCTCTATTTATGAGATACGCTGTTGTGCTAACTGCATCTGCTCAAAACATCTTTGGCAGCCCTGCATTTAATTTCATACTCTTGCCCTCTCATTCAAGCTACTATTCATGCGTTCTGCAACACCATTCTGATGTTGTGTCTTTGAAATAGTTTTAATCATTATAATTCTAATTTTGCGCAATAGCTTTTAAACTCGTCACTACAGTTTTCACCACCATTATATGGCAATTAAATTAATAATTGTTTAATAAATTTTAAAATAATAATCATTTTGCTCTAAAATCTTTTTCTAGATAAAACAAGTTTTTTTTTAGGAATGATAGTACTTACGGAAATATCACGTGGACCAAACTGAAATTATTGAATTTTATTTCAAATTATAATTTTTTATGAGTAGTAAAAAATCTCTACAAATTATACGGTTTAAAAAAGTATACACATAAATCGAGTATTATATAGAGTTTGGAACCATTTATCGAGTTATGTTTTACTAGTTGGTAACTCGTGCGAAGCACGTGCCCGAAATTATTTTTTTTGACCAAATGCAATATCATTACTTCAAATCTTCTAACATACATCCTCTAACATTGATCGGAACAGAACTCCAATCAAAGATGCGATCAGGATACATATGTGACACACGGGCTAGCTCATGAGCCGACATATTCGCAGATCGCTTAACAAAATACAACTTTAGGTTGTTAAAATCATGAAATAGGACTCTACACTCCTCAACAATCTGTCCTAACCTCGATCTCATGGGCACTGCACTTCGAATCATCTGCACAACAGCCAAGCAGTCTGACTCGATAATGACTGAGCTCAACTGCAGTTCTTTAGCCCATCTCAATGCCTCCTTAATAGCAATTGTCTCAGCCAAAATTGGATCCATAACTTCTGGATAGCTTTTGGTTCTTGCCGTGAGAAGATGTCCTTTATGATTTCGAGCAATCAAACCAATACCTGATTTTCCATGGTCCTCAAAAATTGCTGCATCTGCTGATATTTTTACTTCATTATAATGTGGCTTTGCCCAAAGAATCGTACCATCCCCCGGAAACGGAGGTTGAACTGGTGGTCCGACACCTCTACTCTGAGCTACTTTCCACTGTGAAAAATACTCCCACGCTTTTGCAACAATCTTCAGATCTTTCCATCGCCTATTACTCCAAACCAAGTCATTCCTCGCTCTCCATATTGACCAGCAAAGGGTAAGAATTTTCGCCATGTTGTCTTTCGATTGACCTATCAACCTATCTTTCAACCATACTGAGAAATCAATGCACTCCTCTGTGTTGATATTCTGGTTATACAACTGCCAGACTCTCGATGCAAATCTACATCTAACTAGAGCGTGAGCTATTGATTCCTCACCTTCATTACAAACAGGGCATATGTTATCCACTAGAACACGCTTGGTCTTCAACTGGACTTTTGTCGGGAGACAATAATTAATCGCTCTCCAGATTAAATTTAGTACCTTCGGAGGGGCTTTGATGTTCCATAGATTTTTCCAGAATTCAACGCTCTCTTTTCTCCCCCAATCTCCTTTCTGTTTCTGAAGCATTCTGTATGCACTTCGAACCGAAAATTGACCCGAATTTTCCAATCTTCAGCTTAGGATATCAACATTCAACCCTTGTTCCACCACTGTGTTAACAATGCATCATTGATCCCTTTCTTCAAAAATGTCAGTAATGACTTCTAAATCCCAGTTAGTGGTGTTAGGTTGAAATAAGGAAATTACCTTCTGATTCACAAGGGCTGGGGAATTAGTAGTAACAAACGGATTCTCCAAATCATTAAGCCAGGGTTGCTCGAGAATTTGGATATCCTTACCAGTACCAATCCTCCACACTGAGCCTGCAGAAATGACATTACGTGCCTCCATTATACTTCGCCAAATAAAACTAGGACTTCCTCCCATTTTTGCTTGTAAGAAATCTGTGTTTGCATAGTATCTAGCCTTATAGATTCGGGCAACCAAGCTGTCAGGGTTGGTGATGAGACGCCAACATTGCTTGGCCAACATAGCTAGATTAAAATCACGAAAGCATTTAAAACCCAGTCCCCCTACATGCTTGTGACGAGCCATCCTATCCCACGCCATCCAATGAATTTTTGAATTTGATTTTCTAGAAGTGTTCGAGTAAAACTTTGTCATTTCTCTTTCGATTTCTCTGGTTACCTCTAAAGGGAGCAAAAACACATTCATAGCAAACGACGGTAATGTTTGAGCCACCATTTTGATTAGAATTTCCTTCGAGGGTTTAGACAGATTTTTCTCATTCCAGCTGCGTATACTAGCCTTCACCTTCTCCTTTAAATACCCAAACACCACAGACTTGTTTTTCCCCAAAACATTCGGTAAGCCCAAATACTTAGAGGTATCATCTGCTTCCTTTATTTGCAGGTCTTGACAGAGCAAAATTTTGTTGTAATCAATCACATTTGCACTAAAGAAAATGGTTGATTTGTCTTTGTTCACTCGTTGCCCCGACGCCCTTTTGTAGCTTGCCAGCAGCTCCATTACTTTGTTTGCATCCCCAGAATCTGCCTTGCAAAATAAGTAAATATCGTCTGCAAAAAGCATATGGCTGATAGATGGACCTTTCCTGCAGATTTTAATACCATGCATCCAATTCCTAGCTTCATAATTCTTGATCATAGCAGTTAGACCCTCAGCACAAATAATAAAGAGATAGGGAGATAACGGATCTCCTTGTCTCAAGCCGCGACTAGGTCTTATAGGCCTTATGTCTCCCTTATCAAGCACAATGTTGTATTCAACTAAAGTGACACATTGCAGAATTAAATGAGTCCACCAACTGCTAAAGCCCATTCTGAAAAGCATTTCTTTCAAAAATTTCCACTCTATGCGATCATAAGCTTTAGACATATCAAGCTTGAGTGCCATGTAACCATCTTTACCAAACTTCTTCCTCTTTAAGTAATGCATGACTTCGAACGAGATCATAATATTGTCAGTAATTAGGCGACCTGGAAGAAAGGCACTTTGAGTGTCTGAAATGATTGCATCTAACACCTTCTTTAGCCTGTTTGCTATCACTTTCGTAATGATCTTCATGACTACATTACACAAAGCTATCGGTCGTAACTCAGTCACTTTGCAAGGATTTTTCTTCTTAGGAATAAGAACAATATTTATAGCATTAATATACTCCATTAGTTCGCCTGTCAAGAAGAAATCTCGAACCATCTGGAAAACTTCCTTCCCTACTACATTCCAATTTTTTTGAAAAAACGCTGGGGTCATGCCATCAGGCCCCGGTGCTTTATCTGGATGCATACCAAAGACAGCCTCTTTAACCTCCTCTGCTTTCACTGTTTCCAAGAGAGTAAGATTTTGTTGTTCATAAATCTGCTTCGAGATACAACTCAGAATTTCCTCTCCCTGGCTCTGTTCCTCTGTGAACAACTTCTGAAAATACTCCTTTATCATCTCTGGCAACCCGCTATTCCAGTCCACCCAGTTTCCGTTTCATCTTTCAACCTCTGAATGCAATTGTTACGTTTCCTTCTGCTGCAGGATGCATGAAAAAAATTCGTGTTCTTTTCTCCCACTTGAAGCCACAGTTGTTTTGAACGTTGCCTCCAGAATATTTCTTTTTGGTCCAAGATCAAGAATAGTTGCTTCCGTACCTCTTCATACTCAGTTGTAGAAAGAACATCTCTTTTGTTACGCAACACCCGCAATCTATTTTTACAGTCTTTAATACGTCTACTGAAACAGCCTGTAATCTCTTTCACCCAGATGTCTAAACTATTAGCACAGCTTTTCAGTTTCTGAGTCACACTACCATTATCCTCCTCCTCCCAACAACTTTTGACTATCTGAAAGCACGCAGGCTCCGTTAACCAAGCATTTTCAAACCTAAAATGTCTTTTCCTGTTACCTCTGTTCATCGAATCTGGAACCAATAGTAACGGACTGTGATCAGATGGAGAACCCTCTAAATTGTACACTTTAGCTGTGTGAAACCTTTCCAACCAATCATTATTAGCCAAGACTCTGTCCAGTCTAACTTCAGTCCAATGATCAGTATTTCTCCCTTTTTCCCAAGTAAATTGGTGACCTATTATATCAAGATCCTGAAGGTTTGCATCGTGGAGACAAGAATTAAAACCATCAATCAGAAACTCTGGTTAAGATGGTCACCCTTTTTGTCCTTCTGTGAGGTAACATTGTTGAAGTCTCCCACTAAACACCACGGGAGATTTGCGTCACGAGAAAGATTTCTTAACAGATCCCACGTCTTGTGTCTGTTAGCTCTCCCTGGTTCACCGTAAATTCCTGTTAGCCTCCAATCCTTATTATCAGTCATTCTTATCATTACGTCAATGTAGAAACGAGAACAACTTCTAAGGACTACACTATCCGTATTTTTCCAGAACAATGCAATGCCACCACTCCTTCCTTGAGGCTCGACAGCCATAAAGCCCTCAAAACCCAGACTACTACTTAACTCCTCCATCTTTGAGTAGCTACTAATCGTCTCACTAAGAAACACAAACACCGGCTTTTCAGAACGGGTAACATCTTTAAGGAACTGAATTTTTCGAGGGGCACCCAATCCCTGGCAGTTCCAAGCTAATGCATTTATGATGAATGGCGGGCCTGCAACGCAGCACCCGCCAAGAAATCGTTTTATGATTCTACTATCTGCATCTCCTGTGTCTCCATATTCGTGTCTAGCCCATTAACTTGTCCTTTATTTTGGCCCATATTTCTATCTTGATCCAGTCCATCTTCCTTAGTGCGCGCTCTTTTCTGTTTCGAAATTATAACCCCCGTATCAAGATCCTTATCCTGCTCATTATTTTGATACTTCAATTCCAATCCCTTAACTAACGCACCCTTCTGTCAAATCATAAGCAGATAAGTCATTCTGTTGTGATCCCCTTAATTCACGGGAAGTAGTTAATGACTTTCCAAACTTTCCTTTCCCCGTCTTTGAACCTTCTGCAACATCCTCCTTTTCTGGAATCAGCATCTCACCTTCTGTACCACGAAGCCATTGATTGTTTTTGACTATGGAGTATTTCTGTGTAGGTGCCCTTAGTGAACTGTCATACTTACGAACTTCCTCTTGCCCTGGGTTATCAAACAATACCTTGCAGAATTTCTCCGAATGCCCAATGATGCCACAGAAAAAGCAGAAAGATGGAAGCCTTTCATATTTAAACTTTATCCACAACCACTCCCCTCCGCTTTTCTTAATTCGCATCTGACTTCTAAGAGGCCGACGAGCATCTACTGTAACTTTAATCCTTAGTAGTTTCTCCCCAAGCCTTGGAAGTTTTTAGGATCTGATGTCATGAACTTACCAACATAATTCCCTATGGACTGTAAAATAAATTCAGAATTAAATCCAATGGGTAGGTCATATACCTGAATCCACATGTAGAGCTCCGAAAGCTTCAAACTGGCCAATTGGTCCTCTGCTTCTAATCTTTTAACAAGTAAAAACTTGTTGATTGAATATCCACGGCCCATCATCCAACACCCTTTGAATGTCTCGTTCATGAAAGAACTTGAACAAGAACACATTCGTAATGCTTATATTCTCCATGAACACTCCTTTGACTGGTCTCCATATGGATGACAGCGTATCTTGCATTGCAACAAAATTAACTTTTCTATTAGTGAGGAAACTTCCCACCAAACAGTAAGAATAATCTTTTTTTGGACTATCCTCCGGAATCTCCTTCAGGATTAACCCTTCATCATCATCTTCATTGATCGATAGGTTTGCGTAATCTTCCATAATGTTTTTAGTACTTGATGATCCAGCCATTATGCACGTAATAAAACCCCAGAAAAACTAACAAAAGAGTATTTAGAGACACACCAATAGGTGAGACAGAGAGAATTTTAACACACGAATAGGTGAGACTACCTATTAAAAACAATAGTATCACATTATTATTTGCATAAAACTGAAACTCATAATGCGTGCAAAATACAGATCTAAATATAATATATAAACTGTTTTTAAAATATATAGTTAAAAAATTGAAGTTAAGTGTAATTTTAAAATTTCACCGTATAGTTCTAGTTATGCATGCATCTAATTATTTATTTATATAAATGCGGCTTGTTAACTTACTAATACGATTATTTTAAAGTAAACTGACACTTGGATGTTCAGCAACAAATAAAAATTTAAGGAAAATAAAATTTACAGAGAGTAAAAGTTAATTTTTGTGAGTTGAGATTTTATTACATAAATTTTTAAAAATAGTTGTATAATTTTCTAGTGAGTGTCAAGATTTGGGACCTAAACATGAATATTTTTTTTAATTTAAAGTATATAAACATTGTGATGGACAGTAACAAATACGATCGTTAAATCAATAATTTTCAATTTATAAGTTAATAAATGTTACTATAGTCATTTGCTATTACTTAATTATTTTTAAAATAATACTACAGAAAATAAAGTTTACAGGGAATAGAAGTTAATTCGTGTTAATAGGTTACTTTGTAGTTAGTAGTTTTTCAAAATAAAAGTAAATATATGTTATTTTACTTATTTAACGTAACTTAATAAATTTTTAATATAATTTATAAATAACTTAAGTTTACATAGAATATAAGTCAATTCGTGTTAGTAGTTTATAGTTTTTCTAAAATTAAAAATAAATATAAGTTATTTTACTTAATTTAACGTAACTTAATAAATTTTTAATATAATTTATAAATCGTTTAAAAAATATTTTTATTTTATAAATTAAAAAGATGATTGGATGAACACTAACTAAAAAGAAAATAAAATTTACAAAAAATAGAAGTCGAGTTGTGTTAAAAACAAAGTTGATAGAAAATAGAAGTCAACTTTTGTCTTAAAAACAAAGTTGATAGAGAATAGAAATCAACTTATGTCACGTAAGTACCAAAAGTTGGTATTTTGGTATTTTGGTACTTTTAGCACCGAATTATACATGGTTTCGCTTATTAATAAAGAGTATAGATGTTTATGAATATAAGATTCGATCACTTTATAATAAAAAAAATTGAAGTAAAAGTTTGAGTTACTTATCAAAAAATATTACTACTAACTAAATTGTTGATTACAAAATTATATATTTTTGAAAGACAGATCGATATAGAAACTTAAATAGTAAAGAATTTCATATTTTTATAGTAATAGTAAAAGAGAAAAATATTCCTGATATTATCTCCATGGGGTGCAAGTGTATTTTAGTATAAAATAGTAAGGGTGTTTTTGTAAATATATATTTTCATGTAATTACTATACTACACTCGTGTATTAATATGAGAATTTTTTTAACCTCAGGAAAAGTTTGTGAGGTAACCTCAGAAACATAAATCTCGCAGTAAAAATGTTTTTATATTATAATTTTTTTTATAATAAAATGCGAGATGACGCGGTCGAGGAATGTATATTATATAATTAGGTTGAGTAAAATTACAAATTTGTGAAAATTATGCTATTACTATCTAATAAGACTGTTGAGTCTAATTTTCGCATTGAGGGTGAAATTTAAACCGCGCACTAAATTTGAGTATTGTGCTACACAACTTATTCTTTTCAAATTTCTCCTAAATAGTACTCCATCTGTCCGTTTGGGTTGTTAACATTCGAAAGGAAACGTTCGACACTCATTTTAAGGCTCTTATCTTGTACAGTTGTATAACTTATTTTGAAAATTTTTTTAAAAAATAAAAGTTTAAACATTTAATATTTATTCAGAAAAACTTTTTAAAAAAAATATATTTTATGTAACTATACTAGATAGGACTTTTAAAATGTGTGTCGAACACTTCATTTCAAATGTTAACAACTCAAAGGGACGGAGGGAGTATTAGAGATTACGCATGTTAGATGTTACAATATTTTGACAATTAGATTTTTGAAGTGGTTGTGTTAGAATGCAGGGATGTGTTAATGACTTTTGGAGAATTCTTATGAATTGAATGTAAGATTCACCCTGATCTAAAAAGCAAGATTATTATGTAATACAATGCAAGGATATGTTAATGAATTTTGGATTGTAGGAGGCTGTATGATATTTCCAATGTTGCTATTTATTTTACTATACATGTTGGTTTTTATAAGAATTTCAAATCTGTTGCGTTTAAATGGCCATGTCTTATTAGATCTATTACTTCGACTATCAATATTTGATCACATTTTGAATTAACTATTAAAACAAGTAACTAACAAATAATTATCAGAGTTTTCATAATATGTCGGATTCGATTGAGTTAACATTCCCCAATTTTTTAATATCAATAACAGTTTACTCTGTATTACTAACACAATTGTGGCCTAATATGATATAAGTAGCCAACTAGATTGAAGTAGACCCGGCAATTTTGGACACGACACAAAACGACACGAAAATTTAGTGTTTGTGTTTGCATTTTTAGTACACGACACGAAAGTACACGAACACGAAAGTACACGGTCGAGATTTAGTGTCGGTTTTGTGTTTAACCTTCGAGTACACGACACGACACGAAGTATACGACATAAATAAATAATATAATTAAATTTTAATATTTTTATAAATATATGTAGAATTATAATAAATGTATTAATATTTATTTTTAAAATTGATATGGGCCTAAATATAGCCTAGATAAATAATTAATGTCAAATAAATTAGGCTTGATATGGTCCAGCAACGAAGCCCAGTTAACAAGGCCCAAAATCCTGAATATTAATTAATTTCGTAATTAATTAATAAGGGAGAAAAATAGCTATTAAGATGAGTCCTAGTGGAGATATAAATCCTTGTAGATTGGCCTCCAAGGAACCTCATGGGATAAGGAATCAGCTTCCTACTTCCTAGGACTCCAAAGTCCATTCTAATTCAGAGACTTGCCTACCAAGTCTCCTAAACCAAGTCCAATTCAAGGACTACCAACATCTATATAAGGGGTCTCACCCCCACCAATCAGAACTATATTTTTTGGCTTGATTCTCTAATTCACAGAGATACGTAGGCATCTCGTAAGGGCAGAGTTAAGCTACGAAATACGAGAGCAGCCATTAAAGGCCTTGAGCTCCCGAACCTTAGTATAAAATACAACAATTAATATATCTTAAGTTTTTATCCATAACATTTGGCGCCGTCTGTGGGAAGGAACAATAATAACCATGACGAGAACACGGAGAACAAGTAGCACCCTTGAAGGAGGAACACCCGCGGGGACAACCCAAACGATTTCGTCAACCATGGAGGTACCTCTGCATTCAACATAGGCCGCCACCCAAGGAGAAGCCCAGGTAGGGGCAACTGGACCTCGGCCACAAGGGACGATTCCCTCGGCTACTCAAGGGACGAATCCCCAACTTCAGCAGCTACACACACCTATGAATTCTTGACCCATTGGGTATGAGTATTCAACTATTGTGACTACTAACCCCCCCCTTATAGGATGCCCCTTTACCCCGAGGTTGGGGGAAGTGGGCATGCTGGACGGAGTGAAGCACGGAGGCAAATACCCCCTACATTCAAGGTTTGGCTCTTATCCCGGAGAATCAGGAATTTTCTGGTCCTTATACTGAGAGAGATTTCGAATCTTCGGACGATGAAGTGGCCCCAAGAAGGAGACGTGCTGGCAAAGAACCGATGGCTGATGGCAACCAACGTCCTAGGAGTACCCGAAGGGTAAGTCCCCAAGAGGTGCAGGAGAGAATCAAGGCTCACGAGGCTGAGATTCAAAGGCTGTAGCATGACTTGGAGGCACACCAGGCTCCCAGACCCCATTACCACCTAGGGGGAGAAATCTTCCTTCAATCATAGACCTGGATGGTCCGTCACAAAGAAGGGTTGTAGTCCCGAGAGTTGATCCAAGCAATCTTCTTCCCCTTGGAGATCCTAATGATCCCACTCCACCATTCACTGTAGAGATAATGAATGCCCATATCTCAAGGAAGTTTAAGATGTCCACCATCAAAGCTTATGATGGAGCGGGAGATCCCGCTAATCAAGTCAGGACCTTCTCCAATGCACTGCTGTTACAGCCCGTGAATGACGCTATTAAGTGTCGGGCCTTTCCTCAAACCCTGTCGGGTATGGCTCAAAGATGGTATAGTCGTTTACCCCCGAACTCTATTGGGTCATTCAGAGAATTAACTCAGGCTTTTATTAAGCAGTTCATCAGCGGGAGAGTGCATGAGAAAAGTTCAGCATCCCTCATGAGCATTGTGCAGGGAGCGAAGGAATCCTTGAGAGATTACCTGAATCGTTTTACAAAGGAAGCTTTAAAAGTCCCGGACCTTGATGATAAGGTAGCCATGATAGCATTGCAACAGGGAACTAGGGATGAGTTCTTCAAGATGTCCTTGGCCAAACGCCCCCCTGAAAGTATATTGCAGCTCCAAGTTAGAGCCGGAAAGTACATCAAGGTGAAAGAGAGCATGAGGAAGACCGTAGTAAGTAACGAGCCCGCTGGAGGCAAGAAGCGGAAAACCGATCTGGAATATATTGCAAAGGACAAGTATCCTACAACTGAGCAAAGCAATGACTCAACCCCGAAGAAGGGAGGACCTGGACAAAAGTTCACTGAGTATGCTAAGTTGAATGCTCCTAGAAGCCAGATTTTGATGGAAATCGAGAAAGATCAGGATATTCGTTGGCCTAAGCCCCTGAAGGCTGATCCTGCCAAACTCGATAAGGGCAAGTATTGCAGATTTCACAAAAATGTTGGTCATGACACCGATGAGTGTAGACAACTGAAAGATGAAATTGAATTCCTCATTCGAAAAGGAAGATTGAACAAGTACACTAGAGATGGAGGAGATAGGAACAACAACGTGAGAAAGAACTTTGTGATCGTAGGAGAGATCAAGATGATCAAAGGCGAAATCCCAAACCTAGGGGACCCGTGATAAATGCGATCTTTGGAGGACCGCGATCCCGAGGACCTGTGATAAATACAATCTTTGGGGGACCAACTGCTGCTGGTTTATTTAAGAATTCAAGGAAAGCATATGCTAGAGAAGTCATGCACATTATCGGGGAAGCCCCGAAGAGGGCTAGAACAGAAGTAACAATGGCATTTGATGATTCTGACTTGGAAGGTGTGAAATTTCTTCATGATGACCCGGTGGTCATAACACTAATAATAGGGAACAGCCCAGTAAAGAGGGTCCTTGTGGATAATGGAGCCTCGGTGGATATCTTGCTTCATGATACTTTCTTGAGGATGGGTTACAATGATTCGCAATTGACCCCAACTGACATGCCGATATATGGATTTGCAGGAGTAGAATGCCCCGTGGAAGGGATAATTAAGTTGCCAACGACCATAGGACAGGAGCCAAGGCAAGCAACAGAGATGTTGGACTTCATGGTGGTGAAGGCTAGTTCAACTTACAACGCGATTATGGGAAGAACAGGGATACATGCCCTTAAGGCATTACCTTCTTCCTACCATTCAGTTATGAAGTTTCCCACCATGAATGGGATTGGAGAAGAAAGAGGAGATCAAAAAATGGCTAGAAGTTGTTATGTGGCCTCATTGAGGGCAGATAGAGTTGGGGGGCAGGTTTTGCCTATTGAAGATCTGGATATCCGAGAGAATGATGAGAAAAGAGGGAAGCCAACAGAAGACTTGGTTTCGATTCCTTTAGCCCCCGAGGATCCTGAGAAGGTGACTTTCGTTGGAGCCACACTAGAGGATCCCCTTATAGGGAAGTTGGTGAAATTTTTGCAAGAAAATAGTGATGTGTTTGCATGGTCGGCGGCTGATATGCCAGGTATAGACCCGGAACTGATCACTCAGAAAATGAATGTAGATCCAAATTGGAAGACAGTGAAGCGAAAGAAAAGAAGTTTCGCTCCGGGGAGGCAAGAAGCTATTAAACAAGAAGTAGAAAAGCTCTTAGAGGCTGGTTTCATTGAAGAGATTCAATTTCCGGAATGGTTAGCAAATCCTGTAATGGTAAAGAAGGTAAATAGAAAGTGGAGAATGTGCGTGGACTTCACTGACCTAAGTGATGCATGCCCAAAAGATTATTTTCCGTTGCCAAGGATAGATACATTGATAGATGCCACTGCTGGACATGAGATTCTAAGCTTCATGGATTGATTTAGTGGATACAATCAGATCAAGATGCACAAGGACGACATCCCAAAGGTATCATTCATCACTGACTTTGGTGTTTATTGTTATCTTGTTATGGCATTTGGTCTCAAGAATGCAGGAGCCACCTATCAATTGGTAAATAAAATTTTCAAGGATCTTATTGGTAAAACCATGGAAGTTTATATTGATGACATGTTAGTCAAGAGTCTAGTGAAGACTGACCATATAACTCATTTGAGGGAAGCTTTCGAGGTCCTGAGGTACCACAAGATGATGTTAAATCCTACAAAGTGTGCTTTCGGAGTAGGATCTGGAAATTTTTTGGGATTGATGGTCTCCAAGAGAGGAATTGAGACCAATCCCAAAAAAATAAAGGCAATCCTAGACATGGAACCACTAAAAACTATTAAAGATGTTCAAAAGCTCACTGGAAGGGTTGCAGCGTTGGGGCAATTCATCTCCAAGTCTGGGGACAAGTGCTTATCGTTCTTCAAATCCTTAAAAAAGGTAAAGGATATTGTATGAGTGAGGAAATCCAGAAGGCATTCAAGGAGTTAAAGAGGTAGTTGGATCAAGCCCCGTTGTTGGTCAAGCCAGCTCTGAACGAAGTTTTATACTTGTACTTGGCTGTTTCAGAGAATGCCTTGAGCGTTGTATTGGTTAAGGAGGAACTTAAAATCCAGAAACCCATGTACTATGTTAGCAAAATTCTGCATGGAGCTGAGTTGAATTATTCAACTATTGAGAAGTTTGCTTTAGCCTTGGTAATGGCTTCAAGAAAGTTACGTCCTTACTTTCAGGCTCATCAAATTGAGGTGCTAACAAATTAGCCCCTGTGAAATATCATTCATAGTCCCAAGGCTAGTGGGAGGTTGATCAAGTGGGCAATAGAGCTAGGAGAATTCAACATCAAGTATAAGCCATGAATGGCAATAAAATCCCAGACATTAGCTGACTTCGTGGTGGAATATACCATACCCAACCAAGAAGTCGGGGGGCAGGAAGATACTGTACCTCCGAACACAGAAGGTGATAAAGGGAAGGAAGTTAAGGAGAAGGAATATTGGGTCCTCTATTTTGGTGGAGCATCAAAAACAAATTCAAGTGGCGCATGTTTGGTTTTACAAAGCCCCAATGGGTTCTTAATTGAATATGCTATGAAGTTAGACTTCACAACTACGAACAACGAAGCAGAATATGAAGCTTTGATAGCTGGCCTCGGCCTAGAAGGAACACTAAGGGTCAAGAACTTAAAAGTCTGTGGAGACTCAAAGCTGGTAATATCCCAGGTCAAGAGAGAGTTTGAAGCAAGGGATGATACAATGGCTAAGTATGTTCGCCTAGTAAGGGCAGTGATGACCCAATTCGATTAGTGCCATGTTGAGCACATCCCAAGGGAGGAAAATGCTAATGCAGATGCATTGTCAAAATTTGCTTCATCTGAGATAGAGAAAAGTTCAGGAAGTATATACTTCCGCATTCTGAGGACACGGAGTATTGATGTTAAGCTTGTAGCTCCTATAGGACTGGGGGCGTCATGGATAGATCCCATTAAGACACATATTCAAACCGGTTAGTTGCCAAGAGATGCAACTGAAGCACGAAAGTTGGTTGTTCGAGCACTAAGGTACTCCTTGATAGATGGGATATTGTACAAAAGATCTTATGTAGTTCCTTACTTAAGATATCTCAGGCCCAATGAGACCCGCTTGGCTCTTGAAGAAGTGCATGAAGGTATCTGTGGGCAATACTTGGGGGGCAGAGCACTAGCTCATAAGATAACCCGTTTGGGCTTCTATTGGCCAGAAATGATGGTCGATGCCAAAGAGTACGTGAAGAAGTGTGACCGCTGTCAAAAGCATGCACCTGTCGTTAGACAACCCCCCGAGATGCTGACCTCCATCAATTTTCCCATCCCCTTTGCTATGTGGGGAATGGATATACTTGGACCTTTCCCTATAGCCTCGGCACAAAGGAAGTTCCTTATTGTAGCCATTGATTATTTTACTAAGTGGATTGAAGCCAAACCATTGGCCAAAATCACAACTAAGTAGGTTGCATAATTCCTGTGGGAAAACATCATGTGCTGTTATGGAATTCCTCGTATCCTAGTTACCGATAATGGAACACAATTCAACAATAAGGAATTCAAGAAGTATTGTGATGAGAATGAGATTGAGTTATGATTTACCTCCGTAGCTCACCTGCAAGCCAATGGGCAAGCGGAAGTGGCAAATCGAATAATCCTGGAAGGACTAAAGAAGAGGATTGAGAAATCCAGGAATAATTGGGTGGATGAAATACTCCCAATACTTTGGGCTTACAGAACTACTTGTGCAGTCACTACCGGAGCCACTCCCTTCATGTTGGCGTATGGGGCAGAAGCAGTTGTCCCTGTAGAAATATCGCACTCATCTCCCTGAATTCAGGCTTTTAATGTTGAGGAAAATGAGGAGGGGCAAAGATTAGCCTTGGATAATCGATGAAGTACGGGATGAACCACATGCGAAGATAGTGAACTATCAGAAGAAAGCTTCATTCTATTACAACCTAAGGGTTAAGGAAAGGTTCTTCAAGCAAGGAGATTTAGTCCTTAGGAAAGTGGAAGCCTCTGGAGTAGGGCAGAAAGGAAAGCTTTCCCCAAACTGGGAAGGGCCCTATAAGGTTAAAAGCATTCAAGAAAGGGGAACCTACAAGTTTGAGACTATGGATGGTTTTGAAGTCCCAAGAACTTGGCATGCACAAAACCTGAAGGTTTCACAATGTGTAAATCAGTTGAACACGATTCTCACTGTCAAAATGATAAGTAGGTTGAAAAGCACCTTGAAGCTTTGCTTGTGTAGGATTTTATTCCGGTAGGATTTATATTGTTGAATTATTATTGTTAAGGGTCGAACCCATACCATGTAAGGTTTTGGAAAACCAGACTTTATATTAATGAGTTTGAAATTATTTCAACCTTTGGATATTTAAGTTGTGATAATACTTTGTGTGATTTTAACAAAAATCATGCTTTGATCGTTAAAAGAAGAAGACTTCAAGAATTCTTCTATTATATGGAGTGCTTGTTGCACAACTCAAAGGACCAAGTTGATCAAGTCATTGAACATTCTCTTTAAAAAGCATAATAAGTGCTGAAAAACTAAAGGAGAAGGGTATGAAGAAGAAAGCAGCATAAATAAACCCCGAAGGGTAATAAGTTCCGGATACAAATAAGTTCAAACAGTAAGTTATGAATAAAAATAACAAACTAGAAACACTATTCCTCCATTTGAGAGCCCTCCTTCCCCTGTTGCTTCTCGGCACCTTCCTTATCTGCATCCTTCGCGGGAGAAGCAGGAGGAGAGGCAGTGCTGGGATCCAGAATACGATCATCAGGCTGGGGAGAGTTGAAGAGAGCATCCATGTTATCCTCTGTCTCTGGATGCTCAGGACTTATAAAGTCCTTGGGATCAACTAAGCCAGGATGCTTCTCCGAGATAGCCTTCACAGCTGCATCCCATCCCTGGATAAACTGCAGAGAATAAAGACCCTCATCGTGGATTTCCATAAGATTCTTGAATTTATCAGAATTCATGTAATCATCAATGAGTTTTTCCTTATCACTCCTAAGCTTAACCAGCTCGGAATGAGCCTTAGACAGCTCATCCCCCTTCGTCTCTAACTTCTTCTGCAGGACCTCAACCCTCTCCTTGCATTTCTTCATCTCCCTTTCGAACTCATCAGGATTCCCCTTCCAGGACCTAGCCTGATGAAGGGCCTCTTGGAAGTAGGTGTTGCTCTGCACAAAGAAACATGAATTAATACAAGTTTATAAAAATAGAAAAGTTGGGATTTAAAAAGAAAGGAGTGGTATGTTACCGCAGCTTGGGCTTGAGAACCCAGAAGCTCAATAGACTCAATGTCACTCCCCGTGACAATGTCAGTGAAGTCGTGGGGAGTGATGGAATGGTACGACCAATCCTTGGTATGTTTGGCGGATCCAACCACTGTATCGCTCCTCCTAAAGCCCCAGTTAGGCCTAAAGGAGTGCGCCTTGAGTGGAGGATCCACATCGTCCCCCAGCTCGACCACCGGAACATGGGGCCTAAGGAAGGAAGGAGCATCAGCCTTGCTCAGGGGTTCTTTGTTCAGCTTGGCCCTTTTCTAGCGGTCAGATTCCCCCTCCTTAGGCATGTTGATGTTGTTGATGGCCTCGCAAGCTGAAAGAAAAAGAAGAAAAGTATTAAAATTCTGGAGATAATAAAGTTTTAATAAAAAGGAGGAAAGAAATAGTTGCACAGATAAATTTACCCTTATCACTGGCCTGAGAGAGACCAACTTTCTTCAACGAGAACTCCTCTAAAAGGGTCCAAGTATCTGTTTTTCCGTCATCTGCAATGAGGGCTTGATAGGCCACCTCCTCCTCATCAGTTAACCTGATGCTAACAGGACTACCATCTGACACTTTGCAAAAGGTCCTACGGAAGAGTGTGGCCCAATCAACCCCAGCTCAGGTCAGCCTAACAAACTCGTCCCTCCACTTAGGGTTATTCTCAACTATAGAGTTGCTATAAAAAATATGGGGAATTTTAGGCCGTTGACGAATTAAAATCCAGCCCGGTTGACCTAAGGAAATGTTATAAAATTGGAAAACTTTCCTAAAGACAGCTACGGAAAGAGGAAATTTATTTCTAAGATACAGAACCATAAAACAAATAATATTCCTCCATGCATTAGGAGGGAGTTGACATGGGTTGATTTTTACGTCTACAAGTAAACGAGGAATAAATTCGTGAAATGGGAACCTAAGACCCGCGGTCAGGGCTCCTCGATAAATAAATAGAGTGTCGCCCTCCCAGTTACATGTCCTATCCCCAGGGGCGGCTGGGATAATCCTAAGGTGGGGTGGAAGTTTATACGTGGTGTTCATGGACTCAATTCTACCCTCAAACTCGTGGAAAGTGTTACAGTGGTTGTATGAATCTAATTCAGATAAAGAGGGATATTCATCACCTCTAGAGTTTATCATATCAATTAAAGAAGTGTACGGAGATTGGATTTGAATGGCAGTACCTCTCTTGGAAGTGTTCATCTTCCCTAAACGAGCTAGATCACGATCTGCCATTGATATTCTTCGAATGAAGGCTTGAAACCCAGAAAAAGCTTGAAGGTGGTGGAACTGCGGTGGCTGAGGTCGCCGGAAATCGCCTTCCTAAGAGAGGACACTTGAGAGAAATTTGAGAGAGTTTTTGAGAGAGTTTTTGAGAGATAATTTGAGAAATGAGAAGTGAAGTGAGGATTCTCACTTCTCTTTTATAGGCGAAAAGCTCGGAATACGATGCGTTTAAGGCCCATAAAGCAAGGCCCAACTTGAGGAAAACCCACAATGGGGAAGTTTCAGGAATATTCTAGAAGCATGAATGGAAACTGAAGGGTCAAAAATCGACCAGAATTTCAAAAAAATAGTTCAATCAGAGTCCTGGTCGACAAAAGGTAGGAATCCTGATCGAATTTTCATTCGATTATGAGGGTAAAAAGCCACTTTGTTCGATCAGAGTTCTGATCGACAAAAGGAAGAATCTTGATCGATATTTCATTCGATTATGAGGGTAAAAATCCAGTTAGTTCGATCAGAGTCCTGATCGACAAAAGGAAGAATCTTGATCGATATTTCATTAGATTAAAAGGGTAAAAAGCCACTTAATTCTATCAGAGTCCTGATCGACAAAGGGAAGAATCTTGATCGATATTTCATTCGATTATAAGGGTAAAAAGCTACTTAGTTCGATCAGAGTCCTGATCGACAAAGAATAAGATCCTGATCGAATTTTAATTCGAACAAAAAGGAATAAGCTTGTTTAATTCGATTAGAATCCTGATCGATTTCGATCAGGATTCCAGGCCTCCCTCACCTCAGACCTCACTGTCAAAAATACACTTAGTTCGATCAGGATCCTGATTGATTTCGATCAGGTATCCTGGTCGAAAAATGATCGACTAGAGCGGAAAATCTTAAGCTAGTTCGATTAGGATTAGGATCCTGATCGATTTCGATCAGGAATCCTGGTCGATTTTGGCACAAATCCTGGTCGAAATTCCATCGACCAAAGAAGCAGAATGGTAGTAAATTCGATCAGGATCCTGATCGATTTCGATCAGGAATCCTGATCGATTTGAAACATTTCCTGATGGATTAGACATGACTCATGATCGATTTAGAGCCGAAAATTGAGAATAAATCCAGAAAAAGGATAAATTCGGAAAATTAAGGAAAAATCCTAGAATTAAGGGATAAATTCTGAAAATTAAGGAAAAATCCCAAAATTAAGGGATAAATTCTGAAAATTAAGGAAAAATCCCATAATTAAGGGGAAAATTCCTGGAAATTAAGGTAATTCCTAAGTAATGGGGGTTAAAGCAAATCGTTGTAAATGTGTAGGTCGCTCCACACTTTACGCAAAAATAATACCCTGTAAGGGAACGAATGAACTTAACTTCTACAAAATCTTTTGCAGTTTCCCAGAAGTTGGGGGGCAAATGATATGAGCCTAAATATAGCCTAGATAAATAATTAATATCAAATAAATTAGGCCTGATATGGTCCAGCAACGAAGCCCAGTTAACAAGGCCCAAAACCCTGAATATTAATTAATTTCGTAATTAATTAATAAGGGAGAAAAACAACTATTAAGATGAGTCCTAGTGGGGATATAAATCCTTGTAGATTGGCCTCCAAGGAACCTCATGGGATAAGGAATCAGCTTCCTACTTCCTAGGACTCCAAAGTCCATTCTAATTCAGAGACTTGCCCACCAAGTCTCCTAACCCAAGTCCAATTCAAGGACTCCCAACATCTATATAAGGGGTCTCACCCCCACCAATCAGAACTACGTTTTTTGGCTTGATTCTCTAATTCACAGAGATACGTAGGCATCTCGTAAGGGCAGAGTTAAGTTACGAAACACGAGAGCAACCATTAAAGGCCTTGAACTCCCGAACCTTAGTATAAAATACAACAATTAATATATCTTAAGTTTTTATCCATAACAAAAATATTATTTGATTTCATTATATTGTATATAATTGAGATCTAAATATATATTTTCATATATTTTATAAATTTTTTTACCTAAAAATCTTATATTTTTATTTATATTAATATTAAATTTAATATATATTAATATTCAATTAACACGACATACACGACACGAAACGACATGAAACGAAAGTACACGAACACGAACGCTAAACATGTCGGTTGTGTGTTTGACATTCAAGTACACGAAATACGAAAATACATGACATGAAAGTATACGACACGAACGAATTGTTAGGTCTAGATTGAGGTAGCTAAACAATGCAATATTTTCTCATTGCACCTTCAATTTGCCAGAGTCATTACTCGACTGCATTGCCAAGATCATTTCCATTAACAACAACAATGGTAATAGTTTCCAATAATTGATGAATTGTGAAATTAAATCATTCTATGTTATCACCTGGAAACTGTTATCTACTTGAAAAATCCAGTGTCGTGGTAAAATAAAAAGTTCAAGCATCCCAAAAATAGACAAAAAAATAACTACCTAATTATTTACAATGTACAATTTGTTGGTCGGGGATTAAATAAAGGATTAATCTCCATGATATCAATGACATGATTGGGTTTATAGGCGAACATTTCCTCAAATAAACCATCTTTTATCCAACACTTACAGCGTTCCCCTCCATCTTTATGCAGCACAGTAAAGAACAAAGTTTGAGCCAACGGCAAACGTTTTATGCTTCCAACATCATCAATTAGGCACCCCTCCACGATAAAAGTTGTTCACACTGTAGCTCCTCGTTATTTTATTGAACAAAACTATATTAGTCAGTTGTTGGTCCTCTACTTGATCATCAACACACTCTTCTGTAACATTTATCATCTTGGGAATTGCTAAATATTTGGAATATGGTCACCTCTGTCAAACTTCGCATATCAAAGACATTATATAAAAATGTTTTGCCTCTTTTCATTCATAATTATCTATATTTTATATTATATGAGCAAGATGCAAGATATACGAATACGTCTACGTGTTAAGTAAGATATGTGATGACATGTACATTTTTATTGTGTAACAAAGTTTTACAGTTATTTCCAAGGACTTTTTTATGATCATATCTTTATATCTAACCATTTAAAAATTAATTCAACATTTTGTTCAGAACATTTGAGTCGAGAATTCTTACATTTATGTTCAAGTTTTACCAAATTATAATAGTTGTAGTAGTTTTTCTACATATCATGATGATATCTTAGGTGCATCTACATATTTTTTATTGTGCGATAATATAATTAAAAGGGTGAACATTTCTTTACGTTGCTAAAATGTCGGATAATAAGTATGCGTACCGCGGGTAAAAGTCCCTAATTCTGTTAAAAGTTAATAAAAATGATTTTTCTTAATTCAAATGAGCCACGAGAGCCGTAAAAAATACCGTATAAATAAGGAAGAGAAATCGAAAACTATAATCTCTTAAATTTTTTTGATTTTATCATATACATGTAGGCACACAATAAAAAATATATATATAATATAGGCTTTCCCCGATAGTAACCTCATCAATAACGAAAATGTGTGATCTCGCTTTAGGATCCTTTAAATTTATTTTTAAAACATAGATTATACACAATTCAATTGACTTTTAGCATTACCAAAAAGCCAACACCTCAAAATTCAAAATTTGAAAAAAGACCAAACCGCTCTCTTCCATTTCCAATTTTAACCCCGCTTCTCAAACTTATCATTTCAATTTTCCAATACATACGCGCCGCACAAACACACACACTGCATCTATTTCATTTCTCACTCAAATCACAACTTCATATAAATTTCACTTTCTCTATTTAATTTTAATTTCAGATCGACTTTAAAAGATGGGTCAGATCCAGTATTCTGAGAAGTACTTTGATGATACCTATGAGTACAGGTCTTCAATTACATCAATTCTTTATTATTATTTTTTTGTGATTTTTAATTTTGTTGAATTGAATTATTCATATGATGTGTGCGCTTTTTGTTTGTATAGGCATGTTGTTCTTACTACAGAAGTTGCCAAGTTGCTCCCCAAGAGTCGCCTTCTCTCCGAGGTGAGTTTTCGTGTTTTGGGGTTCTTTATTTAGGGGTTTACTGAGTTTGTGTAGTTTTTTCTGTTAATTCTATCGAAATTGCTCAACACTGTTCTTGTTTCGTAAAAATCGTTTTCTTTTCGAGCATAATTAAGGTTTTCCGGAGTAGATTGTGTCATCTGAATTAAACTGCAACTCCGTAAAAAAGTTTAATAACGAATTTTAAGGGTAACGACAGGTAAAATTATGCAGAATGTATAGGTTCCTCGGTTTTTTGATGAATTGAAGTTGTAATTTGAACTTTTGTTATGTATTTGGGTATTATGTATATCGAGTTAGCTTTAGGTTTACTTGTAGGTTAGGAACGAAGAGTAGTGGTTTATCACTAATATTATGTAGACATGTAGCGTGTCTTGAGATTGCTAACTGATAGATGCTTAATTCTCGTGATATAGCAGCATAGGCATAAAAGCATAATAAAGTGCACACTCTTTGATCGCGTGTTTAACTATTTAAAACAAGTGTTTTGTAGAAGGAGATTACAGTTTAAGTTCTATAGTAGCTACTGATAATTATACCATTTACTTTGAAAATTGAATTTTTATATAAAAACAGAGGTATACCACCACGAGTAATATGAATACATCTATATCTTTTTCCAAGGCAACTATCTAAAGCACGTATTTGTGGCTTCTTGTTTTGAGATTTTTCATCTAGCTGTGCAGGTACCTAAACAATTTAGAAATTAAAAGTCCAACACTAAAACTGGTTATGTGTGATTAAGGAAACTTAAAACATAGGGAAGTAGCAGAAGGGCAAGATCTTAAGTACGTGTTTTTATCAATTTTTCAGTCTGATTTCGGGTGTGATGTGTCCAACTTTCAAACATCTTTTATCAGTATTAGGTCTTTTATAGTCTTGTTGTATAAGTGTGGATGAATTCATAAATTAGGCTTCTTTTGAGGCTCAAACTGTTAACATTTCGAACTGCACGAGTAATTTCATTTGATAATGCTCATCAACAGCAGCTCAAATTGCTTCGTGAACCTAACGCAGATTGAATCTCGAATAGATATTTGTAAGACAACAGTTTCAATAAAATAAACAATAAACCTAGCATGAATAATGATCAGTTACCTAGCATGAAAAGTAACAGGTATACAGAAAGGAAATACACGAATAATAGCTGCTACAAGTTACTCCTTATAAAAGGTTTCCTTGGTTAACATGCCTAATTTATAATTGATAATGATCAGTGCACCTCACATTCTGAAAAATCAGAAAGAAGATGGAGGAATTTTTTTTGCCTGGTAATCAAGCTGAAAATTTTGCTGCTACATAAGCACAAATAAAAAAAAATCGTACTGTCTATACCAACACAATAACTATCCAGAAACATGTTTTTGTTTCAAAATTTTATTTTTAAAGTGCTACCACAACTTAAAGTTGTGCATATTCGCCGTCATGCATACCACGAATAATGTCTAACGTCTGTTAGTATTTAGTTGCTAGCATGAAGTACCGAAAACTGGCCTCGCTTAAAGTTTCTTTTTTTTTTTAAAAAAGTGAGCATCAGAGTAGTTACATAATTCCAAACTGTATGTACAATCGTAAGTCTCTTGCATATATTATTGACTTAATATTTCAGTAATGGTCCAGAAAACTACATGTCCGAGCACTAAATTTTGTCCTAAGCGTAAAAGTACCACTCTCACTGTCTCGCATAAAAGGAACATATGTACATGTACAAAAATGAAAGTATAATTTAGGTACGCTACATATTTTTCAATGTATTAGGTTTTATAAGGGGTGGGGAAAAAGGATTTAAACCCATGAACTATAGTCTATAGCTGTATTACATTTATGGATATGAGAATTTGGATTGTTTAATGTGCTTATGATATCTTGTTAAGATTATAATAAAACTGATCATAGGTGTTTTTATTACTTTCCGTAATATATTATAATTTAAGTATAAAACCTTCTATTGATTGAGATAATAGTGGGAAAATAGTAGAAATTCTTTTGAATGCCCAGGTACTGAACCATATATATCAATATATACATAATTATGCGGCTTTAATATGAGATTATGTTTCTTGTTAAAGTTATGAAATTCTTCACAATTTTATTAACAGAACGAGTGGCGTGCAATTGGAGTGCAGCAGAGCAGAGGTTGGGTTCATTATGCAATTCATCGGCCAGAGCCACACATCATGCTCTTTAGGAGGCCACTGAACTATCAGCAGCAGCAGGATGCCGCAGCTCAGTAAGCTGTGTGTCTGTGATGATCAAGCGAAACTAATAAACTTCTTGCAAGTATTTAGTTGTCTATCATTTCATTTCTTCTAGAAATGTAATATACATCACGTGGAAAAGTTATTTTGTAGCTTATTTTTAATGATAAGCATTTGGACAGTTAGCACTGCTTGGTAATTCTACTCTTTATTCCTCAACTCTGGATTGTGTGGTGATACAGTCATTTGTTTGCTCCATGGTAAATGTGATGGAGGGGAATGGTAGTTGAACTCAAGTAATTAGCTGATCATTTTGTATTTTTCTTGCTCAGATAAGCTGATCAATTGAACTCAAGTAATAAGCTGCAGAAAACAGGAAATGAGTAGGTAAATACAGTACTTAGGTGCTAGATTAAAAGAAAGTGTGAAAGCATCGATAAGGACTGGTGATCAAGGCAGAGGTTTTTAGAAAATTGCAAGTATTTGTTCAACATAGGAAGGGTAAATTTAAAGTGTAGAAGAAATGTTTTGAATCACACTGAACCCCGCATCTCTAAGCCTTCAGTGCTGCTTCACTTCTCTGAGGGGTGAGGGCTTGTTTGTTGCCCAGGAGAATATTTCTATTTCTGCTCTTTACTGAGATGTCCTCTCCCCATATGCATTAACCATGTCCTGTACTGTACTCTACCCACTATAGGACTAGGTGTGGACATGTTATAGTTCTTTCATATGCCCTCAGTTTATCATAACGACTGTAAGCCTGTAACGTAAAAGCTTTTCCCCGTCGCTATTTTTTTGATTTCATAAACAACCCAGATAAGAGGCACCTAAGCAGTAGTTTTAAATGATTATTGGGAAATCAAAAGAGGCTGTACACCCTCTACTTATATAGCTCATCCATTCTGCAAGATCCCTGTTTACTTGTTTAGTATATTATCTCCAACAGGTGTTGGAGAGAACTCTTCTGCGTCTACTTAAAAGGAGAGGGAGTGAGGGACCGACAAACATTAAGCCAAATATGTTATAAACAAACTGAATTATGTAACACTCAAATTTATAATTTTGTTTGAAGATGATAATCTGGTAGATATTCTAGGCCCGCGCAGCCTTGTATTATGAATTCTTTAGGTCGTGGAAGAAGGTCTATGCATCTCTTCATATCCAATACTTTCAACTGTTTTAGATTCATCTTTGTCCTTTCCGAGGAAGAAAAATTGCCTTCACCATCTCATCACCTTCTTTAGTTGTGCTATCCAAAATGACACGGGAGTTATACACATATACTGCAGAAAGATGAACCCCAAACCTTAAGAGCTAATGGAAGACCTCTGGCATAACTTACAAAGCTTTGGCAGTTGTGGTTTTCCCAATTCCTCGCATCCCCCATATCCCAATGGCACGGACATCATCTGACTCCGTTCTCAATTTCTTGATATATCTCTTCAACTGCATAATCTATCCCATATAGATGTTCCCCAATTGGTTGTGCGTTTGTAGATGCTTGTCGTGCCACATTCTCTACAATCTCTTGAATGGTGTCTGATTCTTTCCTGTAATTTTTAATCAAAACAAAGAATATAGTTTAGGCTATTCATCATGCAGAAATGTAATTCTATCTGCTCCCCAAGAAAGTAAAAATAACTGGTACTTATGTCGCATGTATAAACTACAAAATTCACTATACATAGAGAAATACAGGAGTCACCAACCGACCTTTTGTTCTCTTGAAATCAAGGATCTCTACAAGCTCATTAAGACAACATGATGAAGAAGCATAGTTCTCTGAGATAACTACGACAAATATCTTTGAGCCATGAATTGCTTTGACTAACCCTGATGATATTTCTTCGCCTTTTCTGAGTTCAGGATCATCCATGAAGGTTTCAATCCATTCTTGATCCAAAGCTTTGTAAAGGTGTGAAATAAAGTTCTTGCGAGTGTCTTTTCCTGCAAAACTCAAGAAGACATCCCATAGAGAATATGAAGAAGAGGAAAAACATTTAGAGCCACTTAATTGATTGCTTGTGGTAGCCAATGATGAGGAAAGATTCTTGTAAGCGGATGCTGAACAAATTTTGTGAGTATGGTTATAGCTTTACTGGTTATGTTGTTGAAAGACTTCTGCAAAGTACAAAGTAAACATTTTTACATTGGAACTTAATCAAAACTTCAATATTATACAATATTCTAAAATTGCATTCTGGTCTATATTGTATTTTGAATAACATGTTAAGTTAGAATTACCATGAATATCCCAGATTAAACTTGTACATCCTTTAAAATATTTGCTAATTGAAAATTTGCTGCTGCCTTGAAAAGGACAGGCATTTCAACGACATTCTCCATGCTACGGACGAAAGAGGGATTCCTCTGCCATCTGATTACATATGTGCCTGTGGAAAATGGCGTATTAAGCTATGCACTGGTTCATGACCATAAAGTCTACTATTGTATCTGAGTAGCCTCGACTGAATTTTCTGCCAAGGTTACAGGGAGATAATAATCCTCAGCATCTTAATGTTGACTAAGTCTCCTGCAAAGCCATATATGTTGAAGATTGCAGAGGATATCTTTTTGTCTAACAGTCTCAGCTCGTAGTATAGTTGAGTTGCCATTATCAAAGGCCTCTGTGGCTGTTCATTTGACAAAATAAACTTTCTTCAATAATTAATTCTGGTATGCTTACAGATATATAAAGAAGTACTGCAAATCCAGTGGCTCTATCAATGCATTTTCTTTCGAGTCTAATTCTCAGGATTTTGTTTTCTCAGTCTTGCAATGTTCTGTTATAGATGGGTATACTATTTGTACTTGGTAGGTTTAGCCACGTATCAAAAAGATGGAGCAATACTGATAAAGATCCGTTAGCCTAGTACTAAGCTATAACTGAGAACATGACAGCTTACAAGTAACCTCTGCAAGTTCAAGACGGGGCCTGCAACAAAATAGAGAAAATGGATAGTAGCTGAGAAGGACCAAAGCAATTAGTTAAATCGATTGTAGATCCTGCACTTATAGCTGCAACTGTAAGAGTGGAATTAAGAAAACAATGTATATGGAACAGATTGTTTATCATGTCGACAATTCAAGTGTGTTATATCTTCCTTCTTGTCTAGAGTAATTATGTTCGCATTTTGTATTATCCGCAACAGAATATGTTGTAAGAAGTTTCAAAATGTGCAATCAAACAAACCATACAAGTCAAATGAACTGAATGCTACCTCTTTTTGTTTCTCAAATTTCTTAGAACTTATCTACTCCTAAACAATGAGTATCCCAATATTTTTCACTCAATTAAGAATATAAGATACAATATTTAAATACTAAGAATTCTGAAAAAAATCAGATCTAAAGCAAACAAAACCAGGTGTCATACTGTCATGTGTGTATAAATTACACAACATAGCAACAAAGATTCAAAACCTAAAATCGGAACATACACAAATAAAAGTCGAAAATAATCATTTCATTCATTTACCATTCACCAAAGCATTACAATACCATACTAAAATCATCAACCAAAAGTAAATTTGATTTCTACATCATCAACTAAAACCTCCATCTCAAAACCACCAAATTACAAAATCCCTAATTCCATCAACCGCTTGTAAACTTGGTAACCGCCTTAGTCCCTTCCGAAACAGCATGCTTAGCCAACTCCCCGGGCAAAACCAACCTCACAGCAGTCTGAATTTCCCTCGACGTAATCGTGGGCTTCTTATTATACCTCGCCAATTTCGATGCCTCTCCAGCCAATTTCTCAAAAATATCATTAATAAAACTGTTCATGATCCCCATCGCCTTGCTCGATATCCCAATATCAGGATGAACTTGCTTTAAAACCTTGAATATGTAAATCTTGTAAGTCTCCACGCTCTTCTTGCTTCTCTTCTTCTTCTTATCTGCTCCGCTTGCTGTCGCGTCTTTCGGGAGCTTCTTCCCGGCTTTCGGCTTCTTCTCTGCTGGCGCTTTTTCCGCTACGGGGGCTTTCTCAGCTGGCTTCTTCTCTGCTGGCTTCTTCTCTCCCTTCGGTGCCATTTTTTGTTTGTGTGTGAAAATCGAGTGTGTTTAAGTGTGTGTTTTCAAAAACTGGGTGGGCGGGTTTATATAGGATTTGGGGGTGTGATTTGATTGGTGGGTTTGTTGTGGGGCGGATCGTGGTTTTGGTACGTTGGATCGGTTTTTGAAATGGACGGATGAAATTATTTCAAAACGTAGTGTTCTGATTGGTTGATGTGTTTAGGGGCGGATTGGAAGTTCTGATCGTTGATGGGTATTTAATAGACGGCTAAGATTGAGTATGGAGTTTCTTGTTAAATTCTTGTAGGCGATTGGAAAATTCCCGAGTTCGTAATTCGTATATGCATGCTCCTTAGTTTGACTGGTGTGCAGTTAATTAATTAAACTTTAATCGAAAATTACAATAAATTTGTTAACTATTTTATAAAACTGAAAAGTAAATTTTAAAGTAAATTAAATCTATTTTCTTTGTTATATAAATTTAAAATTATTTTGACTACTAAATATGTATAATTTATAGTCAAATTGCGACAATTTTTAAAGTAATCAAAATAAGAAAAATTAGGTGGAGTCAGAGAATTTAATATTACATCAAGTCAGAATATCAAATGCAAATTAGTTTTACCTATTACTATAATACAAGCATTTTGCCCTGTATTATACATAATTTAGTATAAACTTTGTTAATATTAATTTTCTTGTGAATAAATACCTATATGACTAATTATTTTTAGATTTTTTTCGATATTGTTATATAAATATTTATATTATTTTACTGCTATACACACTTATAAATAATTAAATATAATAAATTATACTTATAACATGTATTATAGTCGATTGGAGCCCGGAACAAAAAGCTGGTCGATTGGACTCCAGATTGCCAAGCTGCGTTTGAAGAAGTCAAGCAACACCTGATGAACCCGCCTATTCTTACAAAAGTCAAGCCCAAGGAGCCTCGGTATCTCTATATTGCAGCCGGAGCGAGAGCGGTCTCTTTGGCTCTCTTACGGGAAGAAAGTGGGGAACAGAGCCCGGTCTACTATGTAAGTCAAGTCCTCAAGGACACTGAAACCTGGTACCCAAACTTAAAAAAATTCGTCTTAGCTCTTGTACACTCGAGCAGGAAGTTAAGGCAATATTTCCAAGGCCGGGAAATCAAGATGATTACTGATCAACCACTTCAAAAAATCATTCACAAGCCGGATGCCTCCGGGAGGTTGGTAAATTGGGCAATCGAATTGAGCCAATTCAACCTTAAATTTATTCCAAGGACGACCATAAAAGCCCAGGCGTTGGCCGAGTTTATCATGGAGTGCATTTTCCCTGAAGCCCTCGAAGTGTCAATAACCCAGTTCGGAGGCGAAAAGGAGACCAACGAAAATAATACATGGACTTTGTATGTTGATGGCTCGACGACAGTCGAAAGGTCCGGAGCCGGCCTAATCCACTCCAGCCCGGAAGGATCCATAATTCAAAAGGCCATAACATTTGCTTTCAAAGCAACCAACAATCAAGCTGAATATGAAGCACTCCTCTCCGGACTCAGATTAGCCAAATCTCTTGGAGTTAAACGTTTGATCATCTATAGTGATTTCCAAATTGTGGTTAAACAAACTAATGGAGAATACATCGCGAAAGACCCCAAGTTGGCTCAATATCAAGCAATGGTGAGAAGTATCCTGGAAACCATCCCGGATACCACCATTTTGCAAATTAATAGAGAAGAAAACTCCAAAGCAGATGAGCTATCACATGTAATTGAAGTTTCTTCTATAATTTTACAATTCCTGCTTCTATAATTTATTCTTAGACTGACAATATTAATCAGCTTTGACGTCCTATATTTCTTGTACTTTTATTAAAACTTTTCTTTTTGATAATTAAACACATTCACACTCATTCTACTCCTTTGAAAAATTTGAACATTTAACATTTCTTAAATAGTATAATAGCGTGAATTCAAGATACAAGTGATTAGTGAAGGACTAAAAATATTGTCAACTTTATTAAAGAAATCTCCAATTTTTCAAATATCATTGACAAATCTGTCAAATATTCATGATAAATTATCAATAGATTATTCAAGTTTTTAACAATCGCAAGATAAATAACAAATTATTGTAAATTGATTGTTATTGTCAAAGATTAAATAGTAAGGCTAGGCTTAGACTTGGAAATTTTCACATTGCATTTAATTTGCTTGTCTCTTATTTTGACTATAAATAGATTTATTTGTGATGAATAAAAATACACCTCTGAGCAACACCATTCCTCTCATCTGTTTGCATTCTTCTTTTATCAGCTCTTCAACCCTTTCATTTAATCCAGCGATTGTTATAATATAGTTAATATTTTACAACACGTTATCAGCACGAAGCCCTGTCGAAACTGAGAAGGATTGTCCACTTTAATTTATTATTGGTCGTAGATAACCTGCATACGCAGACGTCCGTATGGCGGGTGAAAATTCATTTGTCATTTTGTATATAGATCTGTTTATAATATCAATGATAATAATGATATATACACGGATTATTGCGTACTTGTTAACACACTCGATTAAGTAGGATTTTATGTAATATTTACATTGATGAATTAAACTTAACAATTTTCGTGTTAATTCAGATTTAGTATGGAAAATATTACAAGCTTATCATTCGTTGCCTTGGATATTTCTGAAGATAATTATTTATCATGGGTACAAGATGTAAAGTTGCACTTGGATTCAAAAAAATTAAGCGACACAATTAAGGCAGAAAATAAATCCACGGATGAAAAAAAAATTACCTCTATAATTTTTCTCCGACACCACATGCATGAAGATCTAAAATCTAAGTACTTAGAAGTTGAGAATCCCTTTATTTTATGGGAAAATCTAAATGATAGATTCGATCAATAGTTTATCTCCCTGCAGCTGAAATTGATTGGGCTAATTTAAGACTTCAAGATTTTAAGAGTGTCCGAGCATATAACTCTGCTTTGTTCAAAATAAGTTCTAGGCTTATTATGTGCGGTGAGAAAGTTACGGAGAAAAGAAAAATCGATAAAACACTATCAACTTTTCACCCCAACAATATCAACTTATCAGAGATGTACAGGGAGCGCAAATTCACTAAATTCAGGGATCTTCTATCAACTATCCTCGTTGTTGAACAGAATCATGAATTGGTGATTAAGAATCATCAATCCCATCCAACAGGATCTACCCCATTACCTGAAGTAAATAACATGTCATTCCCGCCGAATGTACGTGGAAGAGGGTATAGAGGTGGACGGGGCCAAGGTCGATACCGTGGACGAGGTCGGAGCCACATGCATTTTCGTCCATATAACAACTCTGGTCACCGGAAGTGGCAATCTGAATCACAGAGTAAAAGAAAGGCACCACGAGGAGGAAAAACTGAAAATGTTTGTTATAAGTGCGGCATGGATGGGCTCTGGACACGTACTTGTCGTACACCAAATCATCTTGTTAATCTATACCAGTCTTCTCAAAAATCAAAAGAGAAAATGGTAGAAACAAATTTCGCCAACAATAACATAGATGATTTCCCGAGAATCAAAACTGGAGGAATAAGCATCAATGGTCTGAATGAACCTAACGAAACCCTCATGTGGGAGGCTGAATATTAGTTTCATATAATTACTATAGTAGTGTGTATTGTTTACTTTATTTTTTTTTGAACTATGTAGCGTATTATGTTCTTATCAAATAAATAATGTTTCTTAATTATATACAGAATGGATTCTGAAGATATATGCATTGCCGATTGTGGTACAACTCATACGATTCTACAAAACCGAAAATATTTTACCCATATAACCAAAACCGAAGCTCAAGTTGGAACGATTTCGGGTGTATCTAATATAATCGAAGGTTTTGGAAAAGCTAGTTTCGTCCTACCTAATGGTACCTATATACACATTCCAAATACATTATATTCTAGTAAGTCTACTAGAAATCTTCTTAGTTTTAAAGATATTCGACTCAATGATTTTCACATCAAAACTACCTCTGATACTGATAGAGAATATCTTCTTATTACTTCCGTTAATCCTAGCAACAAGAAAATCTTAGAAAAGTTTCACTCACTTTTCTCAGGATTATACATGATGAAAATTAGAAATATTGAGTCACACAATGTCATTGCTTCCAAACTCATAGATCCAAAATCTTTTACTCTTTGGCATGAAAGATTAGGTCATCCTGGCTTCTCTGTGATGCGTCGTATTATAGAGAATTTTACTGGCCATCCTCTTAAAGATTTTAAAGTTCTTTCCAATAATGACCTCCCATGTTCAGCATGTTCTTTAGGAAAATTGATCACTCGACCATCCCCTACTAAAGTTCAGCTTGAAAGCCCAACTTTTCTAGAAAGGATCCAAGGCGACATATGTGGACCTATACACCCATCATCTGGCCCATTTAGGTACTTCATGGTTATTGGATTTTAAACGCAGCGGGGGCATGGCAAAACACTTTTACACATACAAAATCCAAATAAAAGCATATAAATCGTGAATAAAAATTCGAGGGATCGAATCTAACCTTTTAAAATAATTCGGAGACAACGATCAGAGATCTTTAGCAGTTGCTCCTCAAGTGTGAAGCACTCCACCGGTATCCACCAAGAAAACGATGTTAAGGAGGAGGAAGGAGGTGGAGAGAATTGGGTTTTCCAAGCTTTTTGGGTTTTCGGGTTCGATGTGGGTTCGAATAAAATAGGGTCTATAATAGTGTATTTATAGGCAAAATTTTCAGCTGAAATTTTCCCATAAATATTATTATTATTATCCCATTTATTATTCTTATTAATAATTAAAACACCTTTTAATTATTAATCCTTTTTCTAAACACTTTAGAAATAATTCTCTCTCTTGATTTAATTTCCAAAAATTAAATTCTTTAATTAATAATATTAAGAACTTTTCTTAATTAATTTATAATCAATTAAATCTCATTTAATCAATTATTAAATTTACCAATTAATTATTTATTTCACAAATAAATAATTATTTAGCCATTATTAATTATTTCCTCCACCATTAAATCATTCTCTTTTTATGGTGTGACCCTGTAGGTTCAATATTAAGCCGGTAGTAGAAATAAATAATAATAAAACTATTTTATCATTATTTATATAAATTCTCTAATTTATTAAATATGATTAATTAATTAATCACATTTATTCTACATCGTGAGGGATACTTCTCAGCATATCGCGACTATCCGGATAATATGAATTCACTGCTTAGAATACGGCTTATACTGCTCGCCTTTGTTTGATATGTGTCCATTCAGTACCAACACAAACTAAAACTCCATCAAAGTAGAAGGGCCACTATAGAAGCTAGAAGTAGCCTCTTTGTCGACCTAACCCAAAGCGTCATGACAACATAAAATTAGCCTTATGAATGGAATCTTAAGTAGGGGGCTTAGCCCGCCCGCCTACCAATCAAAGAGGGAAGAAGCTGCAACCATCAACGGCAAAAAAAAGACGTTGCTTATGTTAGTGTTCGTAACGAATCCCTCGGGAGGGCATAGGAAAGCGACTACACCACCCTTGTTTGAGCTTATATCGAGCGTTCCCCACCACAGGTTTATCCTGCGATTTCTCTTTACTGAACCTGGCCAAAGGATTCGTTTTCCAATGTATATGTCAACGTTGACAAAGTTGTTTACGTAATAGGCTGCTGGCTAGAAACATAGGAATTTGGAATGTTGAGATGACTGGTTTATCGATACACTCGAGTATTCAGTGAATAGTTACCGTATAATAAACTCCTTCTACCCTACAATGTCCCGATTAAATACAAGGCATGGATCTCGTGTCAAGCCTATCTAATTCAATCACTTGCTTACCATTTACTATGTGTAGTTCTATGTAAATTAGAAACTCCTTTCTAATTTCATTCACTCTGGCCAGAGATTCCTGAACTAGCATAAGTGGATCAGCCTTGAACATTCGCTTCCTTCACTGGAAGGGGTAGATCCTTTATTGATTATACACTATCTTCGTGTACAAATTCCTATACCTAGAAGAGCCCTAATAATTGTCCCTGGAGACTAAGAACTAAACCAAAGCATAGTTCAGTGTACACAAGATGACTATGATGACCTCAAGTCTAAGGATACTTGTACAACTATCACTATGTGAACAACTGCTGACACGTGAGTGAACTCCATCAGTTGTTCAGCTGTGCGAGTCATGTTCAGTGAACTTATTCTATAATAAGCACCTACATACTAGCTATAGTGTCACCACACAAATGTCTATGAGAACAGACATCCTTCATAATGAAGCAAGCATAGTATGTATCGATCTTTGCGGATTATTAATTACCAGTTAGTAATCCTATGACCAAGAACTATTTAAGTTTAGAGTTATCATCTTTTTAGGTCTCACTATTATGATCTCATCATAATCCATAAAAAGCTTTACTCTAAACTATGGTATATCTTATTTAAACACTTAAATAGATAAAGCCCGTAATAAAAACAAAACAAGTCTTTTATTAATATCAATGAAATCAAAACAGATTACATAAAAGTTATTCCTAAATCCTTATACATGATTGGACTTAGGACATATTCCTTTCAATCTCCCACTTATACTAAAGCCAATCACTCTGGTATCTAATACCCATCTTGTCTTTATGACGATCAAAGTGACTTTCATAAAGTAGCTTTCTGAGTGGGTCTGCTATGTTGTTATGTGTGTCAACTATACCATTTACTTTGAGATAATCCAGAAACTCTCCGTTCAAGTATTCACCACCTCGATCTAATCGAAGAGTTATAATACTATGTTTGGTTGTTTCTCCACTTCATACTTATATTCTTTGAACTTTTCAAAGGGCTCAGACTTGTGTTTTATCAAACACATATCTGAATCCAGATCTATCATCTATGAAAGTAATAAAGTATGAAAATCCACCCATGGCTTGCGTAGACATTGGTCCACATACATCTGTGTGTACCATTCCTAGCAAATTTGCAGCCCTCTCTCCATGTCTACTAAATGGAGACTGTAATGCCACTATAAAGTGAGATTTTCATCATCCCTTTTCTTTTATTAGTTTGTTCAATCTGAAATAAATTATGTCACATACATACAGACCATTATTTAAAGCACCACGTCCATAAAGAATATTATCTCTAAGAATAGAACATTCATTATTCTCAATAATAAATGAAAATCCATCCAAGTCTAACATGGGAATAGAAATAATATTCCACACAATCGAGGGAACAAAATAACAATTATTTCAAACAATAGTCTTGCCCGTAGGCCTATGTAAATGAAATGATTCTACATCTTCAGCAGCAACTATTGCTCCATTTCCATCAGTAGAATCACCTCCTCTTCCTCAAGAGTCCTACTTCTCCTTGGTCCCTGCAACAATTGCAAATTTGAGAACCACAGGCGGTATCTAATACCCAAGTAGAAATTTGATTTAATGACATATTCACTTATATCATGAACATACCTGAATCAGAAGCGGTAGTCTCACTACCCTTCTTCTTCTTCAATTCTGCAAGGTAAACCTTGCAGTTCCTCTTCCAGTGCCCCACCTTGTTACGGTGAAAGCAAACACCTTTGCTCTTGGGGTCTTCAGCTTTTGGTGGAACTGGCGTTTTCTCACCTACTTTCTTCTTCTTGGAAGGGTTCCTCTTCCTTTTCTTAGGATTGAAACCTTCACCAATTAGAAGAACAGAACTCTTCTTAGGGGGAAAATTCAATTCCGCAGTCTTCAACATGTTGTGGAGTTCAGGCAGGCTGACATCCAACTTATTCATGTGAAAGTTCACAACAAACTGCGAGAACGAACTCGGAAGCGATTGCAAGACCAAGTCTTGGCTCAACTCCCCATCCATGGCAAAACCAAGTTGTCCAAGACGTTCAATCAAATTGATCATCTTAAGTACATGGTCATTCACAGATGATCCCTCAGACATCCTATAACCGAACAGCTCCTTCGATATCTCATATCGAGCTGTCCTCCCCGCCACATCATACAACTCTTGTAGATGCATGAGGATAGTGTGAGCATCCATATGCTCATTTTGCTTCTGTAGCTCAATGTTCATGGAAGCTAGCATGATGCATTGAGCAACATTTGCATCATCTATCCACTTACGATACACAACATGTTCATCATTATGTGCATCACTAGCAGGTTCAGTAGGCTTAGGTGAGTCAATCACGTATTCCAGCTTCTCAATCCTGAGAACAATTCTCAAGTTTCGAAGCCAGTCAGCATAATTAGGACCAGTCAATTTGTGAGCATCTAGTATGCTCCTGAGTGATAGTGCAGAAGATATAACGTACAAAGTAAATTTGTAAATGATAAACACATAACAACACTTAGCAAATATTCGATTTAATTTCAAACACTATATGAATCGGGTCTTTATTCATAGTGGCTCCCACTAGTTTTCCTAATTTATTCAACCCCCTACATGAAAAATTAAGCATTCATAATGCTAGTGGGAATAGGGATCCTACATTCCATTACACAACCCCGGCTGTGGCACGAAACGCCATGTAATGTTCAATAGGCAGACAACTCTTGTCAATTACATCTAATGTTATTCCCTAATCAAACTTTAGCCTCTTGAATAATTGAGTCACAGCTGTGGCACGACGAACTCAATATTCTAAGTCAAGTCTAACCCAACATTCCGTACAATTGAATCAGTCCCCAAAGGCCCACGGCTGTGGCACGTAACGACCTTTAGATTCTTATTCAATGTACACATCTCTATGTAATAGACAAGTATTTCTTATTTTGAAATCAAAGCCCTCGGCTGTGGCACGAAACGACAATGATTCAAAAATAAGAACTACTTTCTACCATGTTGGAAGGCTATGACCGACACAAGCCCGTTGTGTCATTGGCCAATTACTACTTGATATTATTTAATTTTAGAGGGATTATATTACGTTACAATCATAATCATATTATAAAGAGATTCTTCCTTTTAAATTAAATATTTCAAATCAATAATCAATAATCAGATGATTCCCAGATCGGGTGGAGCATTGTCAAGAGGCGTCACTTAATAACCCTTTCTTACAAATAGAAATCTGTTGTTGACAGAATCATCCTTTCTCTCATATCGAAAATTCATATTCAGTTACGTGTTTCATAAATACAAGAATCTCATGATTGTAATCATAATATTATTATTAAGGTTATGAAACAATTTCACTATACTAGGTTGTCTAACAAACGCCTTATGTTTATTTAAGTTCACCTAAATCTATCATCGCATGATAAACTAAGCATATATCACATATATCAACATGAATAAACATCAAGGTAGGCATGTTACATCATCTAGCACATTAGAACAAGCAATATACATCTCTATGTATCACATGAAGCATTTAAAAGCAATTAAAACAGTCAAAAACAACTTTAAAACACTTCATGGAAATATAAACGGTTCAAAATTTTTATATAAACTAAAATTGATCACTCCATTAGATCCGTCTCGGAAAAACGAATCCAACGGTATATTGCACGCCCAAAACGGAGTTACGAAACTCCCAGAAAATCAATTTTAAAATCAACAGACGGGCTGTAACGCATTACAGGAACGCGTTACAATCCCTGTAACACATTCCGGTGATGCGTTACACACCTTTTAAGCCATTTAAGGGTGTAACGCATTCTACAAATGCGCAATAGGCCTTCCCTCGCGCGTGCGCCACACGCGCCCGCCATCTGCCGCCTGACAGCTTCTCTGTCTTCGCTCCGTACCTTTTATTCTCTGTTTCTTTCTACCTTTTGCTTGCATCACAGACTCAGACAAACAGCAGCAATATACAACAGATGTACATATACTTACAATTCATATAAATATATATAAGATTTATTTAATTACGAATTTAATTGTAAGAACTTCAAAAATTCATAATAAAAAATCTATACATCACAAAATTATAAAAAAAATACCCAGACGATCCACAACACTTGTAGAACCCAGATCAACATTCAAAATTATTCTGAGAAACGATTTCTCATCAGACAAAATTAATCCATGATATAACTTGTAAAAATCATAATTAATTCATATAAGCACATAAAATTCTGAAATTTTTATCACAGATCTATATGCATACAACCTATGCTCTAATACCATTGTTGGATTTTAAACGCAGCGGGGGCATGGCAAAACACTTTTACACATACAAAATCCAAATAAAAGCATATAAATCGTGAATAAAAATTCGAGGGATCGAATCTAACCTTTTAAAATAATTCGGAGACAACGATCAGAGATCCTTAGCAGTTGCTCCTCAAGTGTGAAGCACTCCACCGGTATCCACCAAGAAAACGATGTTGAGGAGGAGGAAGGAGGTGGAGAGAATTGGGTTTTCCAAGCTTTTTGGGTTTTCGGGTTCGATGTGGGTTCGAATAAAATAGGGTCTATAATAGTGTATTTATAGGCAAAATTTTCAGCTGAAATTTTTCCATAAATATTATTATTATTATCCCATTTATTATTCTTATTAATAATTAAAACACCTTTTAATTATTAATCCTTTTTCTAAACACTTTAGAAATAATTCTCTCTCCTGATTTAATTTCCAAAAATTAAATCCTTTAATTAATAATATTAAGAACTTTTCTTAATTAATTTATAATCAATTAACTCTCATTTAATCAATTATTAAATTTACCAATTAATTATTTATTTCACAAATAAATAATTATTTAGCCATTATTAATTATTTCCTTCACCATTAAATCATTCTCTTTTTATGGTGTGACCCTGTAGGTTCAATATTAAGCTGGTAGTAGAAATAAATAATAATAAAACTATTTTATAATTATTTATATAAATTCTCTAATTTATTAAATATGATTAATTAATTAATCACATTTATTCTACATCGTGAGGGATACTTCTCAGCATATCGCGACTATCCGGATAATATGAATTCACTGCTTAGAATACCAAGAACATATTCAGTGAATAGTTACCGTACAATAAACTCCTTCTACCCTACAATGTCCCGATTAAATACAAGGCATGGATCTCGTGTCAAGCCTATCTAATTCAATCACTTGCTTACCATTTACTATGCGTAGTTCTATGCAAATTAGAAACTCCTTTCTAATTTCATTCACTCTGGCCAGAGATTCCTGAACTAGCATAAGTGGATCAGCCTTGAACATTCGCTTCCTTCACTGGAAGGGGTAGATCCTTTATTGATCATACACTATCTTCGTGTACAAATTCCTATACCCATAAGAGCCCTAATAATTGTCCCTGGAGACTAAGAACTAAACCAAAGCATAGTTCAGTGTACACAAGATGACTATGATGACCTCAAGTCTAAGGATACTTGTACAACTATCACTATGTGAACAACTGCTGACACGTGAGTGAACCCCATCAGTTGTTCAGCTGTGCGAGTCATGTTCAGTGAACTTATTCTATAATAAGCACCTACATACTAGCTATAGTGTCACCACACAAATGTCTATGAGAACAGACATCCTTCATAATGAAGCAAGCATAGTATGTACCGATCTTTGCGGATTATTAATTACCAGTTAGTAATTCTATGACCAGGAACTATTTAAGTTTAGAGTTATCATCTTTTTAGGTCTCACTATTATGATCTCATCATAATCCATAAAAAACTTTACTCTAACCTATGGTATATCTTATTTAAACACTTAAATAGATAAAGCCCGTAATAAAAACAAAATAAGTCTTTTATTAATATCAATGAAATCAAAACAGATTACATAAAAGTTATTCCTAAATCCTTATACATGATTGGACTTAGGACATATTCCTTTCAATCTTCCACTTGTACTAAAGCCAATCACTCTGGTATCTAATACCCATCTTGTCTTTATGACGATCAAAGTGACTTTCATAAAGTAGCTTTGTGAGTGGGTCTGCTATGTTGTTATGTGTGTCAACTCTAATTCAATACAATACAAGATGGGTATTAATCGATGCCTCAACTAGATGGTCTCATGTTTGCCTTATTTCAACTCGTAATGATGCTTTTGCAAAATTACTTGCCCAAATAATCAATTACGAGCTCAATTCCCTGATCATTGCATTAAGTCAATTCGTTTAGATAATGCCGGTGAATTCACATCTGCTACCTTTGTCGACTATTGTATGTCTATAGGAATCTCAGTTGAACACCCAGTTACTCATGTACATACACAAAATGGGTTATCTGAGTCCTTTATCAAAAGACTCCAACTTATTGCAAGACATCTGTTATTAAAAGCAAAATTACCTACATCTATTTGGGGTCACGCAATACTTCACGCTGCTAATATTATTAGGATTAGGCCAACTTCCTACAACCAACATTCTCCACTACAACTGGTACTTAGTCAAGTTCCTAATATTTCTCACTTCCAAATTTTCGGAAGTGCGGTATATGTACCGATTGCTCCACCACAAAGATCGAAGATGGGAGCTCAAAGAAGAATATGTATCTACATTGGTTTTGATTTCACATCTATAATTAGATATTTGGAACCTCTAATTGGAGATTTATTTACCGCAAGATATATATATATATATTGTCATTTTGACGAGTCTATGTTTCCTCCCTTAGGGGGAGATAAACATTCGAATAAAGTTAATCCTGACCTATCATGGAATGCAACAGGACTATATTTTCTAGATCCACGTACCGGTCAATGCGAACTTGAAGTTAAAAGAATTATCCATATGCAAAATATTACAAATCAAATGCCTGACGCATTTAACGATTCTAGAAATATAACTAAATCTCATATACCTGCAGTAAATACTCCACCCAGAATAGATATACCAATTCAAAAATCAGATACTAAAGAATTGGTTACAGAATCAAAGCCACGCCTGAAGCGGGGTAGACCGGTCGGTGCAAAAGATGTTGCACCACGAAAAAAAAATAAAGAAAATTGTCCCTGAAGTGGCACATGCTCCAGAAGAAGCAAATACCCCTGAAGTGGTATTATCTCCTGAAGAGATTCCATCCCCTGAAGATACGGGATTAAACAATCATGAGATTTCAATAAATTATGTGCATGATATGAAATTATGGGATCGAAGTAAAGCCATAATTGATGATGTATTTGTGTATTCCGTAGCATTGGATGTAGACATAAATTCTGATCCTGAACCACAAAGTGTGGATGAATGCCGTCAAAGAAAAGACTGGCCAAAATGGAAAGACGCAATCCAAAAAGAATTAAATTCATTGCGTAAAAGAGAAGTATTTGTACCTGTTGTCCAAACACCAATTGGTGTAAACCCTGTTGGGAATAAATGGGTATTCATAAGAAAACGAAATGAAAAGAATGAAATTATGAGATATAAAGCCCGACTTGTAGCACAAGGGTTTTCTCAAAGGTCTGACATTGATTATCAAAAGACATACTCGCAAGTGATGGATGGAATTACTTTTCGTTTTATATTAGGTATGGCATCTAAAGAAAATTTGGAAACACGTCTTATGGACGTCGTTACTGCATACCTACATGGTTCACTCGATAGTGAAATTTTTATCAAAATCCCAGAAGGGTTAAAAATGGATGAGTTCAAGAAACCTCGTCATATATATTCCATTAAACTTCAACGATCATTGTATGGACTGAAATAATCTGGTCGTATGTGGTATAAGAGACTAAGTGGTTATTTGCAAAAGAATGGGTATATTAGTAACCAAATTTCTCCATGTATTTTTATCAAAAAATCACAATCTGGTTTTGTGATTATTGTTGTATATGTGGATGATTTAAATCTTGTAGGAACATCTACAGAGGTTAATGATGCTGTCATATACCTAAAGATAGAGTTTGAAATGAAAGATCTTGGAAAGACAAAATATTATCTTGGGATACAAGTCGAGCACTTGTCAACAGGAATTTTCCTCCACCAAACCACATATACAGAAAAGGTTTTGAACATATTTTATATGGAAAAATTTCATCCATTGACTACTCCAATGGTGGTTAGATCTTTAGAGCCTGATAAAGATCCATTTCGACCACGAGAAGATGATGAAGATGTTCTAGGTCCTGAAATCCCATATCTAGGCGCGATTAGTGCACTTATGTATCTTGCAAATAATACAAGGCCATATTTTGCATTTGCTGTGAATTTATTGGCTAGATTTAGCTCTGCTCCGATGGACAGACATTGGAATGAGATCAAACATATATTTCGTTATCTTCGTGGAACAACAAACTTTGGATTATTCTTCCCGAAAAACTTGACATCTCAGTTGATTGGATATGCAGACGCTGAATATTTGTCAGATCCTCATTTTGGTAAATCACAAACTGGATATGTGTTTACATATTGCGGTACAACCATTCCTGGAAATCTACGAAGCAAACTACAGTGGCAACCTCAACAAATCACTCAGAACTCATTGCAATTCATGAAGTCAGTAGAGAATGTGTTTGGTTGCGATCTATCATCAAGAATATTAAGGAATCATGTGGATTATCAAACATCACTAGAAATCCTACCATTATGTTTGAGGATAACACCACATGCATTGATTAACTCAAGGAAGGATATATCAAAGGAGACAGGACGAAGCACATTTCACCAAAATTCTTCTACACTCATGAGTCAAAAAAATGGTGAAATTGATATACAACAAATTCGATCATGTGACAACCTTGCTGATTTATTCACGAAATCATTACCGAATTTAACATTTGGGAAGTTGCGACATAACATTGGAATGCGTGGATTCAAGGATTTGTTACAACAAAATTTTGGAGAATGATTAGTTTTTCCAAGGGGAGATTGTACTCTTTTTTGCTTCGCCAAAGTTTTTATCCCATTGGGTTTTTTTGACAAGATTTTAACGAGGCAGTCTATGATCCATTCCAAATTAAAAATCAAAGGGGAGTATTGTAAATTGACTGTTATTGTCAAAAATTAAATAGTAAGGTTAGGCTTAGACTTGGAAATCTTCATATTGCATTTAATTTGCTTGTCTCTTATTTTGGCTATAAATAGATTTTTTTGTGATGAATAAAAATACACCTCCTCCGAGCACCAACATTCCTCTCATCTGCTTACATTTTTCTTTTATCAGCTCTTCAACCCTTTCATTTAATCTAGTTATTGTTATAATATAATTAGTATTTTACAACACAAATTAATATTTCAACAAATTAGTTTCGATTTTAGAAAACAGTAACCATGACCGTCAAACATATAGTTATATTTTTTTTATATATATTTTACTAACGGAAAAAATAATATAATTGCATTTTTTAAGCAGCTATTCATAATTATCCCTCAAACCGACATCCTGTGAGCCTGGATAAATGAACAATATTCAATCCAACTCATTTCACCCCCCGAGTCGACTCACCTCAATCCAACTTTCTCTCCGATGGCGCCAATTAGACACAATCCAACACTTTCCGACGATCTAATCAGCGAGATTCTGGTACGCGTACCCGTCAAATCACTACTCCGTTTCCAATCAGTGTGCAAGTCGTGGTTATCACTAATCAAACACTCTGCTTTCGTAAGATCTCAACTCCTTTATTCATCCACAACCCAAACTGATCAAACTCTTATCATCAGCCGCTATAGAAATGACGAAGAAAACAAATTCCTACTCCTCCGTGTCGATTCTCGTGAAATTGAGGTTGATCTCAAGTATCCGTATTCTCGAGATGAGTTTACACACGTGCCTCTTTGTACACTTGTTGGTTCAGCTAATGGAATTGTTTGTATTGCGGTCGATTTTATTAATTTGAAAGTTGGTATTTATCTTTGGAATCCTGCTACTAGACAAAGTAAAGCTATTCCGACGTTTCGTGATGTTCATCATGAATCGTTGGGGTTTGGTTATGATCCGATTGATGATGATTATAAGGTCGTTAGGATTGTGATGCCACCTTCTTTTTCTGAGGTGTATTCCGCTAATACGAATGTTTGGCGGAATGTGCCTGATCCGATTGATAGGCCTTTGGCCGCTGATTTCGATGTGTGTGTTAATGGTTTCTTGTGTGGTATTGGAGAGTATGGTATGATGGCGTTTGATTTGAATAAGGAGGTGCTCAATTGTGGTATTAAGCTCCCCGTTTTTTCTGCTGAAGCTAGTGTTGATGATAATGAGAATGATGATGATTATTATGGTGAAGCTGAAGGTGATGACAATGACGATAATGATTATGGTGAAGGTGATCATGATAACGATTATAATGATGATGATGATTATGGTGATGGTGATGATGGCCCTGGTTATTATGAAACTCGTGTTACAGAGTCCAATGCTCGTATTATTGAGTATAGTAAGTCTATTGCTGTTCTTGTGTTGAGGGATAATGGTTTGAATTATAATAAGAGGGTTAAGATGTGGACTTTGGATGATGATGCATGCCTTTGCGGTGGTGGAGTGGAGGCATCATGGACGCCAGTGTTTAGTATTGATTTAGGTATACCGGCATATATTGTACATGGCTTCTTTAGCAACAAGGATGTTCAAATCCTATTAGAAAATGTTGATGTGTGGATTTCGTGTAACATTGACAAGAAAGAGGCCAAGATTATCCCACTCTCAATTGATATGGCTAAAGAACTATACAACCGTCATATCTACAAGTATACGGAGAGCCTAGTTTCACTCGAAGGATTCGGACAAGTCAACTGGAATGCTGACGGCGATGATAATTAGAAAAGAAGAGCTGAGTCTAGTATCTTTCTGGTGGCTAAAGTTGGCAGTATCTTTATTGAAGGGTACATAACTCCATTTACTTAAATTTTGATTCCTAAAATTTTATATGTACAATCACCTTTCTCTACTGTTGAAGCCACAATATATTTTTTTAACAAGGAATTTATAATTGTTATGTTGATATTTATCAGCACTAAAAAAGTTTGTTGATAGCACTGAGGCTACTCCTTTGGCCTCTACAAGCTTAATTGCAGGCTTCTCTACTTCTAAGTTTTAACATGACATATCTGAGCAACTAAAGAACCTTGTAGTCTATATCACCAAAGAGTGCATATGACTATCTGTCATATAATTGGTTTTCTTTTTTGATCTGCAGTGTCCAATTTTGTGCGTTAATATTTGTTGCTTGATGAATGATGGCTGATTGGCTGCTGCCTAGTGGCTGCTTAGTTTTATTTCTAGTACCTTACGTTTGAGAATTAAGACTCTGAAGTATTGATTTGTATTTTGTAATGTGTTTACTAAGTGGGCTTATGTTTAATTAAATGTATTTCTAGTTCTAATGAACCTTACGTTTAATGCTCTAAGTGGGCTTGAGTTTATACTGACTTGTACATGTCAGAATATTAAATGTATGTTGAGAGGCCCGTTGAAGTAGCTTGTCTTGTTCAGATTGATTCCCGTCTATGGTAGTTACGTACTCAGCATTGTATCATATGATCTCAGATAAAAAATAGTATAATCTTGGGTCTCAGACTGAAAATGGTGTATAACTGTGCGAGTGAATGCTGAGATGGAACTTTATGTGTATTCCCCCATCCTATGTTGCTAGTATCCAGAATCTGCAATGGTTGCAATGTTGATGGTGAAAGACTGGTTTGTTCTATAGGTGACATCAATGTTTTTCGCAACTCTATATATGGTTCATATTTGCCTCTGCAGGAATCATTCATTGAGCAATTGTCCTCTCTTCTAGACGATTAAATTGGTGCTTGCTGCAGTTGGTAGGTTGTAGGTTGGAGCACGGTTTGACTCTTTTTTGTTTATTTTGCACGGAAGATACTTATAAAAATATGTTTTGTAATGTTTTACTTGCGGAACATATTAAATTTTTAAAAATTAACGAATTTTATTTATAAAGATAAATAAAACAGGAGATTGTACTCTTAGATGTCGATTCTCGTGAAATTGTGGCTGATCTTAAGCTTCTGTACTCTCGAGGTGAATGTAATATTAGAATTCTTAGTTTTGCTAATGGCATTGTTTGTGTTGTTGCTGTTGACTTTCCTAAATACGAAACTAGTATTTATCTTTGGAATCCTGCTATTAGACAATCCAAACTTCTTCCGTCGTAATGAGTGTCATATGGGAACTTGGGGTTTTGGTTATGATCCAATAGATCATGATTTAGAGGTTGTTAGTGTTATATCACCTCCCTTTATGTCTGCTCATGTCTATTCGGCTAATAAGAATGTTTGGCAAATGTTGCCTGATCCGGTTGATGTTCGTTAGAATCGTGATTTTGATGTGTGTTAAAGGATTCATGTGCGGTTTTGGAACCTACGGTATAATGACGTTTGATCTGAACAAGGAAACGCTGAATAGCAGTATTAAGCTCCCTGCTATTTTTGATGATGATGAAGCTCGTAATACCGAATTTAATAACTCTGTTGCCGTAATTATATCAAGAAAAGAATTGGAGCTTATAAGACTGATTGGAGATTGGATCAAAAGATTTACGTTTGGATGTTGGATGATGATACATGCCTTACTCGTGGTGGAGTTGAGGCATCATGGACACCGATGTTTAGTATTGATTTAGTTACGAGTGGTTATTCTTGGATAGTTCAACAAAAGGGATCTTCTACTACAAATATCAAGTGATGATTATGTGTGTATTTCATGTAATTTTTATAGGAAAGAGGTCAAGGCTGTTCCACTTTCAGTTGATATGGCGTCCCATCATTACACTCGTGATGGTCACAAGTACAGAGAGAGCTTAGTTTCACTTGCAGGATTCAAACTAGTTAACTAGATGTTGGTGAAGATAATAATTTGGAAAACACTGGTGATTCTGTTATCTTTGTGCTTGCTAATGATTGTATCATCTCTGTTCTTGTAGTCTGTCACCTTTAGTCTGTTATTGTAGTCACTTTTGATAGACCGCTAAATCTATCTCCTTATGATGGATGACTGCAATGTCAATTTTCCTTGCGTTGTCAACTTTTCATGTGTATTACGGTATCAAACTCTATCAACAATGTTGGCTATGATGTTCCTGCAAACTGATAGGTTTGCATAGTGATAGGGTATACTGTATATGATCTTTTCTTAATTTTTTTTTTTTGACTTGCATTGCTCACACTCTGCCCACTAATTCTTTTTAACAAACTTTATCAATTTGATTGTATTATGCCTATTTTAGATTCTGGACTACTCAGAATAGATTTTCCTTTTATTATGCATATCTGCTTAAGCCGAATTCCTTAGAATAGATTCTGGACCGCTAGTGTTGACGGTGCTTGGTGAAAGGTTAGTTGAAGTTGAGCGGAAGTTGAGCGGAAAGATCGACTCTTAGCTTTTGTGATATCGTATACTCTTTGTGATAATTCCGGTGAGCGGGCGGCTCCGCCCGACGCCGTTCCTGGACCTTCTGGGTGTGGGTGAGGTGTAGCTGCTGGTTGGACGCCTGCAAAACAACACCGGAAGGGGGGTTTGGCTCCCACGGCGCCTCCGGTGTAAGAAAAAAACAGGGTTTTGAAGAAGATGAAGATGTGTATATGTAATATAGAGGCTGCTATGTGTGTGTGTGTGGATATGTATATATGATGGTTGCTGTGTGTTTATGAATATGTGAGAGAGTGTGAGTGTGCAATAGTGAATATTTTTCAACCCCTAAACCCTTCATCCTTGGGGTTATATATAGCCCCAAGGTAGGGTTTAGGGGTAGTTACCTCTAAATCTGGGCCGTTGGATCTTGGGAGCGGAGGACGCCTGACCTGGGTGGATTGCTTACACGTGTCCAGGGAAGGACCACCTCCAGAGTGTCCTAACGGCCTTCTGACACGCGCCGTGCTTGTCTGGTGTGTTGTTGATAGCTGTCATAGTCACGTGCCCACGTATCCTTCCTTGGCGGGTTGTGGGATGTGCATGTGTTTGCTGGGACCCCCTCATGGTGGTTTGAGCCCTGATCCGGATCCGGGTAGGCATTAGGTCCGGGTTCCGGGTTGGATCCAGATCCGGGTCATGGGATGGGTCCGGGCCTGGTCCCTCCATTTGATTGTTCTGGGAGAGGAGGGTCTCGGTCCATTGATCGAGCCTGGTATCTTTTAGATCAAGGTTGCATCCTAGCCGGGTCTCTTATACCCTATCATTTGCCCCCCACTCCCTTATGCAGATTTTCTGGATGAGGGAGTATAATAGGATTCCTTATGCAGATTTTCTGTATGAGGGAGTAAAATAAGATTGCATATTTGCCTTAGGAGAAAAATTTCTGCTCCTGGTTGCCCCCCAATCCGGATCTGGTGAGGTAGTTACCAATCCGGATTAAAGTAGAGTGGTTGCTTCTGAAAAAATTTCTGCTCCTGGTTGCCCCCCAATCCGGATCTGGTGAAGTAGTTACCAATCCGGATTAAAATAGAGTGGTTGGTTCAGAAAAATTTCTGCCCCTGGTTGCCCCCCAATCCGGATCTAGTGAGGTAGTTTCGAGTCCGGATTAAGGTAGAGTGGTTGCTTCAGAAAAATTTCTGCCCCTGGTTGCCCCCCAATCCGGATCTGGTGAGGATGGTTGCTTTAAAAATGCGTCTGGTTGACAATGATCCGAATTATGTCTATTAATTCGGGTCTTGGGCTATGGAATTCGAAAGGTTTGGGATTTTCAAACGGTTTTGCTCATTTTCCCCCATTCGAATTTGAATTTTGGGCAGTTACTCCCTAGAAACCCGCCCCACGATCATTGAGGGGTTTAAATGTGCTTTAATATTCGTGTATATAAATACATGGGTAAACCAAGGGGTTTTTTTGTTTTTTGGTTTTGTAACTGATTTGCCAGCCAACCACACCCTGCCACGTGGCAGGGGTTGTTCATTCTTTGGGGCCTATAAAAAGCCGGTTTCTTCTTTCATTTTTTCTTTTATCTTACCAAAAAGATATAAACGAAGCCCAACAGTCTCCCTTTTCTTTCGAAGTCTTTCGTTTCTTGCCGGAGATTTCCGCCGCCGTGCCGCTGTTCCTTCTCTTTTGGTCGCGATTTGTAAGTTCTTCTCTTCCCTTTTTTAGTCTCCTTTCTTGATTCCTTTCATTTTTTCTTTAAATTGATGCATGCTCGAGTTTTATATTCCGTTCGTGATTTGGGAGTACAAATCGGCCTCTGTGGTTATATTTTGTGCTTGGTGTTGTTGTTTTATGGTTTTCTTTGTTTGGATATGTAGTTTTTGGCTTTTTTGTTATGTTTTTTGCACGGAAATTGGGTTTTCTGGGGTTTTTGATTGTGTTCTTCGTGTTCTTGAGGGAAATATATGTATGTATATGTTTGCTGTGCATTTTTTGGTTTTTGATTCTCGAAGTTGCTGTTTGTGGGTTAGGGTTTTTGTTTTGGGTCCGGGTAGAGGTATCAGACCCGGATCTGGTTTAGTCTATTTGGGTTGAATTGTATGCCTTAGGATTTGTAATTTGTTTTTGGTTAATATGGGTCCGGGTTCCGGGTACATGGGTGTGTTTTTAAGTTTTTGGCTGCTATGGATCCGGATCTGGGTATTTGCCACCAGGATCCGGATCCATGGTTGTTTGGTTTTTGGGTTGTAGTTAACATGATCCGGATCGTTGATGTTTTTCCGGGTTGGACTTGCATTGGTTGTCCGGATCGTTAGGTTATGCTAGTACTAACATAACGCACTTGATCCGGACCTCTTAGCGAAACAAATAAAATATGTAGGGACCAGGCTAACTGACCTTCATTTTACTAGGTATATGGTCCGGACCAAGGAGCGGACTAGGAAAATCTATAACTGCTATCCGAACTTTTCTGAAGAGGAGAGTGACCCGGATTCATCTGGTAGAGAACAGATCCGGGTAGAGATGGTTAAGAAAGCTTCTCCTTCCACCGAGATAATCTCAAAGTTCCGGTATAAGAGAATGCCTGGGGGCTCGGTTCCCTTCACGCCCGAGGGGTATTGGATAGACGTAAAGTATCACTTTGTTGAAAAGCCGACCGAGATCGAAAATGAGGTCTATTATAGCCGTGTTAGATATGATAGACAGCCCAACGGTCATCCCGGGGTATATAATCAGGAAGCTCTCGAGAGGATGTTTGCTGAGTTCCCTATAAGCCGGGATCACTACCAGTTGAAAGACTCGTTCTCCGAGGCTGATCCGGGTGAGATGAATGAGGCGGTCCGGGCTGCTTTCCAATTGACCCCTGATATTGAGTGGAGATGGCCAGAACCCCACGAAAGGATCTATCATCAGCCGGAAGATGGTTTTGTCCCGGTCTGGATGGAGCATCTCAGGTCCGGGTGGAGCCCCCGGTGCCACATGTTCATCAAGCATCTCTGCAAGCATGTGTACCGGATATCCCCGATGCAAATCACCCCGAATGGGATAAAGTCGATGACCTGGTTCATCGCTTGCTACAACAAATCCAGATTCCTGCCTACTTTGAAGCTCTTCCACCAGATTTTTCTATCTCTCCAAGTCGAGTCAGAAACCTTTTTATGAAATCAGGTTCCGGGCCTCGGAGTGTGGTTATGGCCCGGGTAGAGCCAAGCCAATAATGCACCAGTCTTCTTTGAAGTACTGGAATGGGGAGATCATCTTCCGGAAGGGATATGACTTGGCTTATCTCCCTTATTTTATGACTGAGGGAGTTCAAACTAAGTTCAACCCGGCTGTGCTTGAAGACCGGGCTGTTACCCAGATCAGATGTTTCTGCGATTCTCTCGAGTTTCAACCGACTCGGGACACATTTATGAACCATAAGCTGCTTTTTAATCTTGGATGTAAGTTTTCCTTAAATTTATGATGTTCTTGATCCGGATCCCCCTTTCCTCCTGGAGACCCGGGTCATGTTTCCTTTTTTCTTTTTAATTATGGATAAGATGCTTGCCTTTGATCCGGATCTCTTTCACTCAGCTTGATGATTCGGATCGAGGACCAATTTGCTTGTAACTTGTTTGCATAAGTTTTTTGCCTCTGATCCGGATCTCTTTCACCCAGCTTGATGATCCGGATAAAGTTCCAGTTTGCTCGTAATCTGTTTGCATAATTTTTTTGCCTCTGATCCGGATCTCTTTCACTCAGCTTGATGATCCGGATCAAGGTCCATTTTGCTTGTAATCTGTTTGTATAAGTTTTTTGCCTCTGATCCGGATCTCTTTCACCCAGCTTGATGATCCGGATCAAAGTCCAGTTTGCTTGTAATCTGTTTGCATAAGTTTTTTGCCTTCGATCCGGTATTTAATCTCCCTTTGTTTCATTTCCACAGGTCTGCCTCATTTCAACCGCAATTTTCTGAAAATCATGTCTTCTTCTGCTTATGCTGCTGCTTTCAACACTCTCGGACTGACCTTTACGACAAGCAAGGGAGCCCCGGGTCCCGGATCCGGTTCCGCGGATATTGAGGGAGGAGCCGAGTCCTCCATCCCTCAGAACATCCCGGATCCGGGCCAGGAGTCGGATCCTGAGGTCCAGGAGATTCCGGGCGGTGATGACCCCCCGAGGAAGAAAAGAAAATCTGTTCCGACCAAGCCCCCCAGGGGCAAAGCTGTGGTTTCCAACCGGGTCGTATGTGATTCGGAAGGCAGAGGGCCAGACTGTAAGGCCGTGAAGATAGGTACCAAATCTCTAATCGACCTAGCCGGGTTCATGTCCAGTATCCCCTCCGAAGATGACTGGGAGGAGGTTGAGGGATACAGCATGGCGGCTGCCTTGAAGAGGGTTACAGGTCAATGGGGGCAGGTGATTTCTGAATTTCTGAGTTCTTAGTTCCGGATTATTCCCCCCAGTTTATTCTGTACTTGGCTTATTTTTTTTTTGTTTTTCTCAGCTCAGGAGTGCCATATCCATCTGTTCTGATGTTGCTTTTACTGAGATCCGGGAGGCCAATAACCGGACTAACGCCGAGAAGATTCATGCCGATACCTTGAAGGGAGAGCTGGAGGAAGCCCGGGAGGGATTCCGTGTGGTGGAGTCCGGGTTGAATGAGAAGTTGAAGGATTCTGAGGACCGGGCTGAAGGGCTTGCCAAAGAAGTGGAGAAACTCAGAGCTGAACTCGCTGCCAAGGAGAACTTGAGCAAGGAAGCCATAATTGCCGAATTCAAGGCCAGCGATGTCTATGATTTCGAGGTTGCCCAAGCCGGGGTGCCTGAAGTCCGCAAATCCTGGGTTGTTGCCGAACGTCACATCAAGACCGACCCCTTGGCATCCTGGGAGAGCTTTATCCGGGAGTTCCTTGCCGCGAAGGCCGCAGTTGAGCAGGGCCAGGGGGAACCGGAACCCTATGACGGTCCAACCCCCGGCTTCCTGTAGATCCGGATCTGCATTGATAGGCTTCTCGGGCCCTGCCCTGTAACTTTACTTTTTACTAGGATTTGTGATTTTCGTACTTGAACTTGGGTCTGTTGTAATATTTGAATTTGTTCCGGATTGATTGCAATCCGGATCCTGCTTTTTAATTTTACTCTCTTTGCTTTGGCCTTTCCTTTCATTGTAGAAAATATTTGCTTTTCCATCTGTAGTTTTTATTTTTATGGGCTGTCCGGATCCTTGCACAAATACCCTTGATCCGGGCTTTGTATCAGGCCCCCGATCCGGATGGGCTTTATATTCGGATTGTTCCGGGTATGAAGTCGTGTCCGGATTTGAATTCTTGATACCCACCCGGGTTGAAGTATTGTTTTTTGCTTTATGTACTTAGAAAATATAAGTGCATAATGGTTGTTTCTAACCCGGATTCGAATGCTTATCCGGGTTGATTTTGCTTCCAAATTTCTTTCAATCCGGGTATAAAACCCACCCGGTTTGATGTTTGCTTGTTTGCTTTATGTACTTAAAAAATATAAGTGCATAATGGTTGCTTGCAACCCGGATCTGAATGTTTATCCGGGTTGTTTGCTCTTTTGCTTTACATAATTGTTGTTTTCAACCCGGATTCGAATGCTTATCCAGGTTGGTGTTTGTTTTTTTGCTTTATGTACTTAGAGGGTTACCTAAGTACATAATGGTTGTTTGCAACCCGGATTTGAATGCTTATCCGGGTTGATTTTTGCTTTTAAATTTGCTTTCAATCCGGGTGTGTCTAATCCGGATTGGTGATTGCTCCATTTACTTAGAAATTTTCTAAGAAAATAGTGGTTGCCTTCGTTTTTTGCTTCCAACCCGGGTATGAGAATGTTCCCGGGTTGTTTTTTGCTTCCATAACTGGTAATTTAAAAGTAATAACCTTCTAAGAAAGGAAAATTCTTTTCATTGATTTGAAAATTTCTTCATACAAAATTTAGGATCATAGATTGGTTGCTTTCCATAGGCTACAAGTTCTGGTTGCTTTTGGTTGCTTTTTCTACTGGTAAAACTTTCTGAGCCTGAGTCCATGCCATGTATTTGGTATCTCAGACTCATCCATGTTCATGAGCTTGTATGTTCCTGGCCTTAGAACTTCTTTGACTCTATATGGGCCTTCCCGCCTTGGCATTAGATTCCCAGTGTTGGTGGGATCTGAAGCTTCCGTGTCTCGAAGGACCAAGTCTCCAACTTGAAAGTTTTTGACCCGGGACTTCTTGCTGAAGTGCTATTTAGTTTTCTCTTTGTACTTTTCCATTCTTGCCACTGCCTGGTCTCGGACTTCATCAATTAGCTCAATATTTGTTCTGAGCCCCTCTTCATTTGCTATCTCAGCAAAGTTGATTGCTAGATGGGAGGGGGATCCCACTTCAATTGGTAGCATAGCTTCAGTTCCATAAGCCAGTTTGAAGGGGGTTTCTCCCGTGCTTGTTCGGGGGCTTGTTCTGTATGCCCAGAGTACATTAGGCAATTCTTCTGGCCATTTGGTTTTGCTTTCCCTGATCCTCTTCTCTATCCCCCTGAGTAGTATTCGATTTGTTACTTCAACTTGGCCATTCCCTTGAGGGTAGGCTACAGATGACTTCTTGTGCCGGATACCCCTTTCTTGAAGGTAGGATTCGAATTCTGAACCAACGAATTGTGGCCCGTTGTCTGAGACTAGTACTCTCGGGATCCCGAACCTCATTAGAATGTTGTCCATAAATTTGATGCAATCTTACTGGTTTATTGTTCTCATGGCTTTTGCTTCTACCCATTTTGTCATATAATCAATTGAGACTAGTAAGTACCTGAGGTATCCTCTGGCTCTTGGGAATGGTCCCATGATATCAATACCCCATACAGCAAATGAGATTGGTGACAAGACTGAGGAGGGTAGGACTGGGCTCATCCGGCTGACATTGCTGAATAACTGACATTCCTTGCATTTTGTCACAAATTCTATTACATCCTGGTGAATAGTTGGCCAATAGTATCCTTGTCTTATGATTTTGTGAGCTAGGACCTCCGCGGACATATGATCCCCGCATATTCCTTCATGAACTTCCATAAGACAGTACTGTGCCTCTCCTGGGCCTATGCACTTCAGGATTGGGGAGGAGAAGGTCCGACGATAGAGTATACCCTCTTCGATGAAGAATTTTGAAGCTTTTGCCTTTAACCTTTGAGCCTTCCCTTTATCCTCCAGGAGCTCTCCCTTCTTCAGGTAATTAATAAATGGAGTCATCAAATTCAGACTGTTGTCTATTTCCATGACCTCTTCAGACTCTGTGCTCGGTTTCTCCAATTCTTCGAAGTAGACGGAGCAATCCAGGTTTGATGAATTTTGAACAAGTTTAGATAGTGCGTCAGCTTCTGAATTCTCCTCTCTGCAGATTTGGATGACTTGGGTTTTTGGTATGGAGGGGGGGTAGCTTTGGACCAGAGCCTGGTACGTGGCTAGAACTGGATCCTTGGCTATGTACTCGCCATTTGTTTGTTTTACCACGATCTGGGAGTCGCTGTAGAATTTAAGATCCTGTATCCTGAGTGTTCTTGCTAGCTTCAACCCTACAATCATACTCTGCCTGGTTGTTTGTTGCTAAGAAGCCGAAGGAGATTGCTGTTTGGATTGTGAATCCTTCTGGGCTTTTTAGTATGAGGTCGGCTCCTGATCTTTCATTGGTTGAAGAACCATCAACTTTGAAAGCCCAGGCTTCTGTTTCTTGATCTGTGTTTATCTCAGGGTCAATGCTCATGGGCACGGGCTCTTCTTCTGGGAAATTGCATTCTATGATAAAATCAGCTAGAGCCTGGGCTTTGATTGCTGTTCTAGGAATGAAACTCAGATTGAACTGACTTAGCTCAACTGCCCAATTTACCAACCTCCCTGAGATGTCTGGCTTGTGTATTATCTTCCTTAAGGGTTGATTGGTTACAACTCGTATCTCCCTTCCCTGGAAGTAGTGTCTGAGCTTCCTGGATGCTGTGACCAAGGCAAAAACAAACTTTTCTAGCCTCGGGTACCGGGTTTCTGCATCTTTTAGCACTTGGCTTACATAATAAACTGGTTGCTGTTTTCCATTCTCTTCCCTGATCAAGGCTGCCCCAATTGCCAGGGCCCCTGCTGACAGGTAAAGGGATATGGGCTCCCCGGGTTGGGCTTTGGTTAACATAGGTGGTTGAGAAAGGTATGTTTTGATTTCTTCGAATGCGCTTTGGCATTCTGGGCTCCAATTAACTTCTCTCTTGTTGGTTGCTCCTTTTAACAGGTCAAAGAAGGGTAGGCATCTTTCAGCTAGCTTGGAGATGAATCTTCTGAGTGCAGCTAGTGATCCTGCTAGCTTCTGCACATCTTTTTGTGTTCTGGGAGCCTTCATCTCTTGGATTGCCTTTATCTTTTCTGGGTTGGCTTCAATTCCTCGGTTGCTTATCATGAATCCAAGAAATTTTTCTGCCCCTACTCCGAATGTGCATTTTTCTGGATTGAGCCTGAGTGAGTATTTTCTCAAGTTGTCGAAGCATTCTCTCAGGTCTCCTATGTGCCCGGGGATGCTTGTAGACTTTGCAATCATGTCGTCGACATATGATTCCAAGTTCCTTCCAAGCTGGTATTTGAAGATTTTATTCATTGCTCTTTGATATGTTGTTCCCGCATTATTCAATCCGAAAGGCAGCATCACATAGGTATAGACCGCCCTGTGGGTGATGAAGGCTGTCTTTAGGATATCCTTGGGATTCATCTTAATCTGGTTGTACCCCGAGTAGGCGTCCATGAAGCTTAGCATTATGTGCCCAGAAGTTGCGTCGATCAATTGATCAATATTTGGCAAGGGGTAGGGGTCTTTGGGGCATGCACTGTTCAAGTCTGTGTAATCGATACACATTCTCCATTTTCTGTTTGCTTTTTTCACCATTACCACATTTGCCAGCCATTCCGGGTACTTGACTTCGCATATTATTCCAGCTTTGAGTAGTTTCTCAATTTCTTCATCGATTGCTTTCTGCCTTTCCGGGGCAAAATTTCTTCTCTTTTGCTTGACTGGCTTCCTCTCGGGGTTGACGTCCAAGCTATGCATCGTTATGGATTCATCCAACCCGGGCATGTCACTTGGTGTCCAAGCAAATATGTCAGAGTACCCTTGAAGTAGTGATCCCATGTCATTTCTGAAATTAGCCTCGAGCCCGGATCCTATCTTTATCTTTTTGGAAGGATCGCTTGTATTGATCAGAATTGTTTCCGTTTCAACAGCGGCCTCTATCTTCGATTGATCCATATTTGATACCATCTGCTGGATCCGAGCCTCTGTATTCTTTTCATGTAGATTTGACCCTGGGTTGTCATCTCATTTTGGTTGCTTTTCCCTACTTCAATTGTTTCAGGGTTGGTTGCTTACACAGTAGGGTTGGTTTGGCCAAGGCCTAGGCTCAATTCAATCCCTTCTGTGACTTGATTGCTTTTTTGCTCTTCTGAGCTTGGTTTGGTTGCTTTCAGATCTGGGAGGGACTCTATGACTTGAACTTCTTTTCTCGCGCCGTCCCTTGAGTGGGGACGATGTTTCTTAATACTTTGCTATTTCTGGAGTACCACAGCCATTCTCTTGTTGACTTGGTGGGTTTCAGCCATTACCAGAGCCTGGCTATAACATCTTTCAGCTACCTCATAGTCTCCCTTGATTTCTCCTACCCCGGTTGGAGTTGGGAATTTGATTTTCAAGTGTGATATGGAGGTGATTGCTTGGATCCTGGTCAAGGATGAGTGCCCGATTATGCCGTTGTAGGATGAAGGAGTATTGATCACGTAGAACTTTATCACATGGGTGACTTGCTTTGGGCCCGATCCAAATATGACTGGTAAGTATAAGGTACCCTGGATCGGGACCAAGTTGTTCCCGAACCCATAGAGAGGGTCCTCTTGGCATTCATTGGAGCGTACGCTCCCGAGCCTCATCCTGTCCACAGTATGCTTGAAGAGTATGTTTACTGAAGATCCATTATCAATCAACATCCTTCTTACTTCGTTGTCAAATATATCAAGTGTTACCACCAAGGCTTCGTTGTGATTCGGGTTGACCCCTTCATAATCCTTGCTACTGAATGAGATTACCAACTCCGGGTAGGATTGGATTGAGAATACTTCATCTTCTGAGCCTGGGCTCCTAGGGGGAGAGTGTGACCCTCCTAGGACCACATTTACTACATTCTTACCCTTCCTTTGCCTTTCTTCTCTCTGATTTGTCTCCCTTGAGATGTATTGATTCAGGTTGCCTTTCTTGATTTGATCTTCAATGAAGTATTTTAAAGAGAGACAATTTTCAGTCTTGTGCCCATGGGTTTCATGATAGTCGCATTGCCTGTTGTAAGGCCTGCTCTCTGGGGGAGTCTGCATTGGCTTTGGAGGATAATATAATGGCTTTCCCTTGATCTCCTTCAGTATTTCTTCCCGGGTCCTGTTTAGTGGTGTCCACTCTGGCTCTTGCCTAGGCTCCCTTGCCTGCCTAGGTGGACCGGGATCGCTTTTGGATTCTGTCTTAGGACCCAATCTTTGAAATATTGGAGTGTTTTGTACGACATTTGTCTGCTGGGTTTGGTTGCTTTGTTTGAACTTTTTCTCCTGATGGTAACCCCCTTTCGGTCGGTCATCAGAAGATTTGTTCCTGTTTCCTCCATTCCGAGTCATTCTCATCGCCTGAAGAACGTCTGTTTCCTTTATGAACCGGGCTGCCATAGAATAAGCAGCGGCCAGGCTTTGTGGCTCTTTGTTTATCAACTCCACAATATACCTCTCATTGTGTTCCGGATCCAGGTTCCTTCGAAATATGCTTAGAGCCTCCCTTTCATCGAGATTCAAAACTTTGTTGATGGCTTCCTGGAATCTCCGCATATAAGTTGAGAGTGCTTCGTTATCATATTGGCGGATTGTCTCCAGGTGGCACATGTGCATTTCATGTGTTTTATTGGCTCTGAATCTTCTAAGGAAGGCTCCTCTGAATTCTTTCCAGGAGTGAATGCTTCTTGATGGGATCCTGCTGAACCATCTTTGAGCCCCCCTTTGAGGGTTGAGGCGAAGAATCTGGATTTGGTTAAGTCATTGTAATAGTATATCTGAGCTATCTGTTCGAAGTAGTTGAGGTGCTCTTCCGGATCCCCCAGTCCGTCGAAAGAGTCGAAGTTGTAGTGTTTGAGATTTTTCTGTCGAGGGATGGCTTCTAGGGAGTGGCTGAAGGGCGTGAGGGTCTCCCCAACTTCCAACCCAGAATCTTTTTCTATTTTTCTCTGGAGCTCATAAATCATGTCTTTAAGATCCTTCTGGCTCTCCTCTTCGTCGTCAGAAATGAGCTCGGGGGTAGGGTCCCTCCGAGTTCTTTTGCCTCTTGTTTTAGCTAGGAGCCTCTCCTCCTCCAGCTGCATTCTTTTATGAATTTTTTGCTCCAGCTTTGCCTCTTCTTCCTTTCTTATCTGTTCTCTGATTTCTTCTAACTTTTTCTTTCTGGTTGCTTCTGTCTCCTTCTTACTAGGCTCTTTTTGATTCTTTTTTTCCTTGGTCCCAATTCGGTCGGATCTCCTGGATTGCTGAGAGTCCCCGGACTCTTCTTGCTCATCATCTTGTCCAAATTCTATCTGAGCCCGGGCTTGTTCGTCTCTGTATAGCCTGATTGCTTCAACAAGTTCATGGCTTGTTAAGTCAGCAATATGCTCCTCTGCAACTGGAACATTGGTGTACTTGTACTGATTGAGCTCTATGACATTTCTAGCATCCCTGACCGGGGTATGCTGCGCCAGTGGTTGCTCCTGGAAGGTCTCCCTGTCGCCTCCAGGTTCTTGAACTTGAGAGGGGTCTTGATCCTGAATATGGGTACCGGCAGAGGGCCTACCAGCTGTACTTTTCCCTGTTCTTGCCATTACCACAATTGTACAAACAACTGACCAAGATTTGAGGCTACACACGTGGATCTGAGGTTGCTTTTTTGAAGACTACAAGAAATTTCCAGAATAACAGCAAACAAATTTTCTGGGCTTTGCTAACAACAATACCAAACAAGAACAGCAGACTCTAAAACACTAAAGAAAATATGCAAGCTAAAACAGTTCTGGGTTTTAAAATTATCAAGACTATTAAACCCCAGGCTTCAAGACTATCAAGTTTATCAAGCCCCAAACAACCAAAAATTAACAAACAAGAGCGGGCTCACACAAACGTGACCTAAAGTAACGAGCTCACACAAACGTGGCTAAAATGAAAATTCATATTCAAGAAAGGGTTTGGTTGTTTATGTTCTTACAGGTTTAAAAGTGGACTCTCTCAAGAGTTTGCTGATGAAGATGAATCCAGGGGCACCGAGACCCAAGGATGGAGCGCCCCTCCTTCTAGCGTCAAATGATAACTCCGGTGAGCGGGCGGCTCCGCCCGACGCCGTTCCTCGACCTTCTGGGTGTGGGTGAGGTGTAGCTGCTGGTTGGGCGCTTGCAAAACAACACCGGAAGGGGGGTTTGACTCCCACGACGCCTCCGGTGTAAGAATAAGAACATGGTTTTGAAGAAGATGAAGATGTGTATATGTAATATAGAGGCTGCTATGTGTGTGTGTGTATGGATATGTATATATGATGGCTGCTGTGTGTTTATGAATATGTGAGAGAGTGTGAGTGTGCAAGAGTGAATATTTTCCAACCCCTAAACCCTTCATCCTTGGGGGTATATATAGCCCCAAGGTAGGGTTTAGGGGTAGTTACCTCTAAATCTGGGTCGTTGAATCTTGGGAGCGGAGGATGCCTGACCTGGGTGGATTGCTTACACGTGTCCAGGGGGAGACCACCTCCAGAGTGTCCTAACGGCCTTCTGACACGCGCCGTGCTTGTCTGGTGTGTTGGTTGTTGATAGCTGTTATAGTCACGTGCCCACGTATCCTTCCTTGGCGGGTTGTGGGATGTGCATGTGTTTGCTGGGACCCCCCTTATGGTGGTTTGAGCCCTGATCCGGATCCGGGTAGGCATTAGGTCCGGGTTCCGGGTTGGATCCAGATCCGGGTCATGGGATGGGTCCGAGCCTGATCCCTCCATTTGATTGTTCTGAGAGAGGGGGGTCTCAGTCCATCGATCGAGCCTGGTATCCTTTAGATCCAGGTTGCATCCTAGCAGGGTCTCTTATACCCTGTCACTTTGAATGCTCTCCTTTTCTGACCTGAAAACCTACATTATGCACGAATGATGATCCAGGAGGCAAGTTCTAGCTATGGAGTCTGAATAACGTTGGTAAAAGCTCCGGGTTTTGCCTCACGATAGGAATCATCACTCAATTGAAGACCGGAGAGGTAAATTCATATCCAGATTATCCAACTTTTTCTTCCATGAGCATTCGCAGTGTTTTTTTCATTATCAGTAAATTCAATCTTATTCTTTTATATGATATGTTCAGCCGTTCAAGCTATTAGTGTGTTGCTTCCTGAAATTTAAAATAAGACCCGTATTTAGCATCACATACCTTTCCCAATTTTTTCTTGCTGATAAACGCTGGCAAATACTATGGAAAAGCAAACCACTTTCAACTACTGTACCTATGAATTAACTCACAGATCATCTTCCTGCACGCATTAACATATATAATTTAGTCAGGTCCCTTTGCCTCTCGAAAGCGAGAAGTAGTTATATGTAACTCGCCTCTTGGAAGCGAGAAGTAGTTATATATAATTCACCTCGGCCTAAAACAGACTTGATAAACAATTATAACAGTTGTAAGAAAATTCGTTTCTATATGATTAGAGAGAATGGAAGGAGGGTGAAGTGAGACCAGGTTTAAAATTGTCTTAAAAATGGATTTATGTACATAGAGTTGGCGGAACACGAAGTATTTGAGCCCAAATCTGTGTGTCTGACTGTGAATGTGTTAGATCTTATAGAACACCTTGGATATAGCTAAAGTTTAAAAGTATTGGTACTTGAGCAACCGCAGTTTTACAAGTAGACGGGATGTAGTTCATCACTTTGATGGAATGAACAGTCAAGTAACTGCAATATTTGTGCACAGTAAAGGTACAAAATCTTAACTACAATAGATTGTCCTACTCTCTATTGATATGAGTAAACAGCTGTACAACAGTCATATTAACAAGTATACGGAGAGCGTAGTTTCACTTGAAGGACACAAGTGGACTGGAAAGCTGGTGATGATGATAATTAGAAAAGCAGCTCTGAATATGGTATCTTCGAATGTTGGAAGTATCTGTTTTGAAGGGTAAATTACTGCCTTTTTCTATTTTGAGCATTAAGCTTCTGTATATGTCCACCTTCTTCTAAGCCCCAATATTTTTTTAGCAAGAATTTTAAAACCGTAAGGTTAATGTTAAGTAACAATTTCAACACCATTCCCTTCGACACAATTGCAGGTTGGGCATGTGTAAGAAGAATATTCAGATCTAGCAATTCACCCTTAATTGTATAAAATTAACAGAAAACAAAATAATTAAACATCTAACAATCACTTATTTAGGCAAAGGTTATATCAAAGTTCCACATGATAATCATAATCATTTAATCCACTTGAACCTATTAAAGTAATCAATCTTCATAAGTACGGCACTCATCAGTCTCCATGTTATCCTTGCAGAAGTCCTCCAATGGATCAGACACCTTCTTCTTGTCCTTTGCATGGCTAGCAGCTGCACTAAGTTCCTCCACCTCATCCCACGCTGCTATGCATTCTCCGCTAGCTGGATCCCCCGCACATGTTTCCTCCGCTTCCTTAATACTCTCTGCCACTTTTTCCGATAGGTCCGGACTCTTAGCCATTGGAGGGACCGACATGCGTTGGCCCGTCCAATGAATACCGGACCTGTTCCATGGCTGATTGAGCCATGAAGATCGAATATTAGGCGAGTCTGTGGCCTTGGCCAAGATTTTTGGAGTTGATGAGACGCTTAAACTAGACATAGCTGAAGCCATTATTGTTTTTGTGTTTTGCGAGAAATGGCAGGGATGCTGTGAGCAATAACACAGATATAATTGTAAAGTGTATGATTTATGAGCATTGATTTCTTATCATCTATCTACCTATCAGGGGCTTACACGTCAGCTACATTACAGAAAAATAACAGGGATCAGTTATATGAAAAAGAATATTGCTTCTGTTATCGTGCTAGTCTTTATCACAAAATGTTGCAATTAAAGAAATATCTGTCATCTAATTGGTTTTTGTTGCAGATCTTGCAATGCCCAATTATGTACAATGATTGGCTGATGCCTGGTGGTTTCATAGTGAATTTCCAGTACCCTGTGTTTGAGAACTGAGACATGAAGTATTGATTTGTATATTGTAATGCTATAACTATTGTTTAGCAGGGGTAAGAATAAAAATCTGAAATCCAGATTATTCGAATTTTCGGTCTGATATCCGATTAAAAAAATCACATATTTGGATATCTGATTCGGATATCCGGTCCGGTTTTTTTACATATATTTGGCTATTGATCCGGATTACATTTTTATGATAATTCGGATATCCGGATCCGATCCGGTTTTCATATTTTTAATAAAATAAATATAAATTATAAGTATAATATATAACAACTAATTAATTTTTTATGGATAAAATTAAGGGGTCGTTTGGTTCAGAAGACGGTATGAGTTTGGAATAAGGAATCGTGTTATGTTGGTATGGTGTTGACGAATCATTCTCGATATCATGTGTTTATTTCGGTACTTGAATGAAATATGTTTAATTTAAATATTTTTTATTTATTCATTGAATCAAACATTTTTTTATTGTAGGTTCGCACTGGGTAAACTCTACGAACTCACGCAATAGCCTGCAAATCACGTAAACCAAGGTAAACCGCATTTAAGCGTCAGACTCTGACTCAGGAGTAATAATCATAAATTCTCCTCCCGTGCGATTCGAACCTGTGACCAAGAGGATAGTTATCCACTCTTTAACCAACCGAGTCAACCTTTGCGGGCTGAATCAAACATTTATATAGCATATATCGAATTTAAGTTGTTATACAACTTACAAACAATTTTTTTAAAATATAAGTGATTAAAAAAATTAAAAATTAATTTAATGTCAATTTATAATTTTTCAAACAAGTAAAATACAAATATTACTAATTTGCATTAAAAAAATAAGCACAACTTATTTAATATTAAACAATATGATATTTAAGATATATGTAATTTTTTATTATCGGCATTTTGTCAATAGAGCCATTAGCTAAAAAATCTAACAAACTTATTAACTTTTTGCAATATAACCACGTAACTTAATTTTTTCTCAAATAAGCCTAATTAACATTATGAAAATATTAACTGTATTTTACTATTTTCTTTTAAGTATATGTCATCATATGTAATATATATATATATATGTCCACACGTACCAATATTTTAATATTATAAATAATTTTAATCTAAACTTATTAATCTACATATCTTTTGTAAAATTGATATTATATGTGAACATGCTATAATGAGATCAAGTTTTTTATATACGAGAGGCTTAGTATTTCATGTTAATAATATTTTAGCATTGGATCCTATAAATATAAATAATAAACTTATTTTCTCACGAGTAAATATAATTTTTTGAGTCGGAGCGAAATACAATAATAAAATATGTTTACTAAATTTATTGATGTTATTCATTTATCATTTTAGATTAATTCAGTTAAAATACAATTTTAGTAGATATGAAATAATTTAAATATAATGATTTATTTATATATTAACCTATTTGTTTAAATTTTTTTATTTAGATTATGTACCAATTAACTTTAGTTAACTTTATTTTTATTTAAACCAAAGTTTTATACTCCCTCCGTCCCTCCCAATTATTATTGTTTCTAAAAGAGTCGACACAAATTTTAAGATGAATAGAAAATATAGTTATATATATATATTTTTAAAATTCTCTTTTTCTGAATAAAAATTTAAACATTCTATATTTATTCAGATAAGAAAAAAAATTAAAAAAATTGTAGAACTATATTTTGTATTTGTGCCGGACACACTCTCATAAACGATAACAATTGGGTGTGACTGAGGGAATATATTGAGGGAGTAATTTATAAGATTTTTTTTAGTTCCGGTGAGAAAAAATGGTTGGTTAAAGTGCAAAAATAAATAAATAACAAGTTGGTTAATTTTTCAGCTAATAATTCCTTTTAATATGTGTGATCCTTTAAGTGGACATGTATTTTAAATTGGACGGAATATTTGTTTTCATTAAATTCAAATTGAACATTTGAAACGAGCCACTCATGAACCCTCTCCTTTTTTTATTTTGCGCTAAATCACTCGAGTAGTTTTTGCAATTCAATTTTTTTGTAACCTTCAGGTTAATTAATCTCTCATAAAAGGGGTTTGTCATCAAAATATTACATTTTTAATTTTTATGATCTTGTCTATCATATTTCAAAATTTTGTCTATCATATCTCAAAATTTTGGCCCAAAAAAAATGAATACACTAATACATCTACAATAGTGTTGTGTTGTTCCGTCAAGCGAGTCTGACCTGATACGCATTATGAAGTTACATATTAACTGCTCATACGCATCTAGAACTATAACATGCGCATGCATATTGATAACTCCAATTTTTCCCCGGGCTCCTCTCCTTATCTATCTAGACTCGGCTTTCATTTATGCAGGAGTGGGTGAATAAGTGGTTAAACTGTAGGTGGGGATCATAGAAAACAGAACCGGAGGGGTGTGGCGTCCCTGCGACACCTCCAGCGTGAGAATAAGATATGGTTTTAGAGAAGAAGGATAGAATATGAATAATGCAGATATGTATGGTGTGTGTATAGGTGTATAGGTGTGCATGTGAATAGAATTGGTAACCCCCAAAACACCTTTTGGCCAACCTTTTTTAGGCCCACATTAGGATTTGGGGTTTGTACCTTAAATCTGGGCACTTGGAGTGTGCTGGATTGTGAAACGCGTGGACGTCTGTGATGGGCCAACGTGTCCCCAAATCCGGACCGTTGGAAGGTTTCAGATCCTGGAAACCTGGACGGCATGAATGATGCCACGTGTTCGGGTGTCTTTCCTGTTATGTGTTTATCAATGATTAGGAGGAGCTCATGATCTGACTGTTTTGGATGGCATTAGGATTTGATGTGCCATCAGGATTTGATGCATCATCAGTATATGCAGAACATCAACATCTGAAGACAGTCTGTTGTGAAGATTAGTCTGTTCCTTATTTTGAGGGATGGATATCTGTTCATTCTGAGTGATAGGACTTTGTGTATTTAGTTAAAGATATGTATCATTTTCTGTTAGTAATTGATAATGCATATCCTAAACTGGTTTGTAGCAGCTGTGTATTGTATAAACACAGTTTAGGTCATCACATAGTGATTAATTCGAGCATTGTACGACCTAGCAGCTCTTAAGAACATCAGTATTTCTTGATAGAGTTTGTAACAGTTTTTATCAGAAATATAAAGAACTGTTAAATTTTTATACTTGTTCGAAACGTTTATACAATTGTATCCAACCCCCCTTAAATAATTGTATTATTTCTGGTAAACAATTCTCACTGATAAATTTACAATCAGAAGCGATCTAAACATGTCTCTGAACAAGTATGAAAGTATTAAAATCCCCATTCGGAAAAAGACTGAATATTCTACATGGAAGGTGAAGATGCTCATGCATCTGGAAGCTACAGATCCAGACTATCTCGACGTAATCAATGATGGACCCTACATGCCAACAAAACTGGTGCCAGCAACTCCTACTGTTGCTGAACACTATCAGTTGAAAGAAAATAGTAAGTGGACACCAGAAGAGAAGGTTGCTGTGTTGAATGATGTAAAGGTAAGAAACATTTTGCATAACAATCTTGATTCTGTGACGTCAAACATGGTTATAGCCTATAAGACTGCCAAGGAGATCTGGGATGCTCTTGAAACACAATGTCAAGGAACCATGGCCATCAAGAAGAACAGAAGGGCTGTTCTGATTCAAGAATATGAACACTTTGAGGCCAAACATGATGAAAGTCTCACCGACATCTATGACAGATTTCTCACCCTGCTCAACAATCTGTCCTTTGTGGGAAAGGTGTATGATCGAGAGGATTGAAACACTAAGTTTCTGAGAGCCTTCAATGAGGAATGGGAGACTCAGACTTCAATCATACGATATCAGTATGATTTGGAAATAATCACTCTGGATGAAGTCTATGGCATGCTGAGAACTCACGATCTGGAAGTTCTGCAAATAAAAGAGAGGAAAAGCAACAAGGGAAAATCAGTTGCTTTAAAAGTGAATGCTAAAGCTTCAAAAGAAAGGCTAGTTGAAGTTGCAAGGAAAAAGAACAATCTGCCAGAATCAGATACTGATGATTCATCATCAAATCCTGATGATGATACTGATTCTGAAACTGATGAGAATGTGACAGATTCTGATGCCATGCAAATGGCTGCATTGCTAGTTAAGTGTAATATCCCAGATTTTTTGTTATTATTATTTTTATTTCTTGAATATGTTTATGTGCTTTTCTGATGTAAAAGAAATAAAATGGTGGATATTTTATTCCTGTTTGATGAGTTCGTGTCATTAAATGACTCAATATGCTAATTGTTAAATGGTATTAGTCCATTTGGTTTTCTGAAAATATTTTAATAGTGTCAGAAATATTATTTGGTGTTTTCATCGTTTTCACCCGGTTATAGGGTGAGGTTTGAAAATATTTAAAATAATATTTTACAGCTATTTGGTTACATGTTAAATGAATTATAATGTGTTTAATATTACTTAAAAGTGTGTCTGGCCATGAATTAGCATACGATAGAGTTGTGTGTGGTCCCGTAAGGACCAGAGTACTTTTTCAGATACTCGTTACGTGTTTAAGATGCATTTATATGAATCAATCCGTAATTTAGATGCGTGTTTATTTGCGTCTTTATCGAGGTATTCGTTTTATCTCGTTTTATGTGCGTTTAAATGTATTTTATGTGTTTTCGGGGTTTTCTGTTAATTTAGGTATCATTTCGGTTTTTCAAAAATAAACGGACCGGGACCCCACCGGGACGTCAAAGCCCACAAAATTCGTATTTTTATTTTTGTAGAATCATATGTATTCTAAATATCCAATATTTTTATATTTTTGAATTATTCGCAATTTTTGAGAAATTTTGATATAAATTTTATATTTTATCATTTTTAAAATTATTCCCCGCAATTATTATTTTTGGGCTTAATTATTTTAATTATGGGAATAAAAACACCCTTATTTGATTTTGGGTATTTATTCTCCAGATATTATAAATAACAGATTTTATTATTTTACTTTATTTTTATTTTCAGAAAATAGAAAAACCCAAGAACAAGTTTTGGGGTGTTCTTGAACCTGAGAATCAATCTACTGATTTTAGGTGATTCTGATTTCCGTTTTCAAAGCTCGAGTAATAGAATTAAAGCTCTCATCGAGCTCTACGTGTTAATATAAACTTCATTAGCTGAAGGTAATCGAATTGTAAACTCGATTTTTCATATTCATGAACTTGAGTTCGAATTTCTGGGATTTGTGAAAGATGTTGATTGATTTTGTTATTACAAAAAGTTTTAATACGATTATGTTAGGTCACACACACTGTAGAGGGGGTGGATACAATGTAAAGTACAATCAAATCGAACTTTAATATCTCAAGTAACAGAAAACAAACTTTATTGAAACAATAAACTCTGTTACAGTATGGAACTGTTACCTCTCAGTGATGAACAAATATCATGAGAGCTGCTAGGGTTACAACGAATAATCTTCTCAACTATGATAACACTTATAGTGTAAACCCTATGCCTGTGTTTATATACTACACATGTACAAGATAATCGCTAATTGATATGGAATATAATTCTGCTTCCTAAAATATATCAATCAGATATCTTTTCTTCCAAGTATTCTATTCTTCATAGAACTCCTTCTTCATGCATATCTCTTCTTATGTTTATCTCGATCTTCTTTCCTTTAATCAGCTACTGTCCTTATCTGAACGTCCTTCAACACTTAAGTTCTGATATCCATCTTCTGATGATTATCTCTTGATAATATAAATACTGATATCCTTAAGTCCTGACTTCCAGTAAGTACTGATTTATCCTGTTTAAGTAAGATCTGAAAACTAAACATAAATCATATTAGTCATGACATTATCAAATATATCTAACAATCTCCCCAAACTTGTAAATTATCATAATATACAAGTTTAATAGATATTTGATGATGTCAAAAACATTAAGTACAAATACATGAGAATTAGACTAGATAACTACAACTTACAGTCCTTAAAGCTTTACCAATATTTAACTTCTGATAACAGCTTCAGTCTGTATAAATATCAGAATTTAAACAGTTGTAGATCTTGACTTGGCTTCATCTTCTGATCTCTCTGATGTCAGGAGTTGTTCTGAGATAGTTCTTCAACAAAAATCTCTCAGCATATCTAAGTTCATCAATCATCCCCCTTTTAGCATCTTTAAGCTCTGCATTATCTTCACCAATTTGAAAGATTGCAGCCCTGAGATCATTAATCTTTGCTTTTCTTATATCCTGATCCAGTCTGATCAAATAAGCTTTATCAGACTCAAGATTGAATTCCACAGCCCTGTAACCCAGAAAGCTAGTTATAATTTTAGCAGTGTTGGGCTTCATTTCAACTATATCACCCTTGTGATCTCTGTACTTTGGAACATATGTGCTGTCAGACTTAACAGAATAAAGTCTTTTCTGTCTCTGAATCTGATCCTTCAAACAGTTTGCAGCACTTCCTGTCAATCTGTCATCCACTTGAAGTAAGGATAGTACATGCTCCAATTCTTCAAAATACTTCAATGGAATGGCATTTTGCCTTATATGATAAACCCTACCATTTGTCATGAAGTACAACAAGATGTGTTCTTTCAAGTAGGTATGGTAAACCATTTGTACAGATTCCAGTTGATTCAATCTCTTAGGAGTTGCTCCAATACCTGGTTCACTCAAGGAAGTTGGATCATTGGTAGTGTTCTGTATTCTTCTTTCATCAGCACTTCCCAATCCAGTTTTATCTCTTGCTTCCTTTCCAGTAACTACTCTTGCTTCAAAACCACTTGCAGCAGTCTTCAAAGGTTAAGTCTGTTTTGCTTTAGTGAATCCTGGTAGGAGTGTCTTTGGTCTAACTTCTGATATCAAGTTAACTTGAGCTATGTCAGAGGTTACTTGCTTCTTTGGAATATCAGAACTTACTATCTCTTGACTCTGAACAACTTGAGCCATGTCAGAGGTTGTTTTAAGAACTTTTCTTGAAGTCAGAGCAAGATCATCCTTTTCATCAGTGATTTCTTCATTCTCAGGAGGCACATAAACCTTGATAGGTTCACCAACCTTTTCTTTACCCTTGGATCTTGGATCTATCTGTGGTTGTGATTTAACCAATGTTGCTTCAGTATTTGTCCTTTCTTTTATCACAATGCCTTTGAGTTTTGGAAGTGTCTTTTTACCAGAAGCTTTAGATTTAGATATGACTTTTTCTGATTTAAGTCTGGCTTCTTCTTCCTTTAAACTTTCCAAGTCCATTCCTGGATTTTCTTGAAGAAATAACCGTCTTGACATTTCCTCATCAAGATCTAAAAGTTCATCAGAACTTAACTTTTTACCAGCAGCAGAACTTATTCTTTTCCCAGTATCAGAACTTATCCTGTGATTAGCTTGTCTTGATGTAAACCTTCTACCTTGACTATGACCGCTACCCATTCCAGAGTATCCTTGGTCATCATTTCCATCATCCTTTCCTTGCAGTGTCTTGTTAGTTTTGCATTTGGACTTAATTACCTTCTCCCCCTTTTTGGCATCAGCAGGTAGTAAAAGAGAGATAAGTAATTCCACTGAGGATTGGATGTCAGTAAGTTGCGATTGCTGAGAAGCTTGATTTGTCAGAATTTCATCAATCTGAGCTTGTTGTTTCTCTTGAGTTTTCTCAATATAAGCAATCCTGTCAATGGTAGGTTGGAAGAACTTTTTCTTATCAATTTTCCAAACTTGTTCCTGTTTGATAAAGTTCTCCTGAATCTTGTGTAGCTCTGCATGAGTAGTTGAATGATGACCTTGTAAATGTTTATTACTCAATGCAGTGACTCTAAGCTGAGTTTTGAAATCATCAGAATTTAACATTTCATCAGCTTTTGTCAAGTACTCAGCCAGATGCTTTGCAGATGGAACACAGGAAACTGAGTTCCATTCCTTAGTCCACTCATGTCCTGCAGGAGTTTCACTCCAAGGCACTGGTGCTTCTCTTGTAACAAACTTCTTAACAAGTTCAGATTTAAGAATAGTTTGTTGAGGAGCATGTCCTGAAGGACCTGCTTCATCAGCATCTGTATTTGGAGCAGCATCACCAGTATCTCCAGCATTTGTAGCATCAGAACTTACAGAATCAGTATCTTCTGATAAAACAACAGTGTGAGTAGCAATGGAGGCTTCAGCATCCTCTAATTGCTGATCTGGTTCTAAGTTCTGATCAACAGCCATATCCAGATGCTCACCTATATTCTGATCATCAACATCTAGATGCAGAGAAGGTGTAGTAGATAATTCTGGAGTTTGAGCAGCATCAGTAACAGGTGTTGTTGATGGATTAGTTGTTGTAGGAGCTTCTAAAAGAATTACTTCAGGCACAACCAAGGTCTGGATATCAATATCAGCACTTGTGCCTGTATTAACAGGAGATACAGACTTTGGAACAGGAGACACAGATGGTGTGTTGGCCTGTTCAGGAACAGCGTCCTGAGATGGAGTTGATGGAGAAGTAGTGACTTTAGTAGATTCCTTTTCTTGTGAGATCAGAGATTCCTGATCTCCTTCCTTAGCTGCTGCTTCTTCATCATCTGAAACTGGCCTTTTTGCCCTATGTTTCTTGTATCTCTTTGTAGATATGGATTCCTTGGGAGTGTCAGGAACAGTCATTCTTCTAAGCCTCTTGAGAAGCCTAGATCCCCCAATTCCAGAATCCTTCTGAGAAGTCACTGTCTCAGCTTCTTTGAGAACAGGTTCTGATGTAGAAACCTATTCCTCACTGTCAAACTCATCTTTCAAAGCAATCCTCCTTCCCTTTTGAGGTGTTTGAGGAACAGTTTTTATCCTCTTAGGCTTGGAAGATGAAGGCTTCACAGTAGGTGCTGAGGATGAGGGTTGAACTATCTGTGAAGTGGAGAGATAGGATTTGATATATTGCCTGAGGGTTGGTTGAGTAGTATGAGTGGTATGTTCTGATGGTTGCTGTGGTATTTGGGAGGTGGTTGTTGGTTGAACATCAGGATAAACAGATCTATAGGAATCAGGATCAGCATTTACTAAGATCTGTTTTACAGACTGAGGAATCTGTAAAGGTCTAATCACTTGTTTCTTAGTGTCAGCATTTACCAGGTCATTAAAGTAACGTTTTGCAACTTTGAAAGGTGGAGTTAAGGTACTGGTTAGTCAAGGTTCATCAATACAAAAAGTAAATATAAGTTGACAGAATCTAGCAAAGTAGACAACATTCCTATCTTCTGTTATCCTATCCCCAATAAAACCTATTATAACAGTTGCAAAATCAAAATGAGTTTGGTTTATAATGGCATACCCGATGTGCTGACTCATTATGGGGATGGCATCAAAATTCGAACACTTGTTCCCAAAAGCTTTAGTGATGCAGTCGAAGAAGAAACTCCATTCCCTTCTGATATGAGCCCGTTTCAACTGCCCAAGCTTTGCCAAACTCTGTTCATACCCCAAACTGGCCATTAACTCCTGAAGAGCTGATTCCTCTGGAATTGAAAAAGTACATCCTTCTGGGAGATGTAGAGCCTTGCGTATTGTACCAGGAGTGACTGCATATGGAGAATCACCCACTTCGAAAATAATACTAGGAGTACCAGTTTGACCACCATTATCAAAGTTTCCAGTCCTCCAAAGTGTCAGAACTTGTTGGCTTGAGAATACTGAAGGTTGGGTCAATGCATACCCGATTTCACTGTGTGCAAGAAGATCTTGCACAAAATGCAATTCAGACGGAGCTTCAGCATTATCAAGAATTGCAGCATAGTTGTTTGGAACAAATTTAGCTCCATCAATGATTAAATCCTTAGGTGCCTTTAAATTAATCGAGATTTATAAGTGCCTATTAGGTGTTTGATAGAATGTCTATATGAAAAACCAACGTTAGAAGAAGAAAGAGAGTAAAAGCAAATAGAGAGAAAAAGTATGAAAGGAAATAAAAGATTAAAAAATCCTCTCTCTGTCTTACTTATACTTTTGAAAAAGAATGTAACCGTTGGACACCTGTCAGACATGCAGTAAAAACGAATAGTTAATGGGCACGAGAAAACAGTAATCATTACTTACCCACTTGCAGTTTTTCAAGGAAAATACCGTTCCACTTACCCAGTTATTCCATTAATCAAGGTGAATCAGTTTTAATTCAAAATTGAAACTGTTCCCACTTATTTAATTATTTTTCACTGTAACATCAATATTCTGGAAAAAAAATTCGAGTGAAAATGACCATAATAAATCAGACGAGCAAGTACTGATAAAATAAAATCAGAACTTAAGTTAAAACAAAATTTATATGGTCATTAGAATATGAATATGTATCAGGATTTATCAATGCATTACAAAATATCTCAGAGACAAAATCTTGAAACAAAAACAAATTTCATTAATATATCAAGAGAATACATTCATGAAATTTAAATTACATCAGAACTTGTACAAGATTTCCCCAAGCTGCTAAACCTAACGTCAACAGCCTTTGTCCTAGCTCAAGAAGCAGGGCAAGGCTGATGATGAAGAAAAACAGGAAGAAGAAAATAAATCATTTCTTCTTCCTACTCTCGACAAACAGAATAGCGAGTCGTATGATTCGCTCTTGCTGGCGGAGAGCTTCCAGCCGTTCCTCCTCCAATCGCTCCAGATGGCGATGGTAGTCCATGTAGAAGAACAGGAGGTGGGTGAGTACCTCCTGGGGAACGGAGTCCCATATCTCATCAGGAATGGCAGTAACGTGCCATTCCTGCTGCCAATCGGCACAGCTCAGCTCCATGTTGAATGTTTCGTAGTTCAAAAACATGTTGTAATTGACCATGGTGTTTTTGATATAAAGATTATGAAGGTGAGTTTGTGATAAAAGATTTAATGGGAAGGCTGATGTGAAGTGGTTGCTTATATAGGCAAGTGAATGCCAGTAGACGCAAGGAAATTTAATGCTTATAGGTAGAATTAATTCTACCTCGTCTCCCTAGACTTGGAAAAAGAAAAACATTCATTGGAAAGGGAAAACATGGTTTAATTCACACAAGATGCAAGGAAAAGTTGACTGTTCATGTACGAGTACCACTAACCCTAAATATAGTGACTGTTAATCTTCCACTTCAACATATTCTGGTTTAAACTGAGACTGTTGTCAAATTTTATCCACAAATAAGTCAAGTAAAGAATCAGACTTTAATATCAGAACTTAGACTTATATCAGAACTTAACAGTCATCAGAACATAATTTCTTAACTCGAAAAAGGAATGCCTATCTTAGTAAGTCCTCACACGAATTCTGATTTATATTCTTCAGAACTTAATCATCAGAACATGCAATCAGAACTTGTCCTCAGAATTTGTGCAATGTGACACAATGACTGTTCATCTAAAACAACATAGATCACCACAGTGATTTTCATCATTCATATGGAGTGGTTAGTGTGTGCATTAAGCTAAATATCAGACAAAGAGTAAAGTCTGATTCACTTCAGTACATCTTAGAAATAAGGCATAACTAAAACTTTGCTAAAGAGCTGTCATTATTCTGAAACCTACTGTTGAATGAGTTCATGCTTGAGTCCACGTCAACTATTTTGTGCTAATTTTGTGCATCTTTTTAAATTCCATTTTACAGTGGCTTCTCAGTTTAAGTGAGTCACGACTGCTTATCAGAATTTATGCTATTATCAGAGTATTTCTCCAGTAATCATAGAGTGTGAAAAGTCACCAAGAAAATATTTTGCTTTTCTAATGCATATTTACTTAATACCAGCAATGCACTTGGGTCGTTCCTTCCACATTTGTACTCTAGATCTCAAAGGAGTACCTGATTTTAATCCATGATTATTTTCTTTTTCTTTTGATAAGAGAGGTTTATCAGCACTTAGTACATTCAACAGATTTACTAGCATCAGAACTTAACAGATGAGAAGCAATATTCTAGTTTGTGACTTAGTAATAAGATAGACCAAGTAAACTCAACTAAGCTCAATTATCAGAATTTGCTTGTGTAAACAGATTTCCACAGAAATAATTATTTCTTACATGGGATCCCTTGTTTATTGAAGACTACTAGGTCAGCATCTAGCACAGTTATCCTCATAGGATTGAATAGTTACCTAAACAGACATATCACTATCAGAGTTTAGAAACATTTATCAGACAACAGTCAGTACTTAAACACATTTTTCAATTAAGCACAGAATACACAAAGAGATTAAATTCTGTAAATACTGATCATAAAGTCTGATGCATCAGAACAAAACTAAGCAGATTTAGAGAAAGAACCTGAAACCATTCCAAGTTCATTTACCAATCTTGTAAAAGTAGCTTCACACAATGGTTTTGTGAAGATATCTGATAGTTGTTGATCTGTTGGAACAAAGTACAATTCCACTGTACCTTCATCCACATGTTCCCTGATGAAGTGGTACCTGATGCTGATGTGCTTTGTCATAGAGTGTTGAACTAGATTACCTGTCATAGCAATAGCACTTTGATTATCACAGTAAATAGGGATTTTGAAATATGTTAACCCATAATACAGAAACTGATTCTTCATCCAAAGAATCTGTGCACAACAGCTTCCTGCAGTAATATATTCTGCTTCTGTAGTTGATGTGGAAATTGACTTTTGTTTCTTGCTAAACCAAGAAACCAATCCGCCTCCAAGAAATTGGCAGCTTCCACTTGTGCTTTTCCTGTCAATTTTGCAACCTGCAAAATCTGCATCTGAGTAACCTATTAGTTTAAAATATGATTCCCAGGGATACCACAATCCCAGATCAGCTGTTCCCTTAAGATACTTGAAAATTCTTTTCATAGCTGTTAAGTGAGGTTCTCTTGGATCTGCTTGAAATCTTGCACAAAGATAGGTAGCATACATGATATCAGGTCTACTAGCAGTTAGATAGAGTAGAGAGCCAATCATACCTCTGTAATCAGTAATTTCTACTGATTTACCATTATCCTTATCCAGTTTTGTTGCAGTGGCCATGAGAGTGGATGCACTTGAACAATCTTGCATTCCAAATTTTTTCAACAAGTTTCTGGTGTACTTAGTTTGACAAATAAAAGTGCCTTCTTCATTCTGCTTGACTTGAAGGCCCATAAAATAGCTAAGTTCCCCCATCATACTCATCTGATACCTTGACTGCATCAGTTTGGCAAACTTCTTGCAAAGTCTGTCATTTATAGACCCAAAAATGATATCATCAACATAAATCTGGACCAGAAGTAAGTCCTTTTCATGGTTGAGGTAGAACAGTGTTTTGTCTATAGTTCCTCTGTTAAATCCACTTTCCAGAAGAAACTGAGCTAAAGTCTCATACCATGCTCTGGGAGCTTGCTTAAGTCCATAAAGTGCTTTATCAAGCCTGTAGACATAATCTGGATGTTTGGAATCTAAAAAGCCTGGAGGTTGTTCAACATATACTTCCTCCTCCAATTCTCCATTGAGAAAAGCACTTTTCACATCCATTTGAAAGACAGTAAACTTTTTGTGAGCAGCATAAGCCAAAAATATCCTTATGGCTTCTAACCTAGCAACTGGTGCAAATGTTTCATCATAATCAATTCCCTCCTGTTGAGAATATCCTTTTGCAACCAGCCTTGCCTTATTCCTTATAATTATGCCATCACTATCAGTTTTGTTTCTGAATACCCACTTTGTACCAATAACAGATCTATTCTTTGGTCTTGGTACTAGGGTCCAGACTTTGTTTCTTTCAAATTCATTTAACTCTTCCTGCATTGCTTGCACCCAATCAGCATCTTGAAAAGTTTCTTCCACTTTCTTTGGCTCAGTCTGAGAGAGAAAAGAATTGTAAAGACATTCGTTTGAAGTACCTGTTCTAGTTCTGACACCTGCATCAGGATTTCCAATTATCAAATCAGGTGTATGTGATTTAGTCCACTTCCTTGCAGATGGAAGGTTTTCTCTAGAACTGGATGCTCCCCCATGATCCATGCTGTCTTCATTTTCATTTTCTGATGCTCCCCCTGAAACTATGCTCTCTTAGTTAGATTCTTCAGAATTTAGATTTTCAGAACTATCAGAACTTGGCTTATCAGAACTTGACGGATCAGAACTTGAAGAGCCAGATGTATGTTCTGATGCTTCTTGAGATGTGATATGTTCTTGAGTATGCCCCCCCTGCATAGGTGCATCTTCCTTTGGCGTAGTCACCACAGTTTCAATAACATCAGAGTTTAATCCATCAGAGTTTACAGTATCAGGACTTAGACTGTCAGGATTTTTAGTATCAGAATTTGAGTCTTCATTTTCAAATCTCAGCTGATCATGATCAATAAAATCTTCAATACCAGTAATCTTCTTGTCATCAAAAGAGACATTGATAGATTCCATGACCACTTTTGTTCTCAAATTATAGACTCTGAAGGCTTTTGTGGAAAGTGGATATCCAACAAAGATTCCTTCATCAGCTTTTAGATCAAATTTGGATAGCTGTTCAGGATGAGTCTTGAGAACAAAACACTTGCATCCAAATATATGAAAGTACTTCAGATTTGGCTTCTTTTTCTTCACCATCTCATATGGTGTTTTTCCTTGCTTGTTAATGAGTGTTGCATTTTGAGTAAAACAAGCAGTCTGCACAGCTTCAGCCCAGAAATAGGTTGGAAGTTTTGCTTCTTCAAGCATTGTACGTGCAGCTTCAATGAGAGTTCTATTCTTCCTTTCAATAACTCCATTTTGCTGTGGAGTTCCAGGAGCAGAAAATTCCTGCTTAATTCCATGGTTTTTGCAGAACTCTTCCATTATCAAATTCTTGAACTCAGTGCCATTATCACTTCTTATGGTTTTCACCGAATCTTTGACCAATTTATCCAGATGTTTGACATGATCAATTAAGATAGATGCAGTTTCACTTTTTGTGTGCAAGAAATACACCCATGTGTATCTGGTGAACTCATCCACTATGACCAACACATATTTCTTCTTTGCAATAGACATGACATTCACTGGACCAAATAGATCAACATGTAGTAGATGATAAGGCTCAAGAATTGATGATTCAGTCTTGCTCTTAAATGAAGATTTTCTTTGTTTGGCCTTCTGACAAGAATCACAAAGGCCATTAGGAGCAAATACTGACTTTGGCAGTCCTCTCACAAGATTTTTCTTGACCAGCTGATTTATATTGTTGAAATTTAAATGAGAGAGTTTCTTGTGCCAATTCCAGCTTTCTTCAATTGATGCTCTACTCATCAGACAGATTGCAGAACCATCAGTACTTGTTGAAAGCTTAGCTTCATAAATGTTACCACGCCTGTATCCTTTCAGAACAACTTTGCCTTTAGATTTACTCACAACTTCACAGTGTTCTTCAAACAAATCAACATGATAACCTCTGTCACAGATTTGACTTATACTCAGCAGATTATGTTTAAGTCCTGAGACCAGAGCTACTTCTTTAATGATGACATTCCCAAGATTGATATTGCCATATCCCAATGTTTTTCCAATGTTGCCATCTCCATAAGAAACACTTGGGCCAGCTTTCTCCATAAAGTCTGATAGCAGGGCCTTATTTCCAGTCATATGTCCTGAACATCCACTGTCCAGAACTAGAATATTTTTCCTGTTGCCCTGCAATCACAAAGACCACTAATGATTAGTTTTAAGGACCCAGACTTGCTTGGATCCTTTGGCCTTATCAAGTTTGTTAATATTTGCAGCGGATTTAGCATCAGAGTTTATGTTAACATTTTTCTTATCATAACTTACACTATCAAACTTTGAATCAGAATTTACACTAGAAGGAACAATGAAAACTTTCTTCAAAGAAGGTTTTATTTGATAATAATCATAGTACAAAGTATGATATTCCTTACAAGTATAAATGGAATGCCATAAACTACCACAATGAAAACAAGGATTTTGTGGTTTATATCTAACAAACTGACTCTTAACTCCTGATTTTGAAGGTAAGGAGTTTATGTTCTTATTCTTCCTGTAAAAAGAAGCCAGATGGTTAGAACTTCCACATTTATGACACGTTTTCCTAGGAGCATCAGGAATAGGCTTATAATCATTGCTTTTATTCACACCTTCCTTTCCATTCCTATTTTTCCTAGGTGATTTTACCTTGTTTGCATTCTTAACATCTTTCAGCTTATGCTTAAGCTGCTTATTAGTCATTAAGCCTATGTTTACTTCAGCTGTCTTTTCTTGTTTTAGTTTGTCAGAAGTTAATTCCTCTTTAACTTCTGATTTCTCATTATCAAACTTTACAGTTATAAACTTAACAGATTTTAATTTTGGCTTTTGCTTAACAACAGGCTTAATTTCTACAGTTCCTTTATCATTCTTATCCTCTCCATAACCTAAGCCCTCTTTCCAATTTTCACTACTTAGCAAATTTTGAGTTGTTCTTCCAGAGTTAGTCCAAGTCCTAATAATCTCTCTTTCCTTTTCTAACTCAGTTTTTAGAGATTCATTCGTTTTTAGCACCTCATCCCTAACATAAAAATCATCATCTCTATCCTTCTGAGTTTGATGGAACATAACTACCTCTTTTTCTAAGAAATCATTTCTTTTCTTAAAAGCAAGATTTTCAGAAGTTAATCTTTCACATGTTAAAGTTTGATCTCTGTAACTAACAAATATGGTTTTAAGATATCTTCTCAACTCATTAATATCATCAGTATGAAAAGCATAAGTAGTCTGAGGTACCTTTGTTTCAGCAGCTTCAGAACTGCTCTCAGCACTTTCTTTATCAGCATTTGCCATCAAAGCATAGTTCTCCTCACTTTCAGAGTCTGAGGTGTCTGTCCAGCTTTTCTTCTTTGTGACAAGAGCCTTGCCTTTGTCACCCTTCACTTTCTTGCAATCAGGAGATATGTGGCCTTTCTTACCACAGTTATAGCATTTGACATTGGTATAATCTCCTCTATCAGACTTTCCTCCTCTGCCCTCAGATCTTCTGAAATTCTTCTTATCAGAACTTGTGCCTTTCCTGGAAAACTTCTTTCCCTTCCTGAACTTCCTGTATGCAATCTTTGTGATCCCTTTCACCATAAGAGCACACAGCTTCATCATCTCCTCATCAGCATCAGTCTCAGGCAAGCTTTCAGAATCTGAGTCATCATCACTTTCAGAACTTGATGACTCAGTATCAGACTTTGTGAAAAGAGCTTTACCCTTGTCTTTCCTTGAGGTAGCTGCCTTGGGGAATTCTTCATCAGCCTTAAGAGCAACTGTCCTTGACTTTCCTCCTTTCCTCTTGCTTCTTTGTTTCATCTCAAGTTCATGAGTCTTGAGCATTCCATAAATTTCATCAAGAGTTGTTTCATCAAGATTGTAGTTGTCTCTTATTGTTGTTGCCTTCAAATCCCAGCATTCAAGAAGAGCTAACAGAAATTTAAGGTTTGTATCTTCAAGATCGTACTCCTTATCAACCAGTGACAAATTATTCAAGAGTTTGACAAATCTATCATATAAATTAGTCAATGACTCATTAACCTTTGAGTCAAAGTGTTCATACTCTTGAGTGAGTATTGTCTTCCTGTTCTTCTTAATTGTATCAGTTCCCTGACATCTTGTTTCCAGAGCATCCCATATCTCCTTAGCAGTCTTGCAGTTAATTACCCTGTTTGACATTATATTATCAATGGCACTATGCAGTAAGTGTCGTACCTTAGCATCCTTAGCAATTGATGCGATGTCTTCAGCAGTATAATCACTCTTCTCCTTTGGTACGGTCTTTGCTGCTTCACCTGCAACTGCAACAGCGAGCTTGGTTGGTTTGTGAGGCCCTTCCTTGATTCTATCAAGATATTCTGGAACTGTTGCTTCTAGGAACATGGTCATCCTCACCTTCCATATGGGATATTCAGATGGTCTCAGTATGGGAACTCTGATGGTCTCATACCGACTTTGAATTTGTGTCTTTGGTGGTTCTTCAGTTTTGGTAGGCTTAGTTGGAGTTTCTGTGTCAGACATGATTGTGTTTGGATCTTTAACTGTATGTGCGTTAACAGATCGGCTCTGATACCACTTATTAGGTCGCACACACAGTAGAGGGGGTGAATACAGTGTAAAGTACAATCAAATCGAACTTTAATATCTCAAGTAACAGAAAACAAACTTTATTGAAACAATAAACTTTGTTATAATATGGAACTGTTACCTCTCAGTGATGAACAAATATCACGAGAGCTGCTAGGGTTACAACGAATAAACTTCTCAACTATGATAACACTTATAGTGTAAACCCTATATCTGTGTTTATATACTACACAGGTACAAGATAATCGCTAATTGATATGAAATATAATTCTGCTTCCTAAAATATATCAATCAGATATCTTTTCTTCCAAGTATTCTATTCTTCATAGAACTCCTTCTTCATGCATATCTCTTCTTATGTTTATCTCGATCTTCTTTCCTTTAATCAGCTACTGTCCTTATCTGAACGTCCTTCAGCACTTAAGTTATGATATCCATCTTCTGATGATTATCTCCTGATAATATAAATACTGAAATCCTTAAGTCCCGACTTCCAGTAAGTACTGATTTATCCTGTTTAAGTAAGATCTGAAAACTAAACATAAATCATATTAGTCATGACATTATCAAATATATCTAACAGATTAGGGGAGTCAATTACTGCAAAACTTTACACCGTTCTATTTTGAAATTATGCTAGTCGAGTTCTTGGGATTTTTTAGTTTTTAATTTTGTTTTTTAGAGTTATTGTTGAGATGTTTGCAGGTGATGATCACTGTAGTCGATTGTAGGTGTTATTAACATCATTTTCGTATATTAAGTGTGGACTTTGGTGATGTTATCGCCGGAAACGAAGCTCGGCCGGAAAATCGCCGGCTTCGGCTCGACCTCGTCGGTTCTTTGATGGAGAGGATGATTATCAGCAGTTTTGTGATGGTTTGCAAGTGTTTTCATTGTGACTGAGATGTTAGAACTGAACGACTCAATTATGGACTGAAAATCGGTGAAAACGGGGCTGTTTTGACCCCCATCGGAGCTTCGCCGGATTCCTGGCCGTCGCCGAAATCTGTTAAAGTTCCGGTAGGGTTCATGTGATTTTGGCTGACCCGATGACCTGAATTACCGACCCGTTTTCTGACTTAAAACGACACGGTTTCAATCTATATTTCCAAAACTAAATCCTGAAAAACTGTTTGTGGCATTTTCTTTTATAAATAATTCAAAATTCTTTTATAATTTTTTAAAAAAAAATCATTTACTTATTATTTGTAATTCTAAAAATTATTTTCTTAATTATTTTAAATTCCAATTTTTTTATTTATAAATAGTTAAATAAAATATAATTATTGATAATTAATTCAAATAAATCCTAAAAATAGTTTTTAAGCTTTAAAAAAAATATATATTTGTATAAAAAATCAATTAATATTATTTTTAATTGATTTAATTTTATTTATTTCTTATTTTGTTCGTAATAAATAAATCGTTCGTTCGTTTAATACGAAACGAACGCGTATAGACTTAGAAAAACATTACGCTTCCAATAAAAATACTTTTGAGACCTAATTTCTTCTGTATTGCAATGTCATTTGATTTGTGAGTCATTCTGTGCCGATATTTGATCGATAAACACTTTTATTGACCTGATTTCAATTTTGAACGTTCTGAAACCTACCTTTTGAAGAACTGAGTCATATGTGATATGAATTATGTGATACGTGGCTTATATGATTATGTGCTATGTGAAATGTGTGCATACGTGGGTCAAGAGTCTTGTGCTTGACTGTTATCTTTATGTGTGGCCTATCGTATGGGTAGACGATAGGGTTTGACGCATAATTCGTCGAGTAATTATCATTTAGACGATTAAAGTGTTATCTTTTAATAATAGATGTGGATCATTCGAGTTGATCAAAACCCGACATTGGAAGGAATGAAATGGAATGGTATGGGATATCAAGCTTCTAGCAATTACAGGAGCATCATGTCAGTGAATTGGTGGAATAAAAGACGGCGATGTCTCGAGATGCCAGACTGTGATAATTATGCTATTGCGAGTATGACTAACTGCTAAAAACCCAAATGCAAGTATCCCGATCATCACTTATTGTTCAAGTGATATATATTTTGAATCCTATTATGCAAGTATTGCTTTCACTATTCTCAATTATGAATAGATAAATGTTTTACATATCGCTGAAATAAATGATTCTGTTTATTCAAGTACTTATCTGCTATTCTATGTTCAGAATTGTCAAGTGTTATACTTATCCAACTATCAGATTTATAAATGTTTTGGATTTTGAGAAAGATGACATTTTTTTGGGTTTTCTGCCCAAGTAAATGGGCGAATAAAATTTATAAGGGTGTCGAGTATTATGACCCCTCTCAATAAAACGTTTTAAGATTGGATGATCACAAATTACGTAAGAGGCCGTGCCGGTGGTCCAGCGGAGATTTAGGTATTATACATGATATAATACATTTAGGCCGATATGTGCCTTGGGTGCCCCATTTGTTTAGTTGGATATGATTCGGCATACCGGTGTTGCTCCGCGGCTGATCACCGGCGACAACACACCGTCGTTCGAGAATTCCAATCTAAATTATTAAATTGTTTTGATAATCATAGAAAAATGATTTATCAACTGTTTTGGTTTTGAATAAAGGTGAAATATAGTTTTAATTCAGTTGCTGATTGATGTTGATATAGAAGTTGTTGTTAAATATCAAAGGTGGTATTTATGCAGATGATTGATATTGACTTCCATATTTTAGCACGGGTAGGTTGTGAGCATCAAAGTTCGTATTGATATCTAAATTGATATGATATCAAAATGAATATTAATATCAAGAGTTGAGTTTTGAATGAGTTTATGATCCACTCCATAATCATTGTTTCATGCTATTGCGGTTTACGATATTTCCGTCAACACTATTTTATGAGTTTTATTCTCGTCAAGATTCAAAGTATTGCTGAATTATTTCACTCGAAATTATCCAAAAGGTTTTGAATACAGTTGAAAAACAACTATCCGATTCTTTAATAAATTTTCTGATTCAGCCTTTATGATTTTTAAATGTTCTGCTCCTATACAGATGTCAGTTTTATATCAAAACAACCCCATATATGTTATACTGAACTTGCTGAGCATTTCTTCCACTCATACTTGTCTGTTTTTAAATTTAACCTCCAGTGAGGATTAGCTAGCGCTGTTTAGCTGCGTAATTCAAGGAAGCAAAGAAGAAACTTTTGGAAGGTGGTTGGTCCAGGGTTTGCGGAACTAGTGTAAGTTCTATTATGTAAAGTTATGTATATATATATTATAATTGTGTTATTTTATAGAGGGGCCTAGTATGCTTCTTTTCGAAGTTATTTTATAGCGCTGTTTAGCTGCGTAATTCAAGGAAGCAAAGAAGAAACTTTTGGAAGGTGGTTGGTCCAGGGTTTGCGGAACTAGTGTAAGTTCTATTATGTAAAGTTATGTATATATATATTATAATTGTGTTATTTTATAGAGGGGCCTAGTATGCTTCTTTTCGAAGTTATACTAGCGAGGTAACTTTTGAGATTGAGAATTGTTGAAAAGGGTTTTAAAAGAGAGTGAACAAAATTATTGGTGGAATTTGGAATTCTTGTTTCTAGAACTATAACCTTAAATGATCTTGGATTAGTTGGGGTCATTTATGCTAACTATCTTCCGCTGGCATTTGTTTATTGATTAAACAAGTTAATTTGGATTGAGGTTTTATAGTGACGACCGAATCCTCTGACCCCGGATTTGGGGGCGTTACAGGTTGGTATCAGAGCTGAGGTTATAGTAAACTAGAAACGAGAGTGTGTAGGAGTGTGTATAGCTATGTGAGGACGCTTGATCTCATATCGAGTTCCTGTTGGACTATTGGATATAGTACCAATGAATAAGATAAGATATGCGCATTCGTTTGAAATGGTTGTGTTGAGCTGGAAAAAACTCCTGGCAGTTGCAAACATCTATTGTGGAATTTTCCGAGACTACGATTCGACGACGATGGAGATTATTGATATCCTTGGAATATGAAAAAGTATCTGGAATCGAATGGCGGGGTAACAGAAGGGTTCAAATAGAAGATAAGTATTAAGACCTTGGTAATACCTTCTCTTTCTATAACTTCTTCTAACCTCTCTCAGAAAGGGATATCTGTTAGAGAATATAATCCCTAACACCCGTTTAGTCATTTTATATCAGAATCTTGTTTTACTGGATTTCATTTCCTCTAGAAATATTAAATTTGAAATCTTTTCAGTTTAGATCCGAGGATTGCCCTAACAAGTCATTTATTAGAAATTCTTTATTATTCATTTGATTTTGAATTCATTTCATATTCTTTTATTTAGACTGGGATGAACAACCCTAACTATAGGGGACACAAGGTATACCTGTCTGTATGATAGGAGTTGGATGGGACGCCATCACTTGTGTGTGTTGTGATTACAAGAAGGTTAACAACCTTTAGTAGTGTCTTAATTTGGACACGCAATACTAAGTTCATTTGATCATATTGATCTCTCAGTTATTCTTTCATTTCAACAACACTTTCTCACAAACTCAGATTTTGGTAACCACAATGGTGGGACACCCGTTATAATATGAACTTCTTTTCTCTTTGAAATTTCATGATTTTATTGTCTCAAATATTCGAAGGTATGCCAATTAAGTTGGGCTGAGTTATCTTGGTCAAGTCAAAGTAAGGCGGTGTGATGGAATTACCAAGGATGGCAGTGGATTGTAATGCGATTAAAATATCAATGACGTATTACGAAGTTAGTCTGTTTCTTTATTCTCTCTGTTTATCTCTCTATCTCTCTCTCTTTTTCTTTCTCTATATCTTTCTCTCTATTCTTCTTTCTCGCAATCAGTAAAAGTGATTCTATTAAGGAATTGGTCAAAAGGATGTGGATGGAACAATGATGCAGGGTGAAGCTCCCGTGATAACTGTGTGGCATAAGGAATTTCAGTGTTATGTGAAATTTTGAGAAAAGTACATATGCAAGATTAAAAATTTGGTAAGAAGACCCTAAATGCTTTCTTCTGCTGATTCCGAGGACGGAATCCTTATAAGGGGGTAGATTGTAATATCCCAAATTTTTAGTTATTATTATTTTTATTTCTTGAATATGTTTACGTGCTTTTCTGATGTAAAATGAATAAAATGGTGGATATTTTATTCCTGTTTGATGAGTTCGTGCCATTGAATGACTCAATATGCTAATTTTTAAATGGTATTAGTTCCTGCTGGTTTTCTGAAAATATTTTATCTGTGTCATAATATTATTTGGTGTTTTCACCGTGTTCACCCGGTTATAGGGTGAGGTTTGAAAATATTTAAAGTAATATTTTACAGCTATTTGGTTACATATTAAATGAATTATGATGTGTTTAATATTACTTAAAAGTGTGTCTGGCCATGAATTAGCATAAGATAGAGTTGAGTGTGGTCTCGTAAGGACCAGAGTACTTTTTCGGATACTAGTTACGTGTTTAAAATATATTTATATGAATCGATCCGTAATTTAGACGCGTGTTTATTTGCGTCTTTATCGAGGTATTCGTTTTATCTCGTTTTATGTGCGTTTGAATATATTTTATGTGTTTTCGGGGTTTTCTGTTAATTTAGGTATCACTTCGGTTTTTGAAAAATAAACGGACCGGGACCCCACGGGGACGTCAAAACCCACAAAATTCGTGTTTTTATTTTTTTAGAATCATATGTATTCCAAATATCCAATATTTTTATAATTTTGAATTATTCGCATTTTTTGGGAAATTTTGATATAAATTTAATATTTTATCGCTTTTAAAATTATTCTCCGTAATTATTATTTTTGGGCTTAATTATTTTAATTATGGGAATAAAAACACCCTTATTTGATTTTGGGTATTTATTTTCCAGATATTATAAATAGCAGATTTTATTATTTTACTTTATTTTTATTTTCATTTTATTTTCAGAAAATAGAAAAACCCAAGAACAAGTTTGGGGGCGTTCTTGAACCTGAGAATTAATCTACTGATTTTAGGTGATTCTGATTTCCGTTTTCAAAGCTCGAGTAATGGAATTAAAGCTCTCATCGAGCTCTACGTGTTGATATCAACTTCATTAGCTGAAGGTAATCGAATTGTAAATTCAATTTTTCATATTCATGAACTTGAGTTCGAAATTCTGGGATTTCTGGAAGATGTTGATTGATTTTGTTATTACAGAAAGTTTTAATACGATTAGGGGAGTCGATTACTGCAAAACTTTACAACGTTCTATTTCGAAATTATGCTAGTCGAGTTCTTGGGATTTTTGAGTTTTTAATTTTGATTTTTAGAGTTATTGTTGAGATGTTTGCAGGTGATGATCACTGTAGTCGATTATAGGTGTTATTAACATCATTTTTGTATATTAAGTGTGGATTTTGGTGATGTTATCGCCGGAAACGAAGCTCGGCCGGAAAACCGCCAGCTTCGTCTCCACCTCGTCGGTTCTTCGACGGAGAGGATGATTATCAGCAGTTTTGTGATGGTTTGCAAGTGTTTGATTGTGACTGAGATGTTAGAACTGAACGACTCAATTGTGGACTGAAAATCAATGAAAACGGGGCTGTTTTGACCCCCGTCAGAGCTTCGCCGGATTCCTGGCTGTCGCCGGAATCTGGTAAAGTTCCGGTAGGGTTCATGTGATTTTGGCTTACTCGATTACCCGAATTACCGACCCGTTTTCTAACTTAAAACGACCCGGTTTCAATCTTTATCCCCAAAACTAAATCCTGAAAAAGTGTTTGTGGCATTTTCTTTTATAAATAATTCAAAATTCTTTTATTGTTTTAAAAAAAAATCATTTACTTACTATTTGTAATTCTAAAAATCATTTTCCTAATTATTTTAAATTCTAAAAATTATTTCTGTTATTATTTTCAAAAATCCATATTTGTTTTGATTAATTATAATTTATTTTAATTAATTATTTATAGATTTAAGTAATTGGTTAATTCATTTAATCAATTAATTTTATTTATAAATAGTTAAATAAAATACAATTATTTATAATTAATTCAAATAAATCCTAAAAATTATTTTTAAGCTTTTAAAAAATAATATTTTGGTATTTAAAAAAAATCAATTATTATTATTATTAATTGATTTAGTTCTATTTATTTCTTATTTTGTTCATAATAAATAAACCGTTCGTTCGTTTAATACGAAATAAACGCTTATAGACTCAGAAAAACATTACGCTTCCAATAAAAATACTTTTGAGACCTAATTTCTTTTGTATTGCAATGTCATTTGATTTGTGAGTCATTCTTAGCCGGTATTTGATCGATAAACACTGTTATTGACCCGATTTCAATTCTGAACGTTCTGAAACCTACCTCTTGACGAACTGAGTCATATGTGATACGAATTATGTGATACATGGCTTATATGATTATGTGCTATGTGAAATGCATGCGTACGTGGGTCAAGAGTCTTGTGCTTGACTGTTTTCTTTATGTGTGGGCTATCGTATGGGTAGACGATGGGGTTTTAACGTATAATTCGTCGAGTAATTACCGTTTAGACGATTAAAGTGTTATCTTTTAATAATAGATGTGGATCATTTGAGTTGATCAAGACTAGACATTGGAATGAATGAAATGGAATTGTATGGGATATCAAGCTTCTAGCAATCGCAGGAGCAACATGCCAGTGAATTGGTGGAATAAAAGACGGCGAAATCTCGAGATGCCAGACTGAGATAATTATGTTATTGCGAGTGTGACTAACTGCTAAAAACCCAAAGGCAAGTATCCCTATCATCACTTATTGTTCAAGTGATATATATTTTTAATCCTATTATGCAAGTATTTCTTTCCCTATTCTCAGTTCTGAATAGATAAATGTTTTACATATCGCTGAAATAAATGATTCCGTTTATGCAAGTACTTATCTGCTATTCTATGTTCAGAATAGTCAAGTGTTTTACTTATCCAACTATCGGATTTATAAATGTTTTGGATTTTGAGAAAGATGACGTTGTTTTGGGTTTTTTGCCCAAGTAAATGGGCGAATAAAATTTATAAGGGTGTCGAGTATTATGACCCCACTCAATAAAATATTTTAAGATTGGATGATCACAAATTGCGTAAGAGGCTGTGGCGGCGGTCCAACGGAGATTTAGGTATTATACATGATATAATACCTTTAGGCCGATATGTGCCTTGGGTGCCCCATTTGTTTAGTTGGATATGCTTCGACATACCGGTGTTGCTCCGCGGCTGATCACCGGTGGCAACACACCGTCGTTCGAGAATTCCAATCTAAATTATTAAATTGTTTTGATAATCATAGAAAATTTATTTATCAACTGTTTTGATTTTGAATAAAGGTGAAATACAGTTTTAATTCAGTTGCTGATTGATGTTGATATTGAAGTTGTTGTTAAATATCAAAGGTGGTATTAATGCAGATGATTGATGTTGACTTCCATATTTTAGCACGGGTAGGTTGTGAGCATCAAAGTTCGTATTGATATCTAAATTGATATGACATCAAAATGAATATTAAAATCAAGAGTTGAGTTTTGAATGAGTTTATGATCCACTCCATAATCATTGTTTCATGTTATTATGGTTTACAATATTTCCGTAAACATTGTTTTATGAGTTTTATTCTCGTCAAGATTCCAAGTATTGTTGAATCATTTCGCTCGAAATTATCCAAAAAGGTTTTGAATACAGTTGAAAAACAACTATCCGATTATTTAATAAATTTTCTGATTCAACCTTTATGATTTTTAAATATTCTGCTCCAGTACAGATGTCAGTTTTATATCAAAACAATCCCATATATGTTATATTGAACTTGCTGAGCATTTATTCCGCTCATACTTGCCTGTTTTTAAATTTAACCTCTAGTGACGATTAGCTAGCGCTGTTTAGCTGTGTAATTCAAGGAAGCAAAGAAGAAGCTTTTGGAAGGTGGTTGGTCTAGGGTTTGCAGAACTAGTGTAAGTTCTATTATGTAAAGTTTTGTATATATATTATAATTGTGTTATTTTTTAGAGGGGCCTAGTTTACTTCTTTTCGAAGTTATACTAGTGGGGTAACTTTTGAGATTGAGAATTGTTGAAAAGGGTTTTAAAAGAAAGTGAACAAAATTATTGGTGGAGTTTGGAATTCTTATTTCTAGAACTCTAACCTTAAAAGATCTTGGATTAGTTGGGGTCATTTATGCTAAATATCTTCCGCTGGCATTTATTTATTGATTAAACATGTTAATTTGGATTGAGGTTTTATAGTGACAACCGAATCCTCTGACCCCGTATTTCGGGGGGGGGGGGTTATATTAAGGGCTTCAAGAGGATGCAATTCAGGAATTCTCAGAAGAATGGAAGCTTCTGGAAGAAGTTCACTGGAGGGGAAAGGAAGTCAACTGGAAGAAGAGATGGAAAAGACTCTAAAGCTGGAAAAGTAGACAGGTCGAAAATCAAGTGCTACAACTGTGATGAACCTGGTCACTTTGCTACAGAGTGCAAGAAGATAAAGCATGAAAAAGGGAAGAACAAAGCCCTGATTACATCAAGCAAGAATTGGATGGACTCCTCTGATTACGAAAATGAAGATACATCCTATGCACTGATGGCTAACTTTGATGATTATGCTCCCTCTGATTCTAAGGTATCAACTCCCTTATTCTTTTTTAAAACTGAAGATATATATGAACTGAAATCTATTATTAAGTCTCTCCATGGAAATTTTAAAAATAAGACTTTGGAGAACAATAGGCTGTTAACTGAAAATCAAATCTTAAAGTCTAGGAATGATCAGTTGGAGTCTGACTTAGTAAATCAGATTGAAGTTCAGAAAGAATGTGAGAAAGCTAAACATATAGTAAAGATACTAGAAGCTAAGTATAGTATGTTGGAAAATGAATTAGAGAATGAGAGGACAACTTTTAAAGCCTGGACTAATTCAGGCAAAAAGGTTCATGAGATGATCTATAAGAAAAACTGGAAAGAATGTCTTGGTTATGTAGATGGAATTAAGGATGTTGACACTGAAATAAAACTACCCTTAAGACTCCTGTAAAGTTTATCTCTTCAGAAGCTGATGAACCCAAATCTACCTTTGTAAAGGGTTCAAAATCAGCATCCCAAGAAAAGTCAGTAAGTGATAAATCTCAAAGAAAGGAAAACAAGGAAATCATTAAGACTGTTAAGAAAGAAAATAATATAGGACTTTTGTCTAAAAGACAATTGAAAAAGAAATTATCTGAGGTTACTCACAAACCTCAAGTTAAAAGTCCTAAAAGGAACAGAAATGGTAAGCAAGGTATTTAGAAGGATTCTAATTATGACTTTGTTCCCAATTCTCCTAGAAAAACTTGTTTTAACTGTGGTAATACTAATCATCTTTCTATTGATTGCAGGAGGAGTAAGAAAATGAAAACTGTTGTTCCTGAGTCTAATGTTAGGGGTAGATTAGTATTTTATAAACCACAAAGTCCTTGTTTTCATTGTGGTAGTAGTTGGCATTCGATTTATACTTGTAGTTCCTATCATAAGCTGTATCACAACTATTATGAACCTTTGCCTAAATTTAATAAAGTTGCTTGTGTGCTTAATTCTTCAAGTTCTACTAAATCTGCTTCTGACAAGACAAATCCTGACAAAGGAAAAACTTTCAGAAGTATTCTTGACTCATAAAGGCTTAAGTTGTCCAAAAAGAGGGCCCAACAAGTGTGGGTCCTTGAAAATCCTTCTAATTAATTATTCCTCTGACTGCAGGGTAATAAGAAAAATACTTTTGTCTTGGATAGTGGATGTTCAGGACACATGACTGGAAATAAATCCCTGCTGTTAGAATTTGAGAAGAAGCCTGGCCCAGATGTATCTTATGGAGATGGAAATATAGGACACACTCTGGGATATGGCAACTTGATAATTGGAAAGGTAGCAATAGAGAATGTAGCTCTGGTGGAAGGACTGAAGCACAATCTTCTCAGCATCAGTCAAATCACTGACAAAGGTTCTCATGTGGTATTCAATGACTCACACTATGAATTTGTTCATAACAAGTCAAAGAAAATTGTCTTGATAGGATACAGACATGGAAACATATATGAAGCAAGGCTGCATGAAAGTCTTGAGAAAGAAGTTACTTGCTTTATCTCAAAGGCATCAGTAGATGAGAGCTGGAACTGGCACAAGAAGCTCTCATATATCAACTTCAATTCAATCAATGAACTTGCCAAAAAGGAGCTAGTACGAGGATTACCAAATATGCTATACTCATCTGATGGTCTTTGTGATGCTTGCCAAAAGTCCAAACAAAGAAGAGTATCCTTCAAAAGTAAAACATAATTCTCTATTACTAAGCCATATCACATGTTACACTTGGATCTCTTTGGACCATTGAACATAATGTCCATCAACAAGAAAAGGTACACACTTGTAATTTTTGATGATTTCACTAGATATACTTGGGTTTATTTTCTACACAGGAAGGATGAAACTCCAGAAATTCTTCTGGATCACATAAGGCAAATTGAAAATGGATCCACCCATAAAGTGAAAATTTTGAGAAGTGATAATGGCACTGAGTTTAAGAACTCAAAAATGGAGGAAGTCTGCAAGTACAAAGGCATACAACAACAATTCTCAGCTCCTGGTACACCTCACTAAAATGGTGTTGTTCAGAGGAAGAACATAACCTTAATTGAAGCTGGCATGACTCTGCTGGAAGAAGCAAAACTACCCACTTACTTCTGGGCTGAAGCAATAAACATAGCATTTTATACTCAGAATATCACACTGATAAACATACATGGTGTTACTCCTTATCAGATGCTGAAAGAAAAGAAGCTCAGCCTCAAACATCTTCATGTATTTGGATGTAAGTGCTTTGTTTTGAGAACTCATACTGATCAGCTAGGAAAGTTTGAATAAAAAGCTGATGAAGGAATCTTTGTTAGATACTCACCATCAAGAGCATACAGAGTTTTCAATCTGAGAACAAATACTGCAATTATCTCCATAGTATTTTTTGATGATAAAAAGATTCCTGTTTTTGAAGAAGACTCTCATGAAAGTCTAATCTTTGAAAATGAAAATGCATTGTTGGAATCTGGATCAAACTCTAATGAACTATCAAATCCTGATACTCCTTTAGATTCTGAAGATGATCATTGTACTAATGAACCTGCACATGTTGAGGGGGAGCAACAGCAAGGTTCGACTAATGATTCTAACACTGAAGAATCAACTCAAGGTTCTTCTTAATCTGGTCATTCAGAATCCAATGCTGATTCAATATCAGATGGACATGATTCAAGTTCCAAAACTTCATCAGGAGATGACAACACAGATTCAGGGGGAGCCTCAAATGCATTTGATGAGGCACACAATTCAGGGGGAGCATCTAGCTCCAGAAGGACACTTCCCAGTGCCAAAAAATAGACTAAAGATCATACTCCTGATCTGATTATTGGAAATCCTGATGAAGGTGTAAAGACAAGGACTGCAACTTAAAATGAATGTTTATATCACAATCTACTTTCAAAAGAAGAGCCAAAGAAAGTAGAAGATGCACTCAAGGATGCAGATTGGGTCATGGCTATGCAAGAAGAGTTGAAATGAGTTCGAAAGAAATGAAGTGTGGAAGCTGGTGCCTAGACCTAAAAATAGGTCAATTATAGGCACAAAGTGGGTCTTCAGAAATAAGACTGATTCTGATGGAACAATTATCAGAAACAAGGCAAGATTGGTGGCTAAAGGATATTCTCAACAGGAAGGTATTGACTATGATGAAACATTTGCTCCTGTTGCTAGGCTGGAAGCAATCAGAATTTTCTTGGCATATGCTGCACACAAGAAATTTAAAGTATTTCAGATGGATGTCAAGAGTGCATTTCTCAATGGAGAACTTGACGATGAAGTCTATGTTGAACAGCCACCAGGTTTTATGGATCTCAAACATCCTGATTATGTTTATAGACTTGACAAAGCACTCTATGGACTAAAGCAAGCACCTAGGGCATGGTATGAGACTCTTGCTCAATTTCTGCTGGAAAGTGGATTCAAAAGAGGTACAATAGATAAAACTTTATTTTATCTGAATCAAGGTAAAGATCTGCTTTTAGTTCAAATTTATGTGGATGATATTATTTTTGGATCAACTAATCAAAAATTGTGTGATAAGTTCTCAAAGTTGATGCAATCAAGATATCAAATGAGCATGATGGGAGAGATAAGTTACTTCTTGAGATTGCAAATTAAACAGACTGATAATGGTATCTACATTAATCAGTCAAAGTACACAAAGAATCTGCTGAAAAGGTTTAATATGCAAGATAGTGCAACTGCAACTACTCCAATGACAACTGCTACAAAGCTTGATCCTCATGAAGGTACAACAGTTGATGTCTCAAATTACAGAGGTATGATTGGTTCTCTTTTGTATCTAACGGTTAGTAGGCCAGACATTATGTTTGCCACATGTCTGTGTGCAAGATTACAAGCAAATCCAAGGGAGCCACATCTTATTGCAGTAAAGAGAATTTTCAGATACCTCAAGGATACTGTATCACTTGGTCTCTGGTATGCAAGGGAAGCTGATTTTGCATTATGTGGTTATTCAGATGCTGATTTTGCTGGATGCAAGATAGACAGAAAGAGTACATCTGGAAGCTGTCAGTTTTTGGGAGGCAGATTAGTCTCATGGTTCAGTAAGAAGCAGAAATCTATTTCTACTCCGACTGCTGAGGCTGAATATATTGCAGCCAGGAGTTGCTGTGCTCAATTGTTATGGATGATAAATCAACTTATGGACTATGGATTATCATTTTCTAAAATTCCTATTTATTATGATAATCAAAGTGCTATTGCTATGACAGGAAACCCAGTGCAACGCTCTCTTACTAAACATATCATCATCAGATATCACTTTATAAGAGAGCATGTTATGGAAGGAACGATTGAGCTTCATTTTGTTCCTACTGATTAGCAGCTGGCTGATATCTTCACGAAGCCATTACCTGAAGCACATTTATAAAGCTTGTCAATGAACTTGGTATAGTTAGTTGGGACAAATAAATTCTTTTAAATTTATATTTGATCAAATCCTGATGTATGTTGATCAAATCCTGATATGTCCTAAATAATGTTCAAGATATTAAGCTGCGAATTTTTGGTGTATTTTGTTATATAAATGATAAATTAAGTGAATTTATTTGCTAAATGTGCATGTATGAATATATATCATTATCATCATTGCAAATCAGTCTAGGAAGATGCGCCTTAATAAGACATCTTTTGGTTAAATCATTAAGTTAAATCTACACTTAATAATTGATCAGTCTCCTAGTCCTTTGATATTCCTTTTCTCTCTCGGTTATTTAAACTATCATTCTCATTCAGTCAAATCATCTCTCTCTAAACACAAAACATGCTCTCTTCACTTTCATTTCTCATATTTCTTCTTCTCTATCACAAAAATGGTTCTCTGCAATATGTTCTTGAACTATAAAAACTTCAATGTGGAGTTTAGCTGTGAAGACTGGTAGCAGGAATGTCACATCACTGCCATTCCCAATGAAGTGTGGAGCTCGGTTCCACAGGAGATTCTGACAGATCTCCTGTTCTTCGAGATGGATTATCGTCTCCATCTCGATCGTCTGGAGGAAGAAAGACGAGAAGTTCTTCGTCAGCAAGAACAGATCATCCATCTTACTGTGCTTTTCGTGGAGAGTATGAGGAACTAATAAAAATGATCATGTTCGTCTAGTGAGACTAGTATTTTCTTGTAATCATCTATGCATATAATCGAAAAATTTCATGAAATGTACTCTCTTGAATTATTAATGAAATTTTGTTTATTTTGCTTACAAGACCTAATCTATGTTCTTTAGTAGTGTATGCATGTGCTTGTTCCTAATTGTAGCCTGTTAATCTCTACATCACACTATTAACATCTATCTTTTGATGATTCTTGAGATTAAAATTATGGTTTTCTGATAAGCTTGAGTTGTTTTGACAAACACTGATGAATTTGAATCGATAAATCCTGACATTGTCAAATCCTCACAGATAAGAGGTACCAAATACTGATGACAGGTCATATTATTTTCATTTAGAATATTATTGAAAAATGATTTCTAAATTGTTTAATGCTGAAAAAGAGATTGTTTTCTTAATTATTGTTTAAAAGTGGATAAACTGTTGATAAAAGTCACACAACGATTTACTACAAGAGCAATGCGTTCTTTGTTGCTGATTCCGCACATTACTCCACTTTCCACTCCAATTCCTCAGTAATTATCCTCTATCAAAAGTATAATTCACTAAGCTTCCTTCTCCAAGTGTGTTACATACAACTAAGCTTTGCAAACTTATATTTGCACAAGAACCTCTGTAACACATATTATCATACACACAACCTCACTATTCACATCTAACGAACATCTTTCCTCAACACCTACAAACAACATGTCATCTTCTGAGCTTTTACCCTTCTTCAGTCAAACCACTATTATTGTAATGCCCCCAAATCTGCGATCAAGGGATTTGGTCGTCACTATAAAACTTCAATCCAAATTAACCTGTTTAATTAATAATTAAATGCCAGCGGAAGATATTTAACATAAATGACCCCAAACTAATCCAAGATCTTTTAAGGTTACAGTTCTAGAAACAAGATATCCAAATTCCACAAATAAATTTTTTCCACTTCCTTTTAAAACTCTTTTCAATAATTCTCAATATCCAAACTTAACCCGCTAGTATAACTTCGAAAGGAAGTATACTAGGCCCAACTAAAATACAAAACTATAATATAATATAATATAAACAACTTTACACAATAAAACTTACACTAGCCCGCAAACCCTGAACCAACAACCTTCCAAGAGCTTCTTCTTTGCTTCCGCGAATTACACAGCTAAACAGTGCAAGCTAATCCTCACTGGAGGTTAAATTTGAAAACAGGCAAGTATGAGCGAAAGAAATGCTCAGCAAGATCATTATGACATATAAAACCGACATCTGCATTAGAGCAGAACATTTAAAATCATAGTTGCTGAATCATAAAATTTTAGTTGAGGAACCCCAGAATTGGTTCCTTAATTGTATTAAAAACCATTTTGATATTTTTGAGCGAGATGCTTCAGCAATACTTTGAATCTTGACGAGAATCAAACTTGTAAAATGGTGTTTACGAAAATATCGTAAACAATAACAACAAGAAGCAATGATTATGGATTGAATCATAAACTTTACTCAAAACCGAACTCTTCAAATTAATACTTATTTTGCTGTCATATCAAATTAGATATCAATACGAACTTTGATGCTCACAACACCCATACTGAAGTCAACATCAATCATCTATACTAATACCACCTTTGATATTTAACAACGTAGGTATCAACATAAATCAGAATCTGAATCAAAACTGCATTTCACCATTAATCCAAAACAGAAATAGTTGATAAATCATTCCTTATAAGATTATCAAAAGCAATATAATAATATCGATTGGAACCAAATTATGCACTATGCTGTTCCTGATGATCAGTCATGAAACAACACCGGTATCTCGCAACCATACCGTAAATATAGGTACTACCCATATCCCGAAGACATACGGTACCTATAGAGCGCCAGAAAAGGCATAACAAGCCTTGTAAGATATTACACTTCTGTATAATAGCTCACGCTGGACCGGTGCTTCGGCCTCTTACGCAATCAGTAACCATTCAATCTCAAAACCTTTTATTGAAAAGGGGTCATAATACTCGACTCCCGAAACAATTTTATTCCCTCATTCACTTGGGCAGGAATACTTGCAACAAAATCATTTTTCTCAAAACCCAAAACATTTGTAAATCTATTCTGAACATAGAATAGCAGAAGAGTGCTTGCATAAACAGAATTATTTAATTCAGCGATATGTAAAACATTTATCTATCTTGAACTGAATAGGGAAAGCAATACTTGCATGATAAGATTCAAAATAAATATCACTTGAACAATAAGTGATGATAAAAATACTTGCCTTTGGGTTTTAGCAGTTAGTCACACTTGCAAAGATGCATCTATTTTGACATTCTGTCTCAAAATATCACAGACTTTATTCAACTAATCATTTGGTCTGCTGCTCATGCAGTGCTGCAACCCAAGATTTCATACTATTCAACTCTACTCTTCACCCATTCTATTTGGTGCTGATCGACTTGAGGGATCCGCATCTATAATTAAAAGATATAGCTTTAATCACCTAAACGATAATCACTCGACGAACTACGCGTTCAAAGCCTATCGACTACCCATACGATAGCCCACACATAAATATAACAAACAAATACAGGACCCTTGACCCACATACACACATAATTCACATAGCACATAATCACATAACTCATATATCACATAATTCATATCACACAATACTCGGTTCATCAGAAGGTTCGACTCGATACGTTTAAAACTGAAATCAGGTCAAAATATGATTTATCGATCAAAAATTTACTCAGAATGATTCGTAAAACAAGAGACCTTTCGAAACAAAGAGGATTTGGGTCTCGAAAGTATTTTTAATGGAAGTAGAATATTTTTCTGAGTCTGTACGCGTTCGTTTCGTATTAAACAGACGAATGGTTGATTTATTATGAATTTTTGAACATTTTCCGGAATAAAAACAATCTCCGAATCATTTAATAATTAAATAATAGGGCTCGAACACTCGAAAATAATTTTATAAGAATTATCGAGCTTGGAAAATAATTTAAAATAATATTTTAAAGTTCGAAACTATTTTTCGGAAATTTTAAATCAAAATAAATAATTAAATCTAATTAAATAATCAATTAAAATTAATTAATAACTAATTAAATTAATTAATCAATTAATATCTAAATTAATTGACTAATTAAATAATTAATTATCAACTAAAATTAATTAATTAAATAATTTGGATTTATTTTGAATTAAAATAAATTTTCAGAATTAAAAAATAATGATTTTTAAAATTAATTTTGTAAATAAGAAAAAATTTTGATTTATTTTTAAATAGAAATTCCCAGAAACAGATATCAGGTTTTTGCAACTGGGTTTATAAGATAAAAACCGGGTTTTGATTAAAAAAAAACGGGTCGGTAATCGGGTTAATCGGGTCACCAAGAATGACCCCGACCCGCCGGATAATTCTGCAGATTCCGGCGAGGGGAATTCCCGGCGAGGCCCCGATTTCAGACAACAAGCAGTACTGTGATCATTTCTTTTGACATAATCGCACAAACTCGACTCAGAATCAACAAACCCGGTAACAACAACGATGACAGGGATTACAGCCTCGATTCCGGCGTTTTCACCATTAAAACCGGTGACAAAATCCGGCGAAACAACGATCCCAGCAAATACTCAACCAAAATCAACAAATTACATACCAAACTAATCCTCGTGACCTCAGGAACAACATTCAATCATCACAAACAGTCAAAGACCACTAAATCATAAACCCCCAAAATTCGAATATTAACCCCAAAAATTGATTTTAAAATTTAACAACTGTTGAAACGATTTGATGATATAAAATGATAGAGAATCATCTGTGATTCATTTTGGTTATTCATACTTGTGATTTGGTGTTCAATATCACCTTCAAAATTGACTTTGATTTTCAGATTCTCCAAGAACACCAAGAACACATATTCAAGAAATTTTCAGAAAATCAAATCTTAATTTCTATATGATATTGAACTCTATTTTTGAAGTATAATATACCAAATCGACCAGAAAAACATGCTCTACAACATGGAAGCATCAAATCACATCAACAACATCAAGAACAAATTTTCATAATTTAATTATCAAATAATTCGGATATAAATAAATAAATAAGAAAATTACCATGATTTCTGGGCAGAAACTGATGATTGATTCAGAAAGAAGATTTCGAGAGTTTCGTTTTGATATGCTGCACGCCCGAATCGGAGTTCGATAACGCTTTCGTTCGTGTGTTTGATTCTCGGGAACGTATCAGTTTTCTCGGGTTTTTCTCTGTATTTATCGTGTTTTAACTGGTTGCAAATGAATAAACGGAATAAATGAAATAAGAAATAGGCTATTTATATTTATGGAATATTGGATCATTCTGGATCGTTTTGGATCGTTAAATTAGTTGCTTAGCCGCTAAGTAACTGTAAAAATGATACAATTCAATACCGGAATTGGATAATTATCAAAACCGAGCTTTTTATAAAACACCATATACGAAAATATCGTAAAAAATATCCCGTCTCTCGAGAATACGGGTTTTATTGATTACCGAAATAACTATCGTATCGAAAATCTTGCGCCGGGCCGCGCACGGGTCAAACCGTAATCCGGATTGAAAAAGTCAAAACACGGAAAATGTCCGGAATTACCAGATTAGGTTAGGAAGGAGTTTTCGGAAGAGTTTCGGGTTGTAAAAACGTAAAAACAGTTGAAGTCGGATGATTCCCGGCTTTATAAAATAATTTTGGTAATTATTCAGAAAATAATTAATAATTCATAAATCAATATAAAATCATCTAACAGTCCAAAAATTACCAGAAAAATATCACAATTATCAATATTTTATTCTGGACATATAAAAATTCAAATACTCAAATAATATCACATCTAAACACCCAAACACCAATTCCATTTATTAGATAATTCACCAAAATTCACATAAATAATTCCAAATAATTATAATACTAATATTTGAAAATATGGGATATTACAATTATTCATGGTAATACTTTTGGTACCAAATAAGAAGTTTAATTTTAATAATTCAATCTATATTTAGAAAATATATTTTATTACCTTCATTGATAATAGTTAAAAATATTGGGCATATTTTTTTATTACAACCCCCTGAGTGGGCTGAGGACTTCGATGAGTGGAATAGAGAAAAGCATATTATATGTACTGGCCCAAGAGCCATAGTGAGTTGTTGTTTCCATTTTTTTCGTTGTCGAGTCTTTTTTAGTCTCCCTCCTTTCCCTTCATTCTAAGTAGCGGTCCAAGTCTCCTTCCCGACCGTAATTCTTTTTATTGGGGTGATGACATGAACGAGCACTTCTTCTTCGACCTAGTCCGCCTTATTAGTTAGACCCATTTTCTTCTGCTTTAGATAATAACTACTTGGTTCCACTTACACATCAGCAGTTTCCTCAATCTTTTCATGATATACAGGATTTCTTACTCAAATGTCCAATTGGATATGCTCTCACAAATCCTACTAAGGTATCATACAGGGCTGTAATGCAGGTATGGGATACAATTCTAGTTAATTCAATTAATACTGGGTTCTATTTTGAATTTAAGGGACACTGGTATGAGGTTGATGCTGATGTTCTTCTTCAAGCACTAAGATTGCCTGCCTGTGATGGTGTTCCTGACAATTATACAACTGAGCAGCTGTTTGATATGCTCAGAACTCTGAACTACAAAGGTGACATCATAACAATTGGAAAATTGACAAGAACAAAATTAAAGAGGGAATGGAATTTCTTCTTTGATTGCATCAATAGATGTTTCTTGAATAAGACAATAATTTTTGATGCTCTTTCATCCACGTCTCTGAAAATTGGGTTTTCTCTTCTCTATTCTGGTAATTTTGACTATGGTAATACCATTCTTCAATTCATAATTGCTAGGAGAATAGATGCATCAGGTGTAATAGGGTATACTAAATTTCTTCAACTGATTTTTAATTTTCTATGCCCTAATGTTGAATTTGATAATGATGAATTACTTCCTGTATTTCAAATTTCTGAGAAAGCTATTACAGATCATATCAAAAGAGATGAAAAGAATAAGTTTTCAGGACTTCCCTTCCTGCCTCAGGAGGTCAGGCAATTTATATTGAGAAATAGAATTACTCCTTCACAAGTGCCTTCAAATCCTGATGCTGCACCTTTGTTAAATTTCCTGATGCTGTGGAACAATACACTACCCATCTTATTTCTAACCCAAGCATTTCTTTTACTAAATAGAACTCAAATCCAGCTCCTAAATTAGCCTCCTCTGATGTCTCCCAAAAGACATCAGTTGTACTAAAGAAAAGGCTGGTTAAGAAATATGTTCAAACTGAATAGAGAGCTCAACAAGCCTCACCGAGTGAGAGTGAGAAGAAAGAAGAATGCTTTCAAGTTCGAAAAAGAAGGCTGATCATGCAAGATGATTTTAACTCTGATGATCAGATGCCCATTGGGCCAAGGATGAAGACAAAGAAATCAACAGTTGCAATTCCTGATGACTCTGTTGACACAACTGGAACTAAGGAGCCAACTACTGATGCTGGTGCTCTGATCAAAAAGTTTCCAGTAAACAAAGAAACTGGTGAGCTCAAGAAAATTGACAAGAGCAAGTTGAAAAGAAAAGCTGAAGATGTGGTTAGATACATCAGAAAGAAGAAAAAGGCTCAGTCCTCTGCTATGGATGTCAGTCCACAAGAACCTAAGTCTCAAAGGGATTTAGAAACTGAGACACATCCCATCACAGAAGAACCATCTTCTCAAAGGGAAGATGCAGACAGAGAGGCTGCATAAATAATTGTTAATTTTGCTCAAGGTGATCTTCTTGCTAACTCAGAATAACTGCTGCAAGAAAAGAAGGCTCATCAGGATGTAGTGTCAAAGGTGGATGGAGTTATTAATGATCTGATATTTGAGGAGAGTACACAAGAACCTTCATCACTTCTTGTTGAAGCAGCTCATATTCCTCAGGCACCATAAGAACCATCAGTTTAAAGTACTGATGCTGGCCTAGTTCATTCTCTTGACAAATCAAATCCTGATGCTGATCAACTATCTATTCCAGCAACTTTTACTGATGATTCATTGCTGCTAGCTAGTTTGTCAAAGCATCCTGATGCATTGTTTGTTCCTCCACTTTCATCACAGCCACTTGAGGACTTACCTTCAGGTATTACTTATTTTCCTATAATGTTCTCAATGTTTGTATGATTATAAATAGTCTCTTATTTGTGGTTACCTCTATTTATATGACAAGCATACTACTCCTATCATCCATCTCTTATTTCTTTGCAAAATGTGTGATTGTGCCTTTCTGTGAGACTGTGTGAAAATACTATGTGTTAAAATCAAATTTTAAGTAGTAGTCTCCTGTACTGGAAAAAGGAGAGGTAGTTCTGAGAAAATAATTTTATAAGTTTTTCTTTGCTCATAAACTTTCTTATTTGAGAAACATATTACTCTTCAAAGTAATAAATTGTGTGAGAAGTGATGAGATCACTTGAAAAGAAAAGAGAGATTTAGGTGTTACATTGTTTTATATTTCAGGATCTCATCAGAAACAGATAATTATTACTAAGGATCCTCTTAAAGGCAAAGCAATTATGCCGAGCTCTGCAAATTCTTCCGAGGATCTATCCAGCTCTAATTCTGATGAAGACAGTGATCATGGTGATCCTGACACAGCTCAGCTAAAGACTGCTATTGATGCATCTAAGAAGTCCAATGTTAGTTCCTCTTCATATTTTAATGCAGATCCATCTTATTACAATACTGATGCTGAGCATTTTCAAAAGACTGGATGAGATTTTGTATGGAGAAATGCACATACTTCTATCTCCTCAACTGTTGGTATGCAACATGTTCACAGGGCATATGATGGACTTCAAAATCCTGACCTCAAATTGTATCTTAAGGCCTCTACCATCTCCGTGAAAGGAATTATTTCTGAACTTGCTGATATGAAGACATCTTATGCTAATTTACAGAACAAGATTGATGCATTTATGATTAATCCACTTACTTCAACTCAACTCATAAGTGTAAAGAAGGCTGTTAAAGCCGTGGTTCAATCTCAACAAAGCATGGATACTCGATTTTCTTCCTTGGAAGATAAAGTGTCTTCAATGGCTGATAAATTGGAAGCTATGTTTTCTCTTCTTTCAAATACTAATGCCAAAAAGGGGGAGAAGATAGCTATTACAAAATGTACACCTGACTCTATTCAGTTGAAAGATAAAGATACTGACGATGATGGTGATAAGAATCCAGTTGCAAATGTTAATTGCTCCTATTACTCAACAACCTCAACATTCAAGAAGATCTGGTTCTTCAGGACAAGGAAAGTCTACTGGTGCTCATGAAGCTAAGCACAAGACTAGTGCTGATGCTCCTGAAACTGGTGATGTTACAATCTCTAACATAACAGATGCTAAAGGATTATTCTTTCCTTACAGACACAAGGAAACAGGTGAAGAGATTATTCTGTACTACAAGGATAAGAGGTTTGAGCAAAAGCATGCCAGAAGTGCTCTTGGGCTGATAATTGAAGAATTTCCTGATCTAACAACTGAAGAAGCAGTTATGCAACTGAAAGAAGTTAATGGGTCAAATTGAAGCTGAAGCAAACACCTCTAAAGGAAGATGAAAAAGTGGTGGAAGAACTACAAGAGCCATAAAAAGAAGAGGAAGAATTTCTAATTCCAGTCGAGGTTCAGTAATTGATTCTGCATTTATAAATGTTCTATTCAGAGAAGGTTTTGTTCCTGTACAAGGAAATGATGTAAAAGAAGAAGCTGAGAATGTTGAAGAGATAATCATTCCCAGGAAGAAGAAATCAACCGTTGACATTGCTCAAGTTGATATGACTAATGCAAATGTGTCTCTTGAAGCAGACACAAATCCCGAGAAAAAGAAAGATCCTGATGCCATGAATCTGAAAGCTGACTTTGATACCGATGGGAAGGTGATCAAAGCATTGGATGAATTAGTTCTTAATATAACAGTTGTTTCTGATAATTCAGAGGTTGATGAAAAAGAAAGAACTGATAAAAGGAGAGTTGATCAAGCATGCAGTAACTATGTGCAAAGAATTCTAAATTCAAGGAGAGAGCTATGGCAGAAATAAAAGGGAAGATTCATGATTTATCTACGGGGTATGCTCCTCTCAGCAAGAAGGATAAAAGATGGAAAAATATATATTCATTCAGTTATCCTAAAGGATTCAAGCATATTGAATTTATGTCAGCGGGACTTAGGGATTCTATTTCAGAACATGAGGATATTGATAAGTCCATCAAGAAACCTTCTCGGGTAGAACATAATGAAAAGCTAAAGCTTATCAAAACTCGTACTAGAGAAGGTATTGGTCATTTTGGAATGGAGACTCTGAGGTCTGATTTACTAGACACAAATATTCTGACTGACAATCTTGGTGAGAGAATTACTCCTTCACATCTTGAGAAAGTTGACGCTGTAAAGATTGTTATAGGAAGATAATCTTGGTGATGTCAGAGAAGAGATTCTGTACTTCTTGAGAGATGGTAAAGTGAAAAGCTTTACATTGCAACAACTCTTGATGAAGACTGTGACAAAGTTGAAATACATTCACTATCTTCTGTTGTGCATATATTGTGTACTTGATGATTTCATAAACAAAATATCTAAGTAGATTTTACTTAGTGAAATTATGTAGCACTCGACGGATAAGAATTATAGTCCCGACGGATAACTTATTATAGTCCCGACGGATGATTAACTTATTATCCATCGAGTGAGCACCTTATGTAATAATAAGTTTGTAGCACAGTTATGTATGCACCTTTGTATAGAATCTGTAGTAGCATATAAGTCATGTTGACTTTAACTAGATATGCAGAATAGGTTGATTAATTGTACATAAATGATGTCTTATAATTCTGCATAAGTGAAATAGAGTCAAGTGCCAAAATAGCTACCGACGGATGATTAACAAAGCCATCGACAGATGATCAAATGACTATCAACGGATGTTTAATATAGCAGTCGACGGTGATCAATTAAACCATCAACGGATGTTCGGAAAGTCGACGGATGATCATATGAAGAATTCAAACAGCAGTTGAACAGTGAAAGCTGACACACAACCGTCGAGATGTATACAAACACACTGTGGAAGCCCATTAACTGGGTAATAGAGGACGAAAAGCAGCAAAGCTTAAGACTGATAGTTTTTATATTTGTTCAGTCCTTTTGACTTTGTAATCTTGGTATTATATAAACCAAGAGAGTAGCAAATAGAAAAACAACTGAGATAGCTGAGAAACACAAAAACAGAGAAATCTTTGTAAGCAGAATCTTTAGCATTTCCTGTATTCTCAGTAGTTCAATTTGTAAGCAGCTGTGAGCATTCTTGCACACAGAGTCCTCTCGATATATAATATATATCTCTGGTGGAATTGTTTAAATCCACCAGAAAGTTTTTAAAGACTCTTATTTTTAATTACTTATGTTTTGATTCAATTAAATTTACATTCCGCATTGTGCTAATCAAAACAAATATATCTATAATCGAGTTGAACATTTTTATTTCGAGAAAAAGGTTCAAGAATTCCATTCAACCCCCCTTCTGTAATTCTTGCTATATTGTTAAGGGACTAACAATTGGTATCAGAGCAAGCTCTTAATCTACAAAGAGTTTAAAGATCAAAACAATTCAGCAAGATGAACAAGAAAGATGTTGGAGTCAAGATTTCTTTTCTTGATAAAGATAATTACCATCATTGGAAGGTAAAGATGCATCTTCATATGCTTTCTCAAGATGAGGACTATGTGGACTGCATAAAAAAAGGCCCTCATGTTCCAATGAGAGCTGCAACAGGAAACGAGCCATCTGTTCCAAAGCCTAGGCATGAATGGTCTGATCCTGACATTGAACAGGTCAGGAAAGATAAAAAGGCCATGAACATTCTGTTCAATGGAGTTGATGCAGACATGTTTGATAACATTATCAACTGCAAAACTGCCAAGGAAGTTTGGGACACAATACAGATAATTTGTGATGGCACCGAGCAAGTAAGAGAAAATAAAATGCAGCTCCTGATTCAGCAATATGAGCATTTTCACAATGAAGAAAGTGAGTCACTCACTGACATTTTTAGTAGATTTCAAAAACTACTAAATGCTCTTAAGTTGCATGGAAGAGTCTATCAGACTAAAGACTCCAATCTGAAATTTCTCAGATCTCTTACAAAGGAATGGAAACCAATGACAGTCTCATTGAGAAACTCACAAGATTATAAGGAGTTTACTTTGGAGAGACTGTATGGCATTCTGAAGACCTATGAGCTTGAGATAGAGCAGGATGAAAGAATGGGGAGAGGAAAGAAGAAAGGAGGATCCATCGCACTAGTTGCTGATCTGGAAAAGGAGAAGGAAGTGAAGATGGAAGCTGTAGAATCAACTTCAAAGGTCTGTGAGAATAAGGGTAAGGGGCTTGCAGCAGAAAGTGAAGATTCGTTGAGCCAAGATGATATGGAGGACATTGATGAGCACCTAGCATTTCTTTCAAGAAGGTTTGCCAAGCTCAAGTTCAAGAAGAACTTTGGAGCATCCAAACCAAATATAAACATGGTGGATAAGTCAAAATTCAAATGTTTCAAATGTAGCTTGGCAGGGCATTTTGCAAATGAGTGTAGAAAGTCAGATTCCAGTAAGAAAAGGTTTGAGTCTGTAGATTATAAGCAAAAATACTTTGATCTACGAAAACAAAAGGAAAGGGCTTTTATTACAAAAGAAAATGACTGGGCAGCAGATGGTTTGGATGAAGATGAAGATGCCAGCTATGTCAATCTAGCCCTAATGGCCAAGTCTGATGAAACAGAGACAAGTTCCTCAAGCAATCAGGTAATCACTACAAACCTTGCACATTTATCTAAAGCTGAGTGTAATGATGCCATAAATGACATGTCTACAGAATTGTATCATTTGCGTGTTACACTTAAATCTCTCACTAAAGAAAATGCTAAAATCAAAGAAAACAACTTGTTTTTAAGTGAGAGGAATAATGTGCTTGAGTCTCAGTTTGTTAAGTTTGAGAAACTAAAAATTGAGTGTAAGATTGCCAAGGTGGAATTAACTGAGTCCTTGAAAAAGGAAGAAATTTTGAAGAAGCAGCTTGAGCGTGAACAAGAGGTGATTAAAGCATGAAAAACATCTAGGGATGTTCATGCTCAAATCACCAAAGTTCAAGGAATTGAGTCTTTTTATGATGAAGCCTGGAAAAAGAATAAAGAGAAACTAGAACCTATTTTGGTAGATGGGTTGCTGACAGATGTAGACTCGACGGATGATGAGGACTATCCGTCGGATAACAAAAAGTGTTATCTGTCGAATGATAAAGATCCTCATCCGTCGGCTGTAAGAAAACCCATTAGAAAAGCCAAATTAATCAAGCTAAATGATAAGTATGGGTCTGTTTCCAAGAACTTTGTTTCAGGAGAGTCAAGTCAAGCTAAGAAAGGGAAAAAGGCTAATGTTGGTCACATGACTGTCAAACAGTTAAGTGACAGACTTGAGAAAATTGAGGTAAAAACATAGACTAAAAGGAAAAACAATAGGAATGGTAAAGTAGGAATTAACAAACACAATAATTACACACCTGATAAATATGCTCCTAGAAAAATATGTGTCAAGTATGGTAGTGTAAATCATTTGTCTGTTAATTGCAAATCCGCCATGCCTACTCCCATGTCCGTTCAGTCTCAATTTCCCAACATAAATGCCATGCCTCCCATGCCTGTTAATGCTATGCCTACACAGAGTATGAATGCACAGTTTGCTAATATGCCATTTGCACCTAATCCATATTATGCTGCATACAATATGCCTCAAATGCCATTTAGCATGCCTTACTGGAATAACATGTTTGCACCAAGCATGTCATTTCCTGTTAGCCATAATATGCATGATAATTCTGTTGCATTAAATGGTTTCAAAGGGCCAACCCAAATGACTAAGGAAGAATATGAAATTCCTAAGTCAAATGAGTTAAGACCTAAGAAACAGAAGAAGAAAGCTAACAAGGCAGGACCCAAGGAAACTTGGGTACCAAAATCAACTTGATTTGATTTTGATGTATGCAGGGAAATAAAAGGAATCTTTGGTACTTGGATAGTGGTTGTTCAAGACACATGACTGGTGATTCTACCCTGCTCACAGAGTTTAAGGAGAGAGCTGGCCCAAGTATTACTTTTGGAGATGACAACAAGGGTTATACTCTGGGATATGTCTTGATTTCAAAGGATAATGTCATCATTGAAGAGGTTGCCTTAGTGGATGGTCTCAAACATAATCTGTTGAGTATCACCCAGCTTTGTGATAAAGGCAACTCAGTAACCTTCAACAAAGAAGCCTGTGTTGTGACTAATAATCAAAATAACAAAGTGGTTCTCACTGGTGTGAGAAGAGGAAATGTGTACCTAGCTGACTTCAACTCAACTAAAGCAGAATCTGTAACTTGTCTTCTCAGTAAAGTAAGTCAAGATGAAAGTTGGCTATGGCACAAGAAGCTATCCCATTTAAACTTCAAGACCATGAATGAGCTGGTAAAGAAAGAACTAGTAAGAGGCATTCCTCTAGTGGAGTTTACAAAGGATGGACTGTGTGATGCCTGCTAAAAAGGGAAGCAGATCAAAGCATCATTCAGGAAGAAACTTGATTCAGCAATTGAAGAGCCTCTATAACCGCTTCACATGGATCTGTTTGGACCAGTCAATGTATTGTCAATTTCAAAGAAAAGATTTTGCCTAGTAATTGTAGATGATTTTTCAAAGTTCTCTTAGACATATTTCCTAAAGTCTAAAGATGAGGCTAGTGAAATCATCATCAATCACATAAGGCAAGTTAACAATCATCCTGATTTCAAAGTTAGAAGAATCAGGAGTGACAATGGAACTGAGTTCAAGAACTATGTCATGAGAGCATTTTGTGAGGAAAATGGAATATTACATGAATTCTCAGCAGCAAGGACTCCATAACAGAATGGAGTAGTGGAAAGGAAGAACAGATCACTTATTGAAGCTGCAAGGACAATGCTTGAAGAATCAAAATTACCAACATATTTCTGGGCTGAAGCTGTAAACATTGTATGCTACACTCAGAACATCTCTCTGATTAATCAAGCAAGATGCATGACTCCTTATCAATTGCTCAAGAACAAGAAGCCAACTCTAAACTTTCTTCATGTCTTTGGCTGCAAATGCTATATTCTAAGAAATCAAACTGATCAAAATGGGAAGTTTGATGCTAAAGCAGATGAAGGAATTTTTGTTGGATATGCTATTGGTAAAGCATATAGAGTCTACAATCTAAGAACAAACATTGTTGTGGAATCTATACATATTGTGTTTGATGATAAAAAGATTGAAGGACTGAAAGATGGAGATTACCATGAGAGCCTCAAATTCGACAATGTTGAGATGGTCAGTGATGAAAGTGATGATGAGAGTGATCAAGAAACAGTGTCTAAGGATAATACAGACAAATCTACCACCAATGAAGCACAAAACTCAACATCCGTCGAGTTGCATAATGCTTCATCCGTCGGAAGGCAATCTGTGTTATCCGTTGGAAGACAACCTGTCTCATCCGTCGGTACTCAAAATTCACCATCCGTCGGGTTATCAAAAGGAGCAGGAAGTCAAGGTAGATCACCCATAGAAAGTACCCCTTTCTTAAATCAAAGATCCACAAACTCAGGGGGAGTTTCTAGCAATCAAAACTCAATCACACATCAAGACAACATTGAGGTCTCTTCATCTAGAGCTAATCTACCATAACCAAGGAAATGGACAAAAGATCACCCCTTTGAACTGATTATTGGTGATGTTTCTTCTAGAGTTCAAACAAGGAGAGCAACTCAGGAAGAATGTCTATACAACAGCTTTCTGTCAAAGGAAGAACCAAAGAAGGTAGAAGAAGCCTTGTTAGATCCTGATTGGATTTTAGCTATGCAGGAGGAGCTAAACCAATTTGAAAGGAATAAAATATGGAAGCTGGTACCCAAGCCTAAAGGAAAGAATCCAATAGACACCAAATGGGTATTCAGAAACAAGATGGATGAAAATGGCATAGTAGTAAGGAACAAAGCCAGATTTGTTGCTAAAGGCTATTTCCAGCAAGAAGGAATAGATTTTGATGAAACATTTGCTCCTGTTGTAAGACTTGAAGCCATCAGAATCTTCTTAGCCTATGCAGCCCATGCCAATTTCAAGGTCTATCAAATGGATGTCAAAAGTGCCTTTCTGAATGGAGATTTGGAGGAATAAGTGTATGTTAGTCAACCTCCTGGCTTTGAAGATCCAAATTTTCCAGAGTATGTCTATTATCTACTGAAAGCACTTTATGGACTGAAGCAAGCACCTAGAGCCTGGTATGACACTTTATCAAAGTTCCTTTTGGAAAATCACTTCACAAGAGGTACTGTAGATAAAGCTTTATTTTTCAGAAATGTTAATGGCTCTAGCATACTTGTTCAAATTTATGTAGATGATATTATTTTTGGCTCTACAGATGAGAAACTTTGTAAAAAGTTTGCCAAATTGATGCAAAGTAAGTATGAAATGAGTATGATGGGAGAACTAACTTACTTTCTTGGTTAACAAGATAAACAAGTTAGTGATGGAATATTCATTAGTCAAACTAAATATATTTTTGATCTTTTAAAGAAGTTTGATCTAATGAATTGCACATCTGCAAAAACTCCCATGGCCACTGCAACTAAATTTGAATTAAACACTACTGAAAAGTCTGTGGATATTTCAAGCTATAGAGGCATGGTTGGCTCACTTCTGTACTTAACAGCTAGTAAGCCAAATATAATGTTTGCTACATGTTTATGTGCTAGATTTCAGGCTGATCCTAGAGAATCTCACTTGATAGCTATTAAGAGAATTTTCAGATATCTCAAGGGAACACCAAAACTTGGCATTTGGTATCCTAGAGATTCTGGTTTTGATCTAACTGGTTATTCAAATGCAGACTATGCAGGTTGCAGAATTGACAGAAAGAGCACAACAGGAACTTGTCAATTTCTAGGAAACAAGCCTGTGTCCTGGTTCAGTAAAAAGCAAAATTTAGTTTCTACTTCTACAGCTGAAGCTGAATATATTGTTGCTGACAGTTACTGTGCACATATTTTATGGATGAAAAATCAATTGCTAGACTATGGTTTGCAAGTTGAGAGGATTCCTATTTTTTGTGATAACACAAGTGCAATTGCCATCACTGAAAATCCAGTGCAACATTCAAGGACAAAGCACATAGACATCAAGTACCATTTCATAAGGGAACATGTAATGAATGGTACTATAGAGTTACATTTTGTTCCAAGTGAGAAGCAACTTGCAGATATCTTTACCAAGCCACTGGATGAATCCACCTTTTCAAGGTTGGTAAGTGAGTTAGGGATGCTTAATTACTCTTGAATTTATCTGAGTTATTTTGCAAGTTGAAATGTAGCCATAAATTTAGCTGATTTTTAGTCATGGATGAAATTTTGGCTCAGTCAAAATTTGCATCTCGACGGATGACCATTATCCATCGAGTTGAGTCATCTGTCGATATACTATTTGCAAATAAAAATCAATTACTTTTCTGGAATCTTTTAAAACTCGATGGATAACAGTTTATCCTCATCCATCGAATTGTCTATGTTAGGAATATGTGTATTAGTTTGATGATAAGTTAAACAAAACACTTAAGTAGAAATCTAGTGTTTGTAGCCTCAACGGATAAGACCATCTTGGCTATCCGTTGAAGGAGTAGCTTTACTTAGCAATAAGTTTAGTATTGTAGCACATTTCATTCTCTGGATTCAAGTTGTAATTCTTAGATGTTGTAGGAAATTATCAGTCATGTTGACTACTAGTGGATATGCAAATAGGAGGGCTAAGTGTAAATATTTCATGCCTTGTAATTTTATATAAGTGAAGAAGTATTAACTGATATTGAAGACCTTCAACGGATAAGAAACAAAGCTTCAACGGATGTCTCTAATGCTTCAACGGGTAATATCCATCAACGGATGAGTGCTTCAATGGATAAAGACTTCAACTGATAATGCATCAACGGATAAAGCTTCAACGGATAAAGCCTCAACGGATAAGGCATCAACGGATGAAAGCTTCAACGGATGCTTAGTTCATTAGCAGTTGATAGTGACAATTCACAAGCTGACAGAGGCACATGGGTTGACAGAGACAAACTAGAATGTGGAAGCCTCTAGGAGGAATCAAGAAAATGCAGCATTTCCATTCTGATGCAAACAAGGAAGTATTCAAAGATCTACAGCCAAGCCTAAATTGCATTTGATAGAGAAATGAAGAAGAAACATGTGGAGAATCTTTTTAATTGTATTTTACAGTTTTGTCTTCACTTGTAAACTTGGTGATATATAAACCAAGTAGCAGCTAGTAATTAGATATGAATTTTCCAGAGCTATTTAGAAAAATCCAGAGAGAAAATCATCTAGTTTGTACTAGGAAGCAGGTGTGATTTAATTCTTTGAATCACAGATTTTCTGAAATAACACATCTCTGGTGGAACAACAAATCCACCAGAAAAGTTTTTAAGTTCTTTGTGTTCTTTACATTTGTGTTTGAATATATATATATATCTGTCTGTATTAGCTTCAAGCAATTCACACACTTGTTCTCAAAAACACTTAGCCTTAGAAACTGCTCAAAACTTGAAAAAGTTTTGAGATTTACATTCAACCCCCCTTCTGTAAATCTCATTGTTAGTCTACTGGGAATAACAATTGGTATCAGAGCGTGCTCTTAACATACAAAGAGTTTAAAGATCTATTCTGCTAACATCATGAGTAAGAAGGATATTGGTGTAAAGATTCCAATCCTGGAAAGAGATAACTATCATCACTGGAAGGTGAAGATGCATTTACATCTTCTCTCTCAAGATGAAAGCTACATCAACTGCATTGAGAATGGTCCTCACATCCCACACAAGGTGGCCACAACTGCTACTGCAACAGTTGCTGTTGGACAGTCTATTCCCAAGCCAAAGGCAGAATGGACTGTTGAAGATATTGAAGAGGTCCACAAGGACAAGAAAGCCATGAACATTCTGTTTAATGGCCTGGATCAAGATATGTTTGACAATGTCATCAACAGCCAAACTGCTAAGGAAATTTGGGATACTGTGCAGCTTATCTGTGAAGGCACTGAGCAAGTTAGAGAAAACAAAATATAGCTTCTCATTCAACAGTATGAATATTTTCACTTTGAAGAAGGAGAATCATTGAATGATACCTTCAACAGATTTCAGAAACTGTTGAATGGATTGAAGCTATATGGGAGAATTTACCAAGTCAAGGACTTCAATTTAAAATTTCTAAGGTCTCTACCAAAGGAATGGAAGCCTATGACTGTTTCTCTAAGAAATTCTCAAGATTATAAGGACTTCACACTTGAAAGATTATATGGAATTTTGAAGACATATGAACTTGAGATGGAGCAAGATGAGCTGTTGGAAAAGGGAAAGAGAAAAGGAGGATCAATTGCACTTGTAGCTGACAGTGAGAAGGTTGAAGCCAGGAATGAAGAAAAGACAATGCCAAGTCTCAAAATTGGCACAAGCAAATCAGAATCAAGCAAGGGTAAAGAGCAAGTAGCTGAGGATGAAGACAATTCCAGTCAGGATGACTCTGATGATATTGATGAACATCTGGCTTTTCTGTCCAGGAGGTTTGCAAAGATGAAGTTCAGGAAAAATACAAAATTCACTAAGCCAAACAAAAACATGGTGGACAAATCAAAGTTCAAATGTTACAACTGTGGCATTAGTGGACACTTTGCAAGTGAGTGTAGGAAGCCAACCTCTGATAAAAAGAAATTTGAGCAAGTTGATTACAAAAAGAAGTATTTTGATTTGCTCAAACAAAAGGAAAGAGCTTTTCTCACTCAAGATGATTGGGCAGCAGATGGGGTCAATGAAGATGATGATGTGGAATATGTCAACCTAGCCCTGATGGCTAATTCTGATGAAAATGAAACTAGTTCATCAAGCAACCAGGTAATTACTACTGATCTCTCTCAGCTTTCTAAACATGAATGTAATGAAGCCATAAATGACATGTCCAATAAATTATATCATTTGCGTGTTTCCCTTAAATCGCTAGCTAAAAAAAACACTAGGATCAAAGAGAATAATGTGTTTTTAAGTGATAGGAATGCTGTGTTAGAGAATCAGGTAATTGAGCTTGAAAAGATTAAACTTAAATGCTTGACTGTTGAGAGTGAACTAGAAGAAGCTGTTAAGAAAGTAGAAATTCTTTCTAAACAGTTAGAAAGTGAGCAAGAGGTAATCAAGGCCTGGAAAACATCTAGGGATGTTAGTGTTCAAATTGCCAAGGTTCAGGGAATTGAATCATTCTGTGAGGATGCTTGGAAGAAAAACAAAAAGGAGTTAGAATTAATTGATGGATTGTCAACGAATGTGGAATCAACGGATGATGAAAGTTATCCGTTGAAGGAAGAAAAGGAGCATCCGTTGAAGGCTCATCAATTAAAACAGGCAAGTAATTTTAAAAATAAAAACCTTAATAAGAAGAATGATTCTACTCTCAAGAACTTTGTCAAAGAAGGAGCTAGCACATCCAAAGATGCCAGTAAGGTGAATATAGGACACATGACTTTGGATCAGCTGAAAAATAGGCTTAAGTTGGTTGAGGATAAGAAGGAAATTAAAAGAAAATCTAAAAGAAATGGGAAGGTAGGGATTAATAAACATAACAATTACACACCTGATAGGTATGCTCCTAGAAAAAGCTGTGTGCATTATAAAAGTATTAATCACCTATCTGATAATTGCAAATCTGTTAAAAATGCTCCCATGCCTTCAAATCCCTCCATGCCTAACATGTCTATGTCACCTCTGCATGCTATGCCTGTTATGTCTCATCAGAATCCCCATGCACATTTTGCAAATATGCCATATATTAATAATCCTTATTTTACTGCATTTAGTATGCCTCAAATGCCATACAATATACCTATGTGGAATAACATGTTTGCACAATCCATGCCTTATCAAATTCAATCAAATGTGCTAAGTGATTCTGTGACTAACCCTACACTTCAACCAACCACATCTGAGATCAAGGTTGACCCAAAGTTACCTAAGTCAAAAGATGCAGGAGGAATGAAGTCTAGGAAAAAGACTAACAAGGCTGGACCCAAGGAAACTTGGGTACCAAAATTAACTTGATTGATTTTGTTGTGTGCAGGGACAAAGAAGGAATCTATGGTACTTAGACAGTGGCTGTTCAAGACACATGACAGGAGATTTCACCCTGCTCACAGAGTTTAAGGAGAGAGCTGGCCCTAGTATAACCTTTGGAGATGACAACAAAGGATTCACTATGGGATATGGCTTGATTTCAAAAGAAAATGTCATCATTGATGAAGTTGCATTGGTTGATGGTCTCAAACATAACTTATTGAGCATCAGTCAACTATGTGACAGAGGGAATACTGTTTCCTTCAATTCTGAAGCCTGTATTGTCACAAGTAAAAAGGACAATAAAGTGGTTCTAACTGGAGTTAGAAAAGGGAATGTGTACTTAGCTGACTTCAACTCTACAGATGCAGAATCCATTACTTGTCTTTTCAGTAAAGCAAGTGCAGTTGAAAGTTGGCTATGGCATAAGAAGCTATCCCATTTGAATTTCAAGACAATGAATGATCTAGTCAAAAAGGACTTAGTTAGAGGAATGCCTCTAGTGGAATTCACAAGGGATGGACTGTGTGATGCTTGTCAGAAAGGAAAGCAAAAGAAAGTATCATTCAGTAAGAAGCTTGAATCTGTAATTGATGAACCATTACAACTGCTACACATGGATCTTTTTGGACCAGTCATATATTGTCAATTTCAAGGAAAAGATATTGCCTAGTGATTGTTGATGATTTCTCTAAGTTTTCATGGGTCTATTTTCTTGGATCAAAGGATGAAGCTAGTGAAATCATTATCAATCATATCAAACAAGTCAACAATCATCCTGATTTCAAAGTAAGGAATATTAGGAGTGACAATGGAACTGAGTTCAAGAATTCAACCATGATGTTGTTCTGTGAAGAAAATGGGATCATGCATGAGTTCTCAGCTCCAAGGACTCCACAACAAAATGGTGTGGTGGAAAGGAAGAACAGATCACTAATTGAAGCTGCAAGGACAATGCTTGAAGAGTCAAAACTCCCAACTTACTTTTGGGCTGAGGCTGTTAACTGTGCATGTTACACTCAGAATATTTCTCTAATCAATCAAGCAAAAGGCATGACTCCCTATCAATTATTCAAGAGAAGAAAACCAACTTTAAACTTTCTGCATGTCTTTGGTTGTAAATGTTACATCTTAAGGAATCAATCTGATCACAAAGGGAAGTTTGATGCAAAGGCTGATGAATGAATATTTGTTGGTTATTCTGCTGGAAAATCTTATAGGGTCTACAATCTAAGAACCAACATTGTCATGGAATCTGTGCATGTTGTGTTTGATGATAAAAAGATTGATGGACTAACAAATGAGGGACATCATGAAGGACTCAAATTTGACAACATTGAGATATATTGTGATGATAGTGAAGATGAGAATGATGAAAAAGGCATCTCAAGAAGAATTCAGAATCTGCCTTTGGATAATGCACAGAATGCTGCATCCGTTGAAAGTCATAATTCAGCTTCCGTTGAAAGAAGCAATGCAGCATCCATTGAAAGACAAAGTGCATCATCCGTTGAAGTTCATAATGAAGCATCCCACTTTATCAGTTGATAGAGCTCCCAATTCCTTTTAAAGGATCAGCAACTCAGGGGGAGTTTCAACCAATCAACATTCTATCTCACATCATGACAATTCGGAGGCAACCTCATCTAGAGCTAATCTACCACCTCAAAGGAAATGGACCAAGAATCATCCTTTTGAACTGATCATTGGTGATGCTACATCTAAAGTGTAAACTAGAAGGGCTACTCAAGATGAATGTCTGTATAGTAGCTTTCTATCACATGAGGAACCTAAGAGAGTGGACGAAGCTCTATTGGATCCAGATTGGATTTTAGCAATGCAAGAGGAGCTAAACCAATTTGAAAGGAACAAAGTATGGAAGCTAGTACCCAAGCCAAAGAACAAGAGTTCTATTGACACAAAATGGGTATTCAGAAACAAGATGGATGAAAATGGCATTGTCATAAGGAATAAAGCCAGATTGGTTGCTAAAGGCTATTCTCAACAAGAAGGAATAGATTTTGATGAAACATTTGCTCCAGTTGCCAGACTTGAGGCCATCAGAATCTTTCTAGCCTATGCAGCCCATGCCAATTTCAAAGTCTATCAAATGGATGTCAAGAGTGCATTTCTAAATGGGGAATTGGAGGAAGAAGTTTATGTAAGCCAACCTCCAGGATTTGAAGATCCAAACTTTCCAGACTATGTGTATTATCTGTTGAAAGCACTCTATGGACTAAAACAAGCACCTAGAGCCTGGTATGAGACTTTGTCAAAATTCCTTCTAGATAATCACTTCACAAGAGGTACTGTTGACAAAACTCTCTTCTTTAGAAATGTTAATGGCTCTAAAATACTTTTTCAAATTTATGTAGATGATATTATATTTGGATCTACAGATGATAAGCTTTGTAAAAAGTTTGCTAAGTTAATGCAAAGTAAATATGAAATGAGCATGATGGGAGAGCTAACTTATTTTCTTGGTTTACAAGTTAAACAAGTTAGTGATGGAATTTTCATTAGTCAAACTAAATATATTTATGATCTTTTAAAGAAGTTTGACTTAATGGATTGTTCATCTGCAAAAACTCCCATGGCCACTGCCACCAAGCTTGAATTAAACAAGGCTGAAAAGTCTGTGGATATTTCAAGTTATAGAGGCATGGTTGGCTCACTTTTATATTTAACTGCTAGTAGACCTGATATAATGTTTTCTACATGTCTCTGTGCTAGATTTCAAGCTGACCCTAAAGAATCTCACTTAGTGGCTATTAAAAGAATCTTCAGATATCTCAAAGGGACTCCAAATCTAGGAATTTGGTACCCTAGAGAGTCTGGTTTTGATCTAATTGGCTACTCAGATGCAGATTATGCAGGCTGTAAAATAGACAGGAAAAGCACAACTGGCACCTGTCAATTTCTAGGGAACAAGCTTCTGTCATGGTTCAGTAAGAAGCAAAATTCTGTTTCTACATCAACAGCTGAAGCTGAGTACATTGCTGCTGGTAGTTGCTGTGCACAGATACTATGGATGAGGAATCATCTATTTGACTATGGTTTGACTGTTGACAAAATTCCTATTTTCTGTGACAACATAAGTGCCATTGCCATTAGTGAAAATCCAGTGCAGCACTCAAGAACCAAGCACATTGACATCAAGTACCATTTCATTAGGGAACATGTGATGAAAGGTACAGTGGAACTTCATTTTGTTCCAAGTGAAAAGCAGATTGCAGACATATTTACCAAGCCACTTGATGAATCAACATTCACAAGATTAGTAAGTGAGCTAGGTATGCTTAATTATTCATAAATTTATATCCTCTATATAATCTGCTTTGAAGCCTGAAATGAATTTGCTGTAAGAACAAAGTTGGCTTTAAGAAAGACCTATCCTATCAACGGATATTCCCTATCCGTTGAAAGCCAAAATTGTTCTATCAACGGATGTTCGTTATCCGTTGAAAGACAAATACATTTCTGGTAATTTTATCCCTCAACGGATAAAATAGTGTTGGTCATCAACGGATAACTATTTACCTTATCCGTTGAAGTGTCACATCAGTTACTTTGAGTAAGTCACAGCCGTTGATTTCTTTACTTAACCATTGATACAGATATACACTGTTGTATGTATTTGTTTTAAAGGCAGTTTAGAATTTCTACTGTTTTATTTATTCTTGAACGACTGTAATTTACTTAAAAGTATCATTTTATTTACGTTTTAATTCAAGAAAGTATAAAAGCCCATTGAACTCTTATTTTCACTTTACGCTTTCTTGCAATTTTCATTCTCATACTCTCCCAAAATTCTCAAGTTTTTCTCTGCAACCTCTACTCACAACAATGGCACCAGTAGTCAAAATTATGTCTCAAACAGGATTTGTTTATGAAAATAATAATTTCGTAGCCTTGGTTGAAAAGAATGAAGCCCATTCTGATTATCACAAGATGATGGACTTCATCAAAAACTGCAAACTGAGCTATACAATGCTGGAAGCCCCAACCATCTACTGTGAGGTGATTGAGGAGATTTGGATAACTGCAGAGTTCAACTCCACAGATATGACTATTGCCTTCTCTCTCAAAGGTAAGGATTATTGCATTAACTGTGATGATAAACAGTCTTGCTTTAAGTTGCCTAAGAATAATGCCATAACACCACACACTGATAAAGATGTATCTGCTATGTTAGATTCCATAGGCTATGCTTTTGATTCTGCTAGTTTAGGTAGCATTAGAAGGAAAGGCCTTAGGAAAGAATGGAGTTTTCTTGGAGATGCCTTTATTAAGGTTTTCTCTGGGAAGATTAGAAACTTTGATGCCATAACTTCATCTCTTGTTAATATGCTTTATATGCTAGTTTCTGATAGGTACTTTAATTTTAGCAACTGTGTCATGCTAGAATTAGGTTCCAGATTAGGTAACAAAGCTAATAGACCATATAACATCTACTATGCTAGATTCTTTATGTTATTAGCTAACCATGTTGCTAAAGGATTGGTCATATCAAATGAGAATAATAAACTCAAATGCTGGGCACAAGAGAAAAGGGTCCTTGTAGACCTTGTGAGAATGAACCTCAACAGGCAGGTGCCATTGGTATATTTGCCAATCATGAATGCACCACAGGTAAGTGAGGTAAACACTTCTATAACTCCTACTATTTCCAACCCCATTGTTTCTTTGCCTTCTAGTGTGGCCATGGAATCTGTGTCTTTGTCCAAACAGGTTCCTACCAAAGCCACCAAAACTAAAGTTTCAAAACTCAAGTCAAAGAAAACTACCTCTGTTGTTTCTAAAAAGACAACAGTTGTAACAACTACCATAAACCCTGAAGGGAGTGAACAGGGTGTGAGTGGTGAGGGGAGGGGTGAACATCAAGAAACCCCCCAGGATAAGGTGGGAGAGGTGAGTGGTACCCAAGCCATCCAAGCCACAGTCTCTCAAAAGACTGTGGTGGTTCAAAAGGAGTCTAACACATCCCTAGTTGCATCCTCCCAAAAGGATATAACTATTGAAAATAGTCCTCAACCATGGACACAGACCAAAAGAGGGAGGGACACTGAAGCCACACATTCACCAATTAAAGCCTTTTCATGGAAGAAGAAGGCCAAGACCCTAGTTTCCACACAAGGGGCACACACAGCACAGATACATCCACATGTATCTGAGCCTTCTCAAATTCAGCTTGATGTGATTCCAGCAAATGTGGAGTCACAGCCCCATTCTCTCATAATAGAAACACACCAATCATCAAACTCTCCATTACCCTCTCTGGATGTGGATATGATATTCACATCAATTCCTGATTCTCCCCCATTAAAACTCAGGGAGGAGCCCCACTTAAAACCTGATGATCATCATCTTTTAGATGATTTGTTGGATCATCAGCCAATTTTTTCAGATGTAGTTGAAGAATCTGTGTCACCACACTTAAAATCAATTCACACAGATTCAAAAATTATGTCACTTTCTATATCTACATCTTTTCCTTCTTCAATGGATATCTCTCATCCGTTGACAAGTGGTTGTTCTTTAACGGATAAGCTTAACAGCAGTTATCCGTTGATACCAACAGTTTCCACTTCAACGGATACTCCCTATCCGTTGATGGTCTCTACACACATAACAGAAACAATTCCAACTGTAGAGGACATGGTTACTGTACAATCACTTTTAGGTTTGAGGGAAGGGAGTGATCTTTTGAGTGAGAGGCTGGGTTGCTCCCAGGCAAAAGGAGAGGTTGAGAGTAACCATATGCATGCTATTTCTTCCAGCATGGCAAAAGTGAGTGATGGGAGTGCCACCTTAGAAGGTGAGGGTGAGGGTGTGTGTGAGCCAGGGGGAGCCCCTGATGCAAGAAAATAGAGAAAATGAGAGAAAGGCAGGTACAGAAGCTATAAGGGTGGATCCAGCCATTGCTAGTGAGTCAATGAAAGTGGATGATGCAGAAAAGGAAAGACAATTTCAGCAACATTACAAAGCTGTAATTGATAACATTTCCTTGGATGCTGACACTTTTACGCATCCTGTTTCAGCCTATCAATTATTGGCTGCTCAGGGCAATGTGGAGGCAGAACAGACTTTAAACATTGTACACACTTCAGAATCTCTTCTCAGAGATAAAGCTGCTGTTAACAAGCTGCTTTCTCAAGCTGGTGAGCCATCTGAAGAATTTGGAGTAAATTCTAATGATGATGACTCTGATTCTTTGGATGAGAGCATGAACTTAGGGGGAGTAGCAGACCCAAGTTCTGTTCCAGATCTTCCTGAATGGGCATGGGCAAAAGCATCAACACCAGGAGAGTTTGGTGTCACTTTGGTCAGACAAGTTATGACAATTCAGAAGGCCCTTCAGGAGACTACAGATGCTGGTACCAAGGCAATACTTCAAGCTCATCTGGAATCTCTGCATCTCTTGCAGTTGCAGCATTTCAAACAGAATCTAAGTGTGGATGAGCTCAAGCAGGACATTGCTGATCTGAAATCCTACAATGCTGAGAAGTTGGATTCAGTCATACCTTATGGTACTATGCAAGATTTGTTGGGGAGACTGAGGACAGAATCTGATGCTGACAAGTGGCTGGCCAGATTGGAAACTAGAGTTCAGATCATTGAAGACTCTATGGTCACTATTCTTCAGAATCAACAAACTCAAACAAATCTACTCATGCAGCTGGCAAAAGCACAAGGCTTGACCCCTACCCTTGATGATAACAAAAAGGGGGAGAATAAAGGGGAAGGGGAAGGAGAGCCATCAACAACAGTTCAAATTTCTCAAGTGCTAGTTCCTGCCATCACCACTTCTCCAATTATTCAAATCAAAGGAAAGCTTGATGGAATTGATCTAATCCAGATAGCAGCAGCTGAATTGCAAGTCAAAGAGCAAAGGAAGAAGATTGATGAAAAGATGCAACAAATATTTGGTTCTACAACTTCTCAATCACAATCTGTGAAGCACAACACAAAAGTGGAATCAATTATTGTGGAGCTCAAGTCAGTAGGGAGGAATAAGGTTGGAGAGACTCCTTCCAAGAATCTGAAATCCATGGTTCTCAAGCCCAACAACAGATCCAAGAAGGACTCTACAAAGAATTCTCTAAGCCTTGCTCAGATGAAAGGAGTGGATTTTCCTCTTCCAAAGCCTGATGAAGACAAGCTTTTGGGTAGAAGTATCACAAAGCTCAAAGAGACCATGGATGTGGCTGTAAGGAGGAACATGGCTATTATCTTCAGAGAGGGAAAGAGCATATGTGTGATGCAAGGACATCCCAAATTCTCAATAGCCAAGAGGGAAGAAACCAGAAGGTTGAAGGAAGAAGCCAAACAGCTAAAGGCTGACAAAAGAGCACAAGCAAAGCTTGAAAAATAGCTAAAGTCAAGTCAGGATGAAGAACAAAAAGAAATTGAAGACAAAAGTGAAGATGAAGCTATGGGGGACATGGTTGATACTGATATGGAAAAGAGAAGTAAAGAAAGAGAAGAATGGCAGAAAGGGAACAGAAAGAAGGCCAATGCAAAGAGAAAGATGGTAGATAAGACTGAAGAAACCCAATCAAAATCCAAACCACTACCCTCTATTCCTGAACCCATTGTGCCTGACCCCTTCATGAACATTCATGGTGAAACAATCATTCCCAAGGAGGAACCAATTGATTGGGACACCATCAAATTGCCCACCTTCCTAACCTTTTCTCCATCATCAAAGAAGCAGAAAAGAAGAATCAAATCAACACCCTCTAAAGCCTCAATCAAATTCACACAGAAGCCTAAGCCTAAGCCTCAAGCCTCTAAGGATGATTATGTTCACATCTGTGATATAAAAGAATTTTCAGACATTGAACTCTATTTGGATGAGCTGGAGGAAGTAAGGGGAATAGCTGCCTACAGACAGCTACCAGAAAGACTAGTGTTCAAATACAAAGGAAGTGGGGAAAGAACTTGGCCTCTTTACAGAATTCTGAATGAAGGCTACTCTACCTTGATTAGAGCCTACTCAGCCATACAAAGGGATTCTGGCTTTACCAGGACTGCCAAGACTGAGATTCTCAACAAGATTGCCAACATAAGGAAAACTTGGAGGGAGCCCAATGTCTTGCCTAGAACATTACTCATTCAAGAAAGAGGAATTACAGTTCACAAATCACCTTTAATGGTTGATGGAGTTTAGAGACAACAAAGGAGTCAGAAGATTTTTCAGAATTCAAGATCAGCTCAAGATTTCCAGTAATGAAACTCTCAAAGATATGCAATCTAAGTTGGACATCAATGAAGAAGATGAAGCTGAATTCTACAGACAACTTCAACTTCAAATAGAGGAGAATGACAGGAGGCTAGGAAAGAAAACAAGGAATCAAAGGAAAAGAAACTAATCTGCTCAGGCTAAAGGAGCACCCTTGGAAATAATGTAATTCTTCAATTCCATCTCAGCATACACATTTTTACAGCACTTTTGAATTTCTGCTTTATTACAGTTATTATATTTGTCAAGTGTTTTGTTATCATCAAGCTAAACCCAAATTTATGCCTACAGTTCTAATAGACATAAATAGGGGGAGATTGTTAGGAATATGTGTATTAGTTTGATGATAAGTTAAACAAAACACTTAAGTAGAAATCTAGTGTTTGTAGCCTCAACGGATAAGACCATCTTGGCTATCCGTTAAAGGAGTAGCTTTACTTAGCAATAAGTTTAGTATTGTAGCACATTTCATTCTCTGGATTCAAGTTGTAATTCTTAGATGTTGTAGGAAATTATCAGTCATGTTGACTACTAGTGGATATGCAAATAGGAGGGCTAAGTGTAAATATTTCATGCCTTATAATTTTGTATAAGTGAAGAAGTATCAACTGATATTGAAGACCTTTAACGGATAAGAAATAAAGCTTCAACGGATGTCTCTAATGCTTCAACGGATAATATCCATCAACGGATGAGTGCTTCAACGGATAAAGACTTCAACTGATAATGTATCAACGGATAAAGCTTCAACGGATAAAGCCTCAACGGATAAGGCATCAACGGATGAAAGCTTCAACGGATGCTTAGTTCATTAGCAGTTGATAGTGACAATTCACAAGCTGACAGAGGCACATGGGTTGACAGAGACAAACTAGAATGTGGAAGCCTCTAGGAGGAATCAAGAAAATGCAGCATTTTCATTCTGATGCAAACAAGGAAGTATTCAAAGATCTACAGCCAAGCCTAAATTGCATTAGATAGAGAAATGAAGAAGAAACATGTGAAGAATCTTTTTAATTATATTTTACAGTTTTGTCTTCACTTGTAAACTTGGTGATATATAAACCAAGTAGCAGCTAGTAATTAGATATGAATTTTCCAGAGCTGTTTAGAAAAATCCAGAGAGAAAATTATCTAGTTTGTACTAGGAAGCAGCTGTGATTTAATTCTTTGAATCACAGATTTTCTGAAATAACACATCTCTGGTGGAACAACAAATCCACCAGAAAAGTTTTTAAGTTCTTTGTGTTCTTTACATTTATGTTTGAATATATATATCTGTCTGTATTAACTTCAAGCAATTCACACACTTGTTCTAAAAAACACTTAGCCTTAAAAACTTGTAACACCCCCAGATCCGGGGTCGGGGATCCGGGTCGTCACGAGTTCCATTTCCCTTAAAAACACCCAATCTTAATAATTACTCAACTACTCTGTACTGTGACCCCACAATAAACACACACACCACACGTTATAGTCTCAGAGATGACCATCCAAAAATAACCACAAGTCATTTTATTCCACAATTATCTGCCAATACACCTTAAAAGGTTTTCTGAATAAATTTACATTTCTTTGCCATTATTACAATTCATAAATATAAATAAATCTGGTACATCAAAAGTTGAAAGCCTAGCCTATTGGTAGTTCCTACCTCAGCTACGGCGGCATCAATGCTTCTAGAAAACTGCGGAACGTCTCCTAATCGCTTGCGAATCGGGAGCTTGGTTCTGTTCATCTTTTCTGTCTGTTGTTGTGTGATGAAAGAAGAAAGCAAGGGTGAGCAACAAGCCCACCAAAATAATATGTATAATGATTAATAGTATATGAGCCTTCTCATAGTACTCATGAAAGTCTTGGTCAAAAGAAATGAACCAAGTTTGATATCTTAATGCGATGAAGTCGCAAAATATTCAGTATATATACATATATACTTTTCAAAATATTGGAAGTCCTCTTCCATGCATAATATACACAAAGTCCCAGTGTATAACTGTATAAAAAAATATCGTTGCAAGGTGATCTCATATATCTAACCTTGTCTCAACGTTTTTCTGAAAATCTTTGTCATTCATAAGACAATTATTAATTAGATATAAGTTTAAAAGGTGAGGTTACCAAATACCCCAATATACTTATATCTTTCCCAATACTACTTGAACTACCACCGTTCAAGTTATAATCAATTTCAAAAGTTCATCCCACTGATGAGACCACAAGATAAGACTTGAATAGATTCAATCTTTGAAATATTATTGAATGAAAAAGTTATGAGATACTTTATTTAGTCCCGATATATATATATATCCACATACATATATATCTCGAAAACATTTCCTGGAACCTCTGTTATGTGAAGTATGAACAGAGTTCGAAACATCCAATGAATTTTGGAAAGGAAAAGAATTTTGGCATAAACCCGATATCTTGCTGATCAGGCAAAGATACCAATAAGTAACCTTTTCTACTAGTAGATGGACGAATTCCCCACTGGTCATCACCCTGGTCATAATTAAGACCTATGCTGGACTGCCACTCAGCCACCTATGCATTTGATGGACTCCCACTGAGCCACTTACACAATAATAGACCGTACCTCGGCCTGTCGCTTATGCCGAATCAATGAGAGGGGCTTACTTCCCGAACTTTGGGCAAGTAATCAATTCATTTACCAAATCTGCAACCTTGTTGCGAATATAAAATACACCACAGAGCCGGATTTCCCAGGTTTTGAGCGGGTATTTAAATCCCCTTTAAAAAGGAAGATCTTAAATATAAAAATGAGTTTTGGGATCCGCTCTGACTTTTAAAAACCATTTTGAAGACTCGAAAACACTTTAAAGAGTGTTTGGAGTAAGGCTGATTTAATGAAGTAAATCAGTCCCCAGAATATTAGAAAATATCTGAATATTATTAATTAAATAATATTCCCATGAAGAATAGTCTTTATAAAAATAATTGAAGTAGAAGTATTAAAATTTATACTTGAAACGAGTATTAAATAACCAAAGATATACTTATATGAAAGTATTATCTTTATTTGAATAATCGAAAATAAGTTTGATTATTAACACCTTATTCTTTAATAAAATAAAGAATATATCTCAGCAAATAATCGGAGTCATAGATCCTCAAATGAATATTCAAATAATATTCAATAAATAAAATAAGCTGAGTCATAATACCTCGAATGAATATTATAAATAATATTCATTAAATAAAATAAAGGAGTCATACATCCTCAAATGAATATTCAAATAATATTCAATAAATAATATAAAAGGAGTCATAAGTCCTCGAATAATATTCGAAATAATATTCAATAATAAAATAAAGTTTAAAGTTATCGAATAAACCTTATTCGATTAATAGTTTGGAAAACTATAACCATATATATATATATAAATATATATATATATATATATCCATATCCATATATACAAGATTACTCGGGATCCTCGACTCCCGGTTTTTGAAATATTTTCACCTTTGGGTCCCTATACTAAGGGTATATGCAAAATACCGCTATCCTCTAGCATAGGTATTATCAACAATTATATATGGAAAGAATACGAAACAGGCATGCATATATATATACCATAGCAGCATGCTTCAATATATTGCAACATTTGCTAATTAACCAACATGCATCTATCGCAAGATAATGCAAATACATATACTCATCACAACAACAGTTATAACGGGTAGAAAACTTGCCTGAGCGACTGGGGGTTACGAATGGCTCGGGACGAGTCTGGTAACCTATAAACAACAAGTAAGTTGGAATTAAACCAAAATCACTTGTAATTCTATATTTTAACTAACTTAGACTCTAACGCTTGTTTTGCGCTCACTGATTCGCTTAAGTCACTCGGGTACCCTCGGCTCCATCATTTTTAATAATTTAACCTTTACGAGTTTTAAAGCTATTCCTTCGCGAGCGACTTACCAACTGCCTAAAACACTTACCATAAATGTTTCATGCATTAATTAACCCTTTTTGGTCTTTAACCTACATTCCAAAGTAAGGCGAGGGAAAAAGTTTCGTTCGCGAAACGCCGTTACTTGAAACGGTCGTTTCTCCTAAACCGTAAATCGGAATCGAACGAACTACATATCAAAACGAAGCTCGTAACATGAGCTATCTAAACATGGCAGTGGTCACAATCTAGAAGGGGGTTCTCGGGTCCTAATGCTATGCACAAAAACAGTCCAAAGAAAATCGGACGTTACGACGGCTATGTTTACGCGATTTCCAATATTTTAAACCATTCAAACCCATTCCAAATCAACCCCAAATCCAACCTCAAATCCATCATACAACAAACATCCATCCTTATCACATCATAACAACCCCAACCAATTCAATTTTAATCATTCATACATATGCTTAATCCTAACTTTAATCATACTTAAGTTTCTTTAAATCAAAACCACAAAATTACCATCTCATTTCACTACCATACCAAATCTCAAACTCTAAATCATAACAACAAGCTACAATAACATCCTACTCATCAAAATCACCTTATAATATATATGAACCTAGGGTTTGGAAATGGTATACCTTCCTTGAAGTGGTGGGTGGAGCTAGGAAGCCTTAAGAAGCTTGGAGAAGTTTTAAGAAAGCTTGGATCTTCAAGAAAACAAGACAAACTTCAAGTTAAAAATCTTGAAAACACTATTCATTGTCTTCTTCATTGATTAAATGAAGAAGTTAGAGAAAGAATTAATGGCTTAAACTCATGATATAGCCATAACTAAGCATGAAGATGATTAGGGAATTTTCTTACCAATTAAGGATGCTTGGATCTTGATTTTGGAAATTTTTTTCTTTGAAAAAAAGCAAAAAGCCGAGAGATAATATGAAGAACAATGCCTTGGCTGATTTTTTTTGATTTTTGATGAAATGATTTGCTAGTTGGTTGGCTTGGTTTTGTTTTTGATTTAGCAAATTACCACCTTGCCCTTGAATTTGTGTGGTCCTAAATCAACCACACCTCCTTCCTTCCATGTCATGCTTATGTCACCCTTATGATGTCATCCTCCCTTCCTTGTCTCCTTTCTATTGGTTGGATGACATCACTCCCATTAATCCCTTTGATTAACTTCCTAATCGTTTGCCTAATGACCGCTGATCTGTTGTACGGTTCGCTTAACTTTCGTTCTCGTCTATCGTTTGAAGGATCATACCCGGGATCTTATTACTTAGGTTCCCTTAACCTTTCTCAATACATTATATTCCTTTTTATGATCCTCTATTATAATCCTTTAATTTAAATCCTTTTTATTCTGTTACCTTATACTCAATTCTCTCCGTATCTTATGGATTTCCGGGAAAAACCAAAGTGTTCGGAATTGGATTCTGACGATCTTTACATACACTTATATACCACATAGAGTACTAATAATATCCCATAAGATCAATAACAGAACCCCTACATAGCGTGGCATGAAAAGTTTTCTCATTCAGCAAAAACACTATTCATAAGGGTTTCAAAAATTTCTCAAAAATTGGGGTTATTACAGTCTCCCCTCCTTAAAAGGATTCCGTCCCGGAATCAGATAGAAATGAATAGGGATACCTTCTTAATCTTGCACTTTCTAACTCTCAAGTCAATTTTCCCACATTGTGGTCCTGCCACCAAACTCTGCCTAGTTTGATAATCCTTCCCCTAAGCACTTGTTCCTTTTCACTCTATAACCCTTCCTGGTTGCTCCATATAGGTTACGTCGGGTTGCATGTCTATGCGCTCATATGCCCCTATTTATCTGGCATCTGAATTACACTTCCTTAACATTGATACGTGAAACACGTTACGAACTTGTTACATGTTCGGGGTTAGGGCTAGCTCATATGATAACTTCCCAATATGTCTTAATATATCCAAGGGTCCAACAATTCGTGGACTTAGCTTTCATTTCTTTCCGAACCTCATCCTTCCTTTCCAAGGGAATACCTATAACAACACTAGGTCCCCTACTTCCTATTCTTTGTCCTTTCGTGTCAAATCAACATATTTATCATGTCCATCTTGGGCTACTACCTGCCGTCCTCTGATTAGATCTATTATATCCCTGGTCCTTTGGACTACTGCGGGTCCGAGCATCTTGCGCTCTACAACTTCATCCTAACATAAGGGAGATCGATATTGTCTTCCCTCAAGGATCTCATAAGGCGATATCTCAATACTGACATATGATCTATTGTCGTAAGAAAACTCAATCCGTGTTAAGTGATCATTCCAATTTCTTTCAAGTCTATTGCACAGACTCTCATTATAGCTTTTAGCATTAGAGCTTTTGCTTCTCAATACCCCTTCTTTTCCAGTTCGTAATCGCTACTACCTTCCGTTCCTAATATTATACTGGTTATACTTTTGCTCGTTAGCGTTCTATAACCTTTTAATGACCACGTCAACCTTAGTATCACGAATGTGTTCCCATTCCGCATACTACCACCACTTTATTACTCCTTTTTCAGTTGTTTCTATTTTCCAAAATTTGATCAATCAAATAGAAGTAAAGGATTTTGTTGAGAGATCACTATGATCATGAACACTTGTTATATCGCATAGTTAGTACAGAAGGTGGCCAGCCTTTAGTACTTGACAAGCAATTAAACAACATGTGGTATCCTACTAGGCTTCTATCACAAAGATAGATAGTCATTCGGCAATACCTCCCCTTCTGGAAGGGTTGTTCTTCTCAGCTTACATGAAATGAAAAGAAGAGAAAAGAACGAACTGAAGAGAATTGTATATATGAAAAAAAAATATACTGCCACAAAATATCTGGCTTGGAACCTACCTCTGAACTATAGAGGTTTGTCATAGGAGAACAAAACATATACGTATTTAAATCAACATTAAGCATTATAGCCTCGTATTTCCCATGCCTAAATATTTTCGCTATCCCGTCCATCATTCTATGGACCCACACTCTTCCTCGAGCTTATACATAATCACCTTTGAAACTCCCTCGACATCGAAAATCGAATCTGGGATCTCATTCTATACATCATCGTTACTAGAATTCTATGCTTGCACCGCAACCTTCCTCGTATAATAATACGACTCTCTATTGATAAGAAAGAATAATTATTCACCAGGTAGATACTCTACTTAATTAGTCTATCAATGATAACTTATACACTACCACGACCCGATTAGTGGTACTCAATCTCAACACCCATTCCAATACAACTCTCATGGTTGTAATCAGCTCACTACTCGCAGAATCATTGCTGCCTTACTATGGTCCACCACTGACCCACTGTAGTCATTCATTTTCCCTGAAGTCTTAATAGCTAACCATACAGAGTCCATACATCTCGTATCAAATCCCTCTAAGGAGGTAACATAATCACCATTCCTGATTCATGAAGAACACTCCTGATCCTGACATACATACATGACATGAAGCAGATAAAAGTGCAGAAGAGTTTCAATCAAAGCAACGATAGCAGGTTAATACCATTCTTAATCATATGCCTTCAATAGAAGACTTAACTCAAAGGTTTGTTTGGTCCTTTTTGAAACATGGTCCTGGCTTATCTCAAGATAGGACCTTCTAAGATAGATAGCCCGTTCATGGCGATTACACAAATTAAACCTTTACCAACTACTATTACGGTTGGGTATTGCACAGTCATCAGAAGGAATGTCAATCTTCCAAACCATAATTCAACCTTCACATTTTTTAACCATCATCACTGTATTCTTTTGGCACACGCGCCTATAATTATCCACTTACCTTTAAAGTGTCGGCCACCTCTTTGGCCTTTCCTGATAGTACAATTTCTTTATAGTCAATGTCATTTTAACCACCTCCAAATAATTTTCTACCTCATTTCAATCACAGCTTATGTGAAGATGTTTTCCTTAAAATCTGATGAGTAAAAAAAAATCACCATTTTTCCATAAGTTATTGCCTCAGTCTTTAGAGGTTAATCACTGTCATGACTGACTCTCAATTATACTTAGAGCATCTTCTATCTTAAGTCCTAATTGCCCTGAACAATTTCGACCATTACTGGTTTGATCCATACCTTCTCGTGGTTTAACACGTGCCTCACTTGGCATTAATATAATTACGTCATATTTCCTTTATCAACATTTCTATTCTTGAAAATTTTGAATATTACCTTTCTCCTTGTAAAACCTCTAGGGTTATCCTTGAATCGTTCCTCCTGTATTCCTTAGATACAGGGCATATCAAAATACCATTTACTACTACTAGAACCATTGTCTATATACTTCTGAAAAATTCTCCACTGATTCTTAAAGGTTGTTATTACCTTAATCCTTTCCAATTCATCCTGTCAAAACTCATACTGTCCCTATTAAGGGTGAAATGCCAACCTTTATGCATTCCCCTATGATTCATTTTAAGTTACTGATGTTCTATTCTTAATTCCACCTTTAAAAGGTACATGCATCCTTCCATGGATAAATCAAGTCATATATCCTTGATAGATTATCTTATTCATCATTCCCACCTCGATAGTCTATACCTAACTTCATAATAGCATCCTTATTCAAATTGAGGTCAATCCATATGGCCTCCAAAAGATAACAATGGTCATCCGCTTTTCTTTCCTGATTTGGTAATGATAACATGGATGTTCTGGAAGATATTGGTCATGTTCAACGTGAACTTCTTCTTAATAAATCCTTATTTACTTTTGTTGTTTATCTCAACAGTCATCTCAATGTTGGGATATCTTTCATACCTGGCGTCTCCCTTCCTGGGTATCAAGCCACCGGTCTTACACTTCACCTTCTTGAAGGTCACTTCCTTCATCCAATTTTCTTAATTTCTTACTTTCTTGTCTCCTCAGTCTATCCGCGTCTCATTATTTATCCTTCGAACTATCTCAAGGTTTCTTCGAATCCTCCCAACTTACAGGGATAATATATATGTATCTCTTATGCCCTCAACCATCAATTTTAACTCATGGTGAATCACCCTCATCCTGACGATTACATACTTTTCTATTTCTATTACTACGAGTCTTTAGGGTTTCCTCATACCCAACTCCCTTATCATTCCTCAAACTCTATTTCCTTTCTTGTCCTGTCACCAACGGGTGGTCTCTCTCTTAGGAGGGTAAGTGACAAAAATAGTCTTTTGTGGTTCATCAATCATTTTGAATCTTAAATGATTCCTATATTTCCTTTAGCCAGGCTCTTGCCTCGGCTGGGTCAGCTTGTTCCTTAGAACTCAGAGAGCTTAGCGACTTAAAGGTCCTGAAAGAATTTCTCACCGCACTGTCTCCTCAGGGTGGTGGTTGGGGATAATAGTCTAAGTTCTTTTTAGACAGGTCCATGAATTGCCGTATAGGAGTACCGTCTCGGGTCTCCTTTCCTTACTCGACTTTCTGTTTCCTTAGTATGAAATATTTCATCATACTCCCCATAATTGGGGTCATCTTTTAATTTAAAATCCTCATTTTCCACTCCATTATGTCATGGGTTCCTTCTATCTTGCTGGCGACCTCCCTGACTATCACGTTCAGGGTTTGCTCTAAATCTTATTCCTCAAACTATGGCTCTCATCTAAGTTCTCATCCTTACGCTCTTGAACTTTCGGAACCCAAATTCTATAGGAATACCTCATTATTCCCTTATCATCTTTCTCGATATTAATCTTTTATCTAATTGTTGGCTCTCTGCCTTCATTCATAACTTTTTCTGGCACAATATGATCTTTTCCAATAATTCGGGCTGTATTGCAATCTCAAACAGCTTTTCGGTACCGGCTCCGGTTACCTTCACTTCTATTTCCATTTTCTCAAAATCTCTTATAAACTCTCCAAAAGACATTATCATCTTGAGTCTCTCCTTTTTACTAAGGACATCAGCCACCATATTGGCTTTCCACGAATGATAAAGAATCTCCCAATCATTATTCTTGATTAGCTCTAACTGCCTCCTCTGGCATATGTTGAGCTCTTTCTACGTGAAAATGTACTAGAGCACTTATGGCTTAGGTAATTCTCGCACTTCTCTCCATACAAGTAGTGCCTCCAATCTTTAGGGTAAACTATTGCCACGAGCCTAAGCTCATGAGCGGGGATATCGAATTTTATATTACCTTAATTGTCTTGACATGTACGCGATTACCTTACCGTGCTGCATAAGCATGCACCCTAAGCCCTTGTGCGAAGCGTCACTATACTTCACAAAATCTCTTTTTCCATCCGGCAACGCCAGCATAAGGGCCATCACCAACCTCTGCTTCAGTTCTTGAAAGCTATTCTCGCATTTCTCTGTCCATTCGAACTTCTCAGTCTTACGAGTAAGCCGCGTTAAAGGGGCTACTATCTTTACAACTTGAACGAACCTCCGATAGTGACCGGCCAATCCTACCTCTGGTAGTCGACCAAACCATGGTCATCAATTCATCAGTGGTCCTTTATCCAATCCTGTCAGGATCCTCCATGGGATCCTCCTCAACAACTATCCCTTTTAGGACAACATCCTCAAACGCTAAATCCTCAATATCAACATCATCCGGTCCTGCATTAGGACACTCTATCGGATCCACAATCCGATCTCCAATTAGTAATAAAATATCATCGCGATGTTGCTCCTCAACCTCAGGGTTCGGAGTCCCGCTACCATATACGATAACGAACTACGCTCCTATCACGATATTTATAAGGGTTCCCATAAGGGTTTTAACTGTCAGTACTACGTTAGGTAGCCCGACTATGAACTTGGCAAGAGTTCTTATTATCTTAGTGAACTTATTATCTTAACGTCCCATCATCCCTGAGGTTTATAACGCTTAGCTCTGATACCATTTCTGTAACACCCCCAGATCCGGGGTCGGGGATCCGGGTCGTCACGAGTTCCATTTCCCTTAATAACACCCAATCTTAATAATTACTCAACTACTCTGTACTGTGACCCCACAATAAACACACACACCACACGTTATAGTCTCAGAGATGACCATCCAAAAATAACCACAAGTCATTTTATTCCACAATTATCTGCCAATACACCTTAAAAGGTTTTCTGAATAAATTTACATTTCTTTGCCATTATTACAATTCATAAATATAAATAAATCTGGTACATCAAAAGTTGAAAGCCTAGCCTATTGGTAGTTCCTACCTCAGCTACGGCGGCATCAATGCTTCTAGAAAACTGCGGAACGTCTCCTAATCGCTTGCGAATCGGGAGCTTGGTTCTGTTCATCTTTTCTGTCTGTTGTTGTGTGATGAAAGAAGAAAGCAAGGGTGAGCAACAAGCCCACCAAAATAATATGTATAATGATTAATAGTATATGAGCCTTCTCATAGTACTCATGAAAGTCTTGGTCAAAAGAAATGAACCAAGTTTGATATCTTAATGCGATGAAGTCGCAAAATATTCAGTATATATACATATATACTTTTCAAAATATTGGAAGTCCTCTTCCATGCATAATATACACAAAGTCCCAGTGTATAACTGTATAAAAAAATATCGTTGCAAGGTGATCTCATATATCTAACCTTGTCTCAACGTTTTTCTGAAAATCTTTGTCATTCATAAGACAATTATTAATTAGATATAAGTTTAAAAGGTGAGGTTACCAAATACCCCAATATACTTATATCTTTCCCAATACTACTTGAACTACCACCGTTCAAGTTATAATCAATTTCAAAAGTTCATCCCACTGATGAGACCACAAGATAAGACTTGAATAGATTCAATCTTTGAAATATTATTGAATGAAAAAGTTATGAGATACTTTATTTAGTCCCGATATATATATATATCCACATACATATATATCTCGAAAACATTTCCTGGAACCTCTGTTATGTGAAGTATGAACAGAGTTCGAAACATCCAATGAATTTTGGAAAGGAAAAGAATTTTGGCATAAACCCGATATCTTGCTGATCAGGCAAAGATACCAATAAGTAACCTTTTCTACTAGTAGATGGACGAATTCCCCACTGGTCATCACCCTGGTCATAATTAAGACCTATGCTGGACTGCCACTCAGCCACCTATGCATTTGATGGACTCCCACTGAGCCACTTACACAATAATAGACCGTACCTCGGCCTGTCGCTTATGCCGACTCAATGAGAGGGGCTTACTTCCCGAACTTTGGGCAAGTAATCAATTCATTTACCAAATCTGCAACCTTGTTGCGAATATAAAATACACCACAGAGCCGGATTTCCCAGGTTTTGAGCGGGTATTTAAATCCCCTTTAAAAAGGAAGATCTTAAATATAAAAATGAGTTTTGGGATCCGCTCTGACTTTTAAAAACCATTTTGAAGACTCGAAAACACTTTAAAGAGTGTTTGGAGTAAGGCTGATTTAATGAAGTAAATCAGTCCCCAGAATATTAGAAAATATCTGAATATTATTAATTAAATAATATTCCCATGAAGAATAGTCTTTATAAAAATAATTGAAGTAGAAGTATTAAAATTTATACTTGAAACGAGTATTAAATAACCAAAGATATACTTATATGAAAGTATTATCTTTATTTGAATAATCGAAAATAAGTTTGATTATTAACACCTTATTCTTTAATAAAATAAAGAATATATCTCAGCAAATAATCGGAGTCATAGATCCTCAAATGAATATTCAAATAATATTCAATAAATAAAATAAGCTGAGTCATAATACCTCGAATGAATATTATAAATAATATTCATTAAATAAAATAAAGGAGTCATACATCCTCAAATGAATATTCAAATAATATTCAATAAATAATATAAAAGGAGTCATAAGTCCTCGAATAATATTCGAAATAATATTCAATAATAAAATAAAGTTTAAAGTTATCGAATAAACCTTATTCGATTAATAGTTTGGAAAACTATAACCATATATATATATATAAATATATATATATATATATATCCATATCCATATATACAAGATTACTCGGGATCCTCGACTCCCGGTTTTTGAAATATTTTCACCTTTGGGTCCCTATACTAAGGGTATATGCAAAATACCGCTATCCTCTAGCATAGGTATTATCAACAATTATATATGGAAAGAATACGAAACAGGCATGCATATATATATACCATAGCAGCATGCTTCAATATATTGCAACATTTGCTAATTAACCAACATGCATCTATCGCAAGATAATGCAAATACATATACTCATCACAACAACAGTTATAACGGGTAGAAAACTTGCCTGAGCGACTGGGGGTTACGAATGGCTCGGGACGAGTCTGGTAACCTATAAACAACAAGTAAGTTGGAATTAAACCAAAATCACTTGTAATTCTATATTTTAACTAACTTAGACTCTAACGCTTGTTTTGCGCTCACTGATTCGCTTAAGTCACTCGGGTACCCTCGGCTCCATCATTTTTAATAATTTAACCTTTACGAGTTTTAAAGCTATTCCTTCGCGAGCGACTTACCAACTGCCTAAAACACTTACCATAAATGTTTCATGCATTAATTAACCCTTTTTGGTCTTTAACCTACATTCCAAAGTAAGGCGAGGGAAAAAGTTTCGTTCGCGAAACGCCGTTACTTGAAACGGTCGTTTCTCCTAAACCGTAAATCGGAATCGAACGAACTACATATCAAAACGAAGCTCGTAACATGAGCTATCTAAACATGGCAGTGGTCACAATCTAGCAGGGGGTTCTCGGGTCCTAATGCTATGCACAAAAACTGTCCAAAGAAAATCGGACGTTACGACGGCTATGTTTACGCGATTTCCAATATTTTAAACCATTCAAACCCATTCCAAATCAACCCCAAATCCAACCTCAAATCCATCATACAACAAACATCCATCCTTATCACATCATAACAACCCCAACCAATTCAATTTTAATCATTCATACATATGCTTAATCCTAACTTTAATCATACTTAAGTTTCTTTAAATCAAAACCACAAAATTACCATCTCATTTCACTACCATACCAAATCTCAAACTCTAAATCATAACAACAAGCTACAATAACATCCTACTCATCAAAATCACCTTATAATATATATGAACCTAGGGTTTGGAAATGGTATACCTTCCTTGAAGTGGTGGGTGGAGCTAGGAAGCCTTAAGAAGCTTGGAGAAGTTTTAAGAAAGCTTGGATCTTCAAGAAAACAAGACAAACTTCAAGTTAAAAATCTTGAAAACACTATTCATTGTCTTCTTCATTGATTAAATGAAGAAGTTAGAGAAAGAATTAATGGCTTAAACTCATGATATAGCCATAACTAAGCATGAAGATGATTAGGGAATTTTCTTACCAATTAAGGATGCTTGGATCTTGATTTTGGAAATTTTTTTCTTTGAAAAAAAGCAAAAAGCCGAGAGCTAATATGAAGAACAATGCCTTGGCTGATTTTTTTTTGATTTTTGATGAAATGATTTGCTAGTTGGTTGGCTTGGTTTTGTTTTTGATTTAGCAAATTACCACCTTGCCCTTGAATTTGTGTGGTCCTAAATCAACCACACCTCCTTCCTTCCATGTCATGCTTATGTCACCCTTATGATGTCATCCTCCCTTCCTTGTCTCCTTTCTATTGGTTGGATGACATCACTCCCATTAATCCCTTTGATTAACTTCCTAATCGTTTGCCTAATGACCGCTGATCTGTTGTACGGTTCGCTTAACTTTCGTTCTCGTCTATCGTTTGAAGGATCATACCCGGGATCTTATTACTTAGGTTCCCTTAACCTTTCTCAATACATTATATTCCTTTTTATGATCCTCTATTATAATCCTTTAATTTAAATCCTTTTTATTCTGTTACCTTATACTCAATTCTCTCCGTATCTTATGGATTTCCGGGAAAAACCAAAGTGTTCGGAATTGGATTCTGACGATCTTTACATACACTTATATACCACATAGAGTACTAATAATATCCCATAAGATCAATAACAGAACCCCTACATAGCGTGGCATGAAAAGTTTTCTCATTCAGCAAAAACACTATTCATAAGGGTTTCAAAAATTTCTCAAAAATTGGGGTTATTACAAAACTGCTCAAAACTTGAAAAAGTTTTGAGATTTACATTCAACCCCCCTTCTGTAAATCTCATTGTTAGTCCACTGGGAATAACAATTGGTATCAGAGCGTGCTCTTAACATACAAAGAGTTTAAAGATCTATTCTGCTAACACCATGAGTAGGAAGGATATTGGTGTAAAGATTCCAATCCTGGAAAGAGATAACTATCATCACTGAAAGGTGAAGATGCATTTACATCTTCTCTCTCAAGATGAAAGCTACATCAACTGCATTGAGAATGGTCCTCACATCCCACACAAGGTGGCCACAACTGCTACTGCAACAGTTGCTGTTGGACAGTCTATTCCCAAGCCAAAGGCAGAATGGACTGTTGAAGATATTGAAGAGGTCCACAAGGACAAGAAAGCCATGAACATTCTGTTTAATGGCCTGGATCAAGATATGTTTGACAATGTCATCAACAGCCAAACTGCTAAGGAAATTTGGGATACTGTGCAGCTTATCTGTGAAGGCAATGAGCAAGTTAGAGAAAACAAAATGCAGCTTCTCATTCAACAATATGAATATTTTCAGTGAACATTTCCATGCTTAACATGCTATACATGCTAGTTACAGATAAATTTTACAATTTCAATGACCTTGTCTTGTATGAGTTAGGTTTTAAACTAGGTGAGTTAGCCAAAAGGGGAAAGAATGTATATTATGCTAGATTTTTCATGATATTGGCTAACCATCTTTGTCAAGAGATTGTACTTGAGAACCCAAACAACAAATTAGCTTTTTGGGTTCAAGAGAGAAGAATTATTGCAGATTTGAACAGAGCCAACCATCATAGGGATGTGCCAATGTTCTACTTTCCTGTAATGCAGACACCTCAGGTTAGTGAGGTAAGTTCATCCATACCCTCAACTATTCAATCTCCTCAATTTCTTTGAGTTCAGGAGTAGCTATGGCAACTGTGACAATGACCAAACAGTTGCCTACCAAAGCTGCCAAAACAACTATAATTTCTAAATCCAAGTCAAAGAAAACCCCCTTTGGTATCTCTCAAAAGGTACCAGTTGAAAAATCTACCAAAGCCAAAGAGGGGAGTGTGAAAGAGGGTCAGTTAGGTGAGGGAAGGGGTGAACATCAAAGAAACCCCAAGGATAAGGTTGGAGAGTTGAGTGAATCCCAACCTAGCCACACTGCAGTTTCCCAACAAACTGTAGTGCTTAAAAAGGACAAAAGCTCACTTCTAGCTACATCCTCCCAAAAGGATGTGGCTATTGAACAAAGCTCTCAGCCAAGAGCACAGGCCAAAAGGGTTAGGGACACAAGCTCACCCCAAACTTACACAAGAAAGAATAAATCCAAAACTATTGGGGATGCACAGGGAACACACACTGTGCAAACTGTTGCTAAAGACACAGTCCCTGCACTTTCTCAAATTCAGTTTGATGTGGCTCCAATAAATGTGGTGTCACAGCCAAAATCTCTTATAATAGAAGCCTCTGAAACACCATACTCACCAACAAACTCTCTGGAAGTGGATATGATAAACACTTTAATTCCTGATTCCCCTTCTTTAACTCTGTTGGGGAAGCCAAAATCTAGTACAAGTGAGCATCATCTTTTAGATGATTTGTTGGCTCACTTGCCAATTCTTTCAGATACTATTGTGATATCTGTGCCAATAACCTCAATCAACACAGAGTCAACAATAGTTTCTCTTCCCACCTCATTCATTTCTATTCTCTCGATGGATATTACTCATCCGTCGAGTAGTGATTGTATCCCGACGGATAAGCTTAACAGCAGTTATCCATCGGATAGCTTTACCACTCACCCGATGGATATCACTTATCCGTCGAGTGTCTCTGCACAACTTCAAACTTAAATTATTTCTAGTGCAGAAGATTTAGTGGTAATACAGTCACTCTTAGGACTGAGAGAGGAGAGTGCATTGAGTGAGAGGCTGGGTTGCTCCCAGGCAAAAGGAGAGGAAAAGAGTGAATCTCAGCAATCCATTTATTCAGGATTGGCAAAAGTGAGTGAGAGGAGTCCCACCTTAGTAGGTGAAGGTGAGGGTGTGAGGGTGGGGAGCCAGGGTGAGACCCTGATGCAACAAAAGAGAGATTATGAGAGAAAGGCAGGTACAGGAGAAATAAGGGTGGATCCAGCCATTGCTAGTGAGTCAATGATTGTGGATGATGCTGAAAAGGAAAGACAATTTCAGCAACTTTACAAAGCTGAAATTGATAACATTTCCTTGGATGCTGACACTTTTACTCATCCTGTGTCAGCCTATCAATTGTTGGCTGCTCAGGGCAATGTGGAGGCACAACAGACTTTGAATTTAGTACACACCTCAGAATCTCTTCAAAGAGATAAAGCTACTATCAATAGGATGCCTTCTCAAGCCGGTGAACCATCTGAAGAATTTGGAGTAAATTCTAATGATGATGACTCTGTTTCTTTGGATGGAAATATGAACTTAGGGGGAGATGAAGGCCCAAGTTCTGTTTCAAATTTACCTGGATGGGCATGGACAAAGGAATCTACACCAGGACAATTTGGTGTATCTTTGGTCAAGCAAGTGATGGCTATTCAAAAGGCCCTTTAGGAAACTTCAGATGCTGGTACCAAGGCCATTCTTCAAGCTCACGTAGACTCTCTACATCTCATGAAGATCCAGCACTTAAGACAGAATCTGAGTGTGGATGAACTAAAAAGAGATATAGCTGACTTGAAAACTTATAATTCTGAGAAGCTGGATTCAGTAATGCCTTATGGTACCATGCAAGATCTATTACTGAGACTGAGGAAGACAGAGTTCAAGTTATTGAGAATTCAGTGGCTATCCTTCTTCAAAATCAATACACTCAGACAAATCTTCTCATGCAACTGGCTAAAGCACAAGGCCTAACTCCTCAACTTGATGATAACAAAAAGGGGGAGAGAGAATCAAGTAAGGGGGAGAAAGGACCAACTGAGGGGGAGAAACTTCAAGTACAAATCAGCAAAGTAATTGTACCTTCAATTACTATCTCCAAGCCAACAGTTGTAGATGGTATAGATCTAATTAAAGCAGCAACAGCAAATTTGAAAGTTGCTGAAAAAGGAAAGTTGAGTTTGATCAACTGGAATAAGATTGATGAGGAGATACAGAAAAAGTTTGAACTAGTCAAGGAGCCAGTTAAGTCAGCCATCCATCACTCTCATGTCAAGCCAATCAGTGTGAATGAGATGAGCATGAACTATCTGGAAAAAGGACAATCTTCCTGCATCAAGTCTACAAAGACTGAAACAATTCTTAAACCAAGGGCAAATTATCCTAAATCATCTGGGAAGAACCCTATGGACACTGTGTATGAGACACCCAATCCTGATGAAAAGAAGCTTCTGTCAAGATCTATTGTCTTCTATAAAGATCCAGCTGATTCAGCTTCAAAAAGGAGAATTGCTAAGATATTCAGAAATGCAAAGGAAATTTGTGTGGTAGCTGGACATCCACAATTTGCTCAAGCAAAGAAAGAAGAAAAAGCCAGATTAAAGCAGGAAAAGATGCAAGCTGCTCTAGATGCAAAGAAGTCTAAACAAAAGAAAGAACAGATTGTTATCTTGGCCAAGCTACAGGCTGTAAACTCTTCTCAACAAATTCCCTCTCAACCATCTGAAGCTGCTGAATCAAAGAAGAAAATTGAAGAACAGAAGAAATCCCCAAGGAAGAAAGAACTGGCTAGAAGAACAAAAAGGAAACTGGATGTTGTTGACAAGGAATTGGAAGATCAATTTCCTAAGGAATCCACACCAGCTACAACTCAAGCATCAAAGCCCTCTGTGGTATTTGAAGACATAAGGGTGGTGGATCCCTACAGGAACATACATGGTGAACCTATTATGCCAAAGGATGAGCCAATAGAGTGGGATAACATACCAATTCCTGACTTCAACTTACCAATCCTTAGCAAGCCAAAAAGGACAAAGTCAAGGGTAGTCAAGAAAGTGAAGCTGTCACCTCTCAAATCCAAGTCAGTAGTTAAAGCTCAACCCAAGGTCAACAGGGGAGACTACTTGTACTTGTGTGACATCAAAGAATTTTCAGATCTAAATCTTTATCTGGATGAACTGGATGAAGTAAGGGCAATTGATGCATACAGAAACCTACCTGAAAGGTTGGTGTTCAAGTACAAAGGAGGAAAGGAGATTCAGTGGCCACTTCACAGGAGTTTTCAAGAAAGCCAAGCTGTGCTGATTAAAGTCTATTCATCCTTCAAGAAAAACTTTGGGTTCAATGTAACTGTAAGAAGACTAGTATTGAAGAAGATTGAAGAGCTAAGGAGTGTTAGAGCTAAGGATGCACTCCCAAAGACATTAATCATCCCATATACAGGGAGAAGAGTGCATCTAAGGCCCTACTAGCTGATGGAGTTCATGGATGACAAGGGTGTGAGAAGATTCTTCAGATTAGAAGACCAACCGAGTATCTCTAGCAATGAGACTCTCTTGGAAATGCAAGAAAAGCTAGATCTCTCAGAATCTGATGAATTGGAATTACACAGGCAGCTCCAGAATCAAATTGAGGAAAATAATAGAAAGCTTGGAAGAAGATCCAGACCTTCAAGGAACTAGAAAAATCTGCTCAGGCTAGAGGAGCATCTTGAATTGACTGTGAGCCAAACCTTGTACATTTTGTTTAATTGAAGCACTTTCAGTTTATCTACTTATCTTTAAAGATGTATGTTCAGGATGTTTTGTTATCATCAAGTATCTGTTAATTTATGGCTACAATTCCAGTAGACATAAATTGGGGGAGATTGTTATGCATATGTTGTGTACTTGATGATTTCATAAACAAAACATCTAAGTAGATTTTACTTAGTGAAATTATGTAGCACTCGACGGATAAGAATTATAGTCCCGACAGATAACTCACTATAGTCCCAACGGATGATTAACTTATTATCCATCAAGTGAGTAGCTTATGTAATAATAAGTTTGTAGCACAGTTATGTATGCACCTTTGTATAAAATCTGTAGTAGCATATAAGTCATGTTGACTTTAACTAGATATGCAGAATAGGTTGATTAATTGTTCATAAATGATGTCTTGTAATTCTGTATAAGTGAAATAGAGTCAAGTGCCAAAATATTAACAAAGCCATCGATGGATGATCAAATGACTATCAACGGATGTTTAATATAGCAGTTGACGGATGATCAATTAAACCATCAACGAATGTTCGGAAAGTCGACGGATGATCATATGAAGAATTCAAACAGCAGTTGAACAGTGAAAGTTGACACACAGCCGTCGAGATGTATACAAACACACTGTGGAAGCCCATTAACTGGGTAATAGAGGACGAAAAGCAGCAAAGCTTAAGACTGATAGTTTTTATATTTGTTCAGTCCTTTTGACTTTGTAATCTTGGTATTATATAAACCAAGAGAGTAGCAAATAGAAAAATAACTGAGATAGCTGAGAAACACAAAAACAGAGAAATCTTTGTAAGCAGAATCTTTAGCATTTCCTGTATTCTCAGTAGTTCAATTTGTAAGCAGCTGTGAGCATTCTTGCACACAGAGTCCTCTCGATATATAATATATATCTCTGGTGAAATTGTTTAAATCCACCAGAAAGTTTTTAAAGACTCTTATTTTTAATTACTTATATTTTGATTCAATTAAATTTACATTCCGCATTGTGCTAATCAAAACAAATATATCTATAATCGAGTTGAACATTTTTATTTCGAGAAAAAGGTTCAAGAATTCCATTCAACCCCCCTTAAGTAATTCTTGCTATATTGTTAAGGGACTAACATCTTATTAGAGTCGAGGATAATGTCACCAGAAACTGGTCTTCTATGATACTTGAGAGTATCAGAAGAAGAGTCATGAACAGAAATGACAAATATAATGGTGATTATGTTCATATGTACATAACTTATATTGGTTAAGAAATGAATATGGAAAAGGGAGCTTCGGTTCTGAATGTTTTTCTCAACAATCCTTAGTTATCTTTCAGTCCTGATCATGAAGATGTCAGCTTAAGCTTTATGTTAATTGGTGAGCTTGAAATAACTAAGAGTTCGATTTCTAAATTAAGATCAACTATTTATCAGCATGGAGAAGATACTGAAGAGAAGAAAGAGTTGAAGAAAAAGCTGGTCAAAGTCCTAAAAGACAAGGAGCAAGAAAGGTTAAACAAATTTCTGGAAACAATTGTCAGTTATCTTAGGGTACTGAAGTAAGCCTTACTCCTTGTACATTTTGTAATTGGTTTTGGCATAATTGAGAATAGAATTTATGCTTCATTACATTAAGCATAAATTGGGGGAGATTGTTACATACTGATTCTCAATGATCAGGAGGAGCTCAGGATCTGACTGTTTTGGATATCATCATGATTCGATATGCCATCAGGATTTGATGCATCATCAGTATCTGCAGAACATCATCATCTGAAGACAGTCTGTTGTGAAGATTAAGTCTGTTCCTTATTTTGAGGGATGGATATCTGTTCATTCTGAGTGATGGGACTTTGTGTATTTAGTTAAAGATATATATCATTTTCTGTTAGTAATTGATAATGCATATCCTAAACTGGTTTGTAGCAGCTGTGTATTATATAAACACAGTTTAGGTCATCACATAGTGATTAACTCGAGCATTGTACGACCTAGCAGCTCTCAAGAACATCAGTATTTCTTGAGAGAGTTTGTAACAGTTTTTATCAGAAATATAAAGAACTGTTAAATTTTTATAACTCAGGGTCAGGCACCGATGAGCATATTGAACTATCCATGTGGCTGAGAGCCCTCACATCCCAGGCACAACGACGCAATTATCAGGGGCGCACGGGGGGCAACCATGCATGGTACTTCTCGACCGTATCTCCGAGGGACTTGTTCGAAATGTTTATACAATTGTATCCAACCCCCCTTAAACAATTGTATCATTACTGGGCAACACTTCCCTTATTGTATTCTGGATCTGGCCTCTTCTTATTGGGCTTTATTTGGGCCTATATTAAACATGACCTATCATTTACCTCCCACTCCCTTATGCGGGTTTCCCAGATGGGGCAGTATATTTTGTTTTTTGGTTAGCCTTTTTGATTTATGTTCAAGACTGGGTTCCTTGAATTATTTAGAAGAAAAATTTGGGGTTTTTGTTTAATTTATTGCCCATATCTCCGGGATCTTATGAAATGAGATTATGGGGTTGAGTTGGTTAGTTTTTTTGATTTGTATTCAAGGTTAGGTTTTTTGAATTACTTAGAAGAAAAAATTAGGATTTTTTCTTTGACTTGTAGCCCCTAACTCCGGAATCTTATGAAATGAGATTTTAGGGTTGACTTAGTTAGTCTTTTTGATTTGTGTTCAAGGTTAGGTTCCTTGAATTACTTAGAAGAAAAAAATTAGGGTTTTTATATGATTTGTCCTAACTCCGGGGTCTTATGAATATGAGATATCGGGGTTGACTTGGTTAGTCTTTTTGATTTATGTTCAAGGTTAGGTTTCTTGAATTATTTAGAAGAAAAACTTGGGATTTTTCTTTGATTTGTAGCCCCTAACTCCGGAATTTTATGAATATGAGATTCCGGGGTTGACTTGGTTAGTCTTTTTGATTTGTGTTCAAGGTTGGGTTTCTTGAATTACTTAGAAGAAAAAAATTGGGGTTTTTCTTTGATTTGTAGCCTCTAACTCCGGGTTCTTATGAATATGAGATTCCGGGGTTGACTTGGTTAGCTTTTTTGATGCCTGTGAGACGAGGAGGTGTTTTTTGGATAAGGATAGAAGGAAAAGGATGAGGCGCCCTTGACTTGACTGGACTCTGAAAAGTTTTAGCGAATTATCCAGGGTGTCAGAAACCTGTTGGGATTCCAATAGATATGAATGGTATGTATTTGTGTGTATATTTTGAGTGTAAGAGACGTTTTATTTCCCCCCCTTTTTGTTCTCAAAGGACGCGGAAAGTCAATAGTTACTGGGTTGTAATTATTATTTTGACAGCGTGTAGAAATAACTGCATCCGTTTCATTTTTACGAGATTGTTGTGCAAGACATGCATGTATAATAACAAGACTACGTCACATTGACAACACTGAGATTTAGTTGTTTGATAATCAATTTTGTATTATACATTATATTTCTTGAGTATGTAAAAAGGTTAGAAGATTAAATTAGAGTATTTTTTTTGAACAAATTCAAGCTAAGGAATAAACTCTGGAAGAAGATCAAGCCATGATCATACCTCAGAGAAAAGTGTAGAAGTTTGAAGTTGAATAAAATTGTTCTAGGAAAAATATTCTAAGTGAAGAAATATACAAGTCACAAATCAAGCAATATCAAGAAGTCATTCAAGAAGTCCAGAATGACTTATCGAGAAGTCCAAAATGGCTTATAGAGAAGTCTCAGAGATATCGACAAGTCAAATGAAGATGAAGAGAACTGGAGATATCGACAAGTCATTTCTGCATACAGAGAACTCAGAGATATCGACAAGTCAAATGAAGATATGAAGAATTGGAGATATCGACAAGTCAATTTATCATATAGAGATCTCAGAGATATCGACAAGTCAAAATGTATATAGAGATCTCAGAGATATCGACAAGTGAATTCTACATGTACAGATCTCATACATATCGACAGGTCATTTCACATGCAAAGATCAAGAGACCTCGACAAGTCAAATATACCTATAGAGAACTCTGAGATCTCGATAAGTCATTATACTTATCGAGATGTCACTTCTCTATAGATCAAGCTGGATATCTCGATATACCTTTCAAGTACAGAATGCAGGAAAGTTAAATATTCAAGATTATCAGTCAACAAACGATCTATTCCACTAGATTGAAAAGTCTACAAAGTAGCTGAAAGAATACAAGATCAAGGGCCAAGATTAACTGGACAAAGGATGGCCAGACACCTGCAAGATTCTGCACAGATTTGCTAAGCTAGAAATGAAAATAGAAAAAGGTTGCTTTAGAAAGTTGTTTAGTATATTTTAGTGCAAGTCTTGTAAACCCGTGTTGCTAGTGTATATAGCATGCACTGGTCCTTAGTTTAGAAGTAACAAACAGATTCATATTTTCTTGTATTCTCTCAAAGAAGAAGCTGGGTTCTTACATTGTTAAGAACACATAATTTATAGCAAGACAAACTTAATTAATACAAATTAAGTGAGTTTTGAAATACCGTGCTTGTTGATTTATTTCTTTAAACATAATATCTCTGCAAATATTAAACTGCGTTGTTCATACAATATCGAACCAAGTTTAAAAAGGCTAAAAATTCAAAGAAAGACATTTACCGCCCCCCTATGTGTTGTACTCAATATCTAACAAGTAGTATCAGAGCAAAATCTGAAAGTAAACATATCAAGATCTTGGAAATATGAGTGCACAAAAGATAAGTAGTATCAAGATACCAGCCTTTGATAAAATCAACTATACACTTTGGAAGAAAAAGGTGATGCTATTCTTAAGGATGGACAACCCAATGTACATCCAGATTCTCAAGAATGGCCCTTTTATTCCCATGGAAAGAGTTGATGATTCTACTGATGGAGACATGGTCATTCCAGCTCACTTTGCTCCTATAGACCCCTCAAAATACACTGAACCTGAAAAAGAGAAAGTCTCTCTGGATAGTGGACTGCAACTAATTCTGATAGAGTCACTTGATAATGTCATGTACAACAATATTATCAACTGTGACACGGCCAAACAAATTTGGGAGAATATTGAAATTTTGTGAGGGTACAAAGGAAGTAAAATCTAATCAAAGGAGAATATTGGTGTCTCGATATGAGGGCTTTATGGTCAAGCCTAAAGAAGGAATTATTGAAGTTTTTGAAAGGTTTAATAAACTGATAAATGACTTGCAACTTCATGATAAATATTATGAAGCTGAAGAGGTTAACCTAAAGATTTTGCTAGCTCTTCTAGACCACCTTGAACTAGAAAATATCAGTTATTAGAGAAGGAAGAGACTTGATCAGAATGACACTGGAAGTCTTGTATGGGATCTTGAAAATATATGAGCTTGAAATGTTGCAAAGAAAGTCATTAAAGGCAAACCAAGGACATGTAGTTGATGGATCCAGTGCCTTGGTGTTCAAGGACAGTGAAGCAAGTGAAGATGAATAAGATGCTCAGACTCGAGTCATTCATGCTGTGGAGCAAGAGAACAAAGGACCTCAGAAACAAGTTATTTTAGAGCTAGAGGAAGATGAGTTCTACATCCTTGATGAGCTAGATGAGATGGATCAATCTATGGATTACCTGGCTAGAAAATTTTCCAACATAAGGGTAAAAAATCCAAGGTTTTTCAAGAACAAGGGATAGTATTCAAATAACAACAATTGGAAACCAAAAACTCAGTGTAACTCAGCTAGAAAAGTGGCTACAAAACTGGATCTATTGATATATCAAAGATAAGGTGCTTCAACTGTGATGAGTTGGGTCACTTTGCTACTGAGTACAGGAAGCCGAAGAAAGTGAAGAAGGATAAACCTATCTGAAATTGGAAGTAAAGTATGAAGCCCTCTTGAAGAAACAACAGGGAAAGGATTACATAGCTGAAGGAAAAAGTTGGGATGATACTAATGAAGAAGATGAGAATGAAGAGTTTGGAAATTATGCACTTATGGCTCTTAAGCAAGGAGAATCATCCTTATCAAAATCAGAGGTACAAACTCTAACGACCATTGATTTTAATACAAGCCAATATAAAGAAACTGTTAAAAAGATGAGTGTAGAGATGTTTCATATCCACACAAGCATGGTGGCAGCTACTGAGGAGGTTAGTAGACTGTCAAAGATAAATCAGAAGCTTGAGATTGAAAAGAAAGAATTGGAACTGCAGCTTGTTGAGCTTGAAAAAATCAAGCAGGAAAATGAATATCTGAAAACAAGCTCAAGTGTGCAAGTGAAATAGAAGCTGTATTGAGGGAAAAGTTGGAGAAGAATGAGGTGAAATTGAAGTCTTTCAGAAATGCATCTCAACATCTCAGTTGGTTGGAGAATACCATGAGAAGAATAAGCCATGTGCTAATATAGCTATTGGTTTAGACTATGATGCCTTGAACATCAACAAGAAGAATGAAGGTGACAAAGGTAAAGCAATTGCAAATCAAGATGTCCCAGTTATGCTGAGAAAAGTTGACGCACCTTTGTTCAAGGCATGTGAAGTCAATTTCAGTGAAGTTGAGTTGATCATCAAGCAAGAACTTACAGATGAAGACAATGAAAAGAAAAATGAAGAAAACACTCCTACTGGTGAAATTAAGAAGAAGCCCATGGTCAACCATGTTTCTAAGACACTCATAAAAGAAATCAAGACTGAGAATGCACGAAAGAAAAAGAAGAATAGGAATGGAAAGATTGGAGTAAACAAGAGAAATCAATTTGTATTTGTTGCAGATGCTCCCGGGAAACAATCTCAAAAGTGTGGCTCTACAAGTCATCTAACTCACCTTTATAAAAATGCTGTTCGTGAGCCAAAAGTGGGAGCATACAAATATAATGAAGCAAATAGTAAAGATCACTATTCCTTTTGTGATAAATTTGACTGCATTCCTTACAATATGAAAGTGATGACAAGATGCCATAAACTGAGAGTAGATCTCAAAGAAGTTAAAATTGGATCTACAACTAAAAAGGAAAATACAAATCAATCATTGAACGCTGTTCTTTTTGAATCATCAAATTCTACTTCTGTAAATTCTGTTGACAAGAAGAAAGTACTCAACACTGTCCGGGTAGCTAAACACACTTAATCTTCATTCAGGGCAAAGTGAAAAAAGTCATATGGATCATAGACAGTGGATGCTCCAGGAATATGACAGGTGATAAAGCTCTGCTATCACAATTTGAGGAGATGGCTGGCCCATTGGTGACTTTCGGAGACAATAACAAAGGATTCACAATGGGATATGGCAAGTTAGTTTCTGGAAATGTTGTCATTGAAGATGTAGCACTGGTAGTTGGTCTTGAGGTGAATCTCCCGAGTGTCAGTCAATTCACAGATAGAGGATTCAAGGTTTCATTTGACAAAGGAGACTACTCAATAATCAGCAAAAAGACTGGTGAAGTTACTTTAAAAGGAGAAAGAAAGGGAAGCTTGTTTGTTGCAGATTTATACTCAGCAGATAAGGATGGAATCTGTTGCTTCTACACCAAGGCATCTATTGAGCAAAGAAAGCTATGACGCAAGAAGCTCTCTAACCTGAATTACAAAGCAATTAATACCTTAGTTAAAAAGGAATTAGTGAGAAACATGCCAAATCTGGAATTTGCTCAAGATGCAGTTTGTGAGGCTTGTCAAAAATGCAAAATAAAAAGGTCTAGTCACAAAAGCAAAGTTGTGAATTTCATAAGTGCACCTTTTCAACTTATTAATATGGACATGTTTGGACCAGTTAATGTCTTATCTATTTTTAGAAAAAAATATGCACTTGTGATGGTGGATGACTACCCAAGGTACACATGGGTAGAGTTTATGCATTCAAAGGATGAAACTCCACACATCATTATTGAACACATCAAGAAAATTGAGAAGCAGACTGAAGATAAGAATTGTGTGAAAAGATTGTGGAGTGACAATGACACATAATTCAGAAATGCAATCTTAACTGAATTATGCAAAGACAAGGGTATTGTTCAAGAGTTCTCTGCAGCAAGGACACCTCAACAAAATGGGGTAGTTGAAAGGAAGAATAGAACTGTAGTTGAAGCTGCCAGAACAATGTTGCAAGATGCCAATTTGCCAACAAGTTTTTGGGAAGAAACTGTCAACATTGCATGCTACACTCAAAACAGATATCTCATCAACAAAAATCTTGGCAAATCACCCTACTCAATCTTATCAAAAAGGAAGCATACTGTGTAGCATATGCATGTGTTTGGAAGCAAGTTTTATGTTCTAAAAGACAACCCTGAATATGTGGAAAAATTTGACTTTAAAGTTTTTGAAGCAATTTTTATGGGATATTCATTGGAAAAAACTGCCTACAGAGTTTATGTTGTAAAAACCCAAAATTTTGACATCGGTAAAAGATCCTTATAAATAGTAAGCTTCCGGGTTAATAAAATTTTTTGTGACCACACCATCTACGAGTATTTAATTTAAGTTTCCGAGTTCATATTGTGGTTATACGTACTAAATGAGTATATGTAAACGTCGTTAGTTTTTGAAGAAAACCAATAGTTCAAATGACATTATTTTTCGAGCCATCGAGGAATAAGAGAATTATACTACGACCAAGAAAATCATGAGAATTAGAATTTCATAACTTATAACCAAGAACGAGTACTGGAAATGGTAAAGATTTACGATAAGCGGAATTATTCGATGTAGCATTTACGGGAATTGATTTAAACATACGTGAACGAATGCGAGATAATGTAGGATGGAAATGGACCAAGTAATAACCTAGGAAAATTAAGTATTTATAAATTTATCCAATAAGTAATAATTTAGGAAGCTAGTTACAAAAATAAATAAATAACAAATTTCAATAAACATGAATTCAAGGAGCTTATCATGCAAGCTTTGACAAATGAGACACCTAGGTAAGCCAAGCCTTTGAAAATAGGATGCATCTTGTCCTAAACACTTTCTATATTAATAAGAAACTTATTTTCCACCACACTTCCAAGAAGCAAGCCAAGCAATTCTCTCTCTCTCTCTCTTCAAAAACACAATGCTGATTTTCAAGAACACCAAGGAAAGAAAAATTCTAATATCATGTTCTACTCATTTAATTATCACCAAATTTTAACCAAAGCCTCCTCATATCATGTACAAGGTACACTCAAAATTTCATGTCCATTGTATTAGTATAGCATAGTCAAATCCTTGCTCAAAATTGGTGATGAATAGTAACTCCAAAAATCTCTTTTTGTTTTCTTGATTTTCATGGCATGATTTAGGATCCTTAAGAACAACCAAGCCCTCCCAAGGTTCAAACATCAAGAATAGAATCTCCCAAACTACCAATAAAGGTATAAACCTTCATCCAAACTTTGTTTAAGCTTTAAGTTTCAAGAAAAGTAAGGATCTTGGATAGAAGGATGGTTTTGATGATTGATTTGATATTTTCTTGATGTTTAGTTAGTTAGTTATTAAGGTTGATGTTGTGGCCTTAAGCACATGATGTTATTGAGAGTATTAAGTGTTAAAATGATGGTATGATGATTGCTTGTGGTTGATTAATGATGTAGAGTGAAAACGAAACTTGAGTCGCGAGCGTAACGTCGATAAAACGAGCGAAACGTAACCATAAGTTTTCTGTAGAAACATAGAATGTATAAACTATAATTTTTTGAAAAGTCTGAAACTGATAGATCTTCTTGTAAGGATCATTTAGTCGCTTGAATCGCTTGATTTCGATTTACGGTTCAAAAATTAAGTTCGTTTTAGTGAAAACGATTTACACGGCAAACAAACTGCTAGGAATTATGAACTTTGGAAATAGAAATGATCGACTTAAGATTATTAAAAAATCATAATTTTTTTATAGAGAGTAAGAAATAGAGTTTTTAACTTCCATAAAAATTTCAAGTAAAAATATAGATTTTTCAATTTTATAAAAATGTCGGAGCCAAGGTCGCGCGGAGTAAAAACACCAAACGCAACCAACTGCTAGAAAATTGGTACTTCGGGATTTTCACCCTTGTTACCAGAAAACCATTTTCAAAAAATCTGTTCTATATTTTTTTCTAGATCGCTCACGCGAAAACGGTGCGTCAATTGAGTTAACGGTTTGAGAGAAATTACCGTTTTAGTGAAAGCGGTATGAATAGTAAAACTTCGTAGTTGACCGAACTTTTAAAATGCTTTTCACCTATTTAGATCCATTTTATCAAAAAGAAACTTTTATGATAAATATTACAAGCACTCAAGAAGCTCCTCGAGGTGGTTTCGTATTAAAATATTTCGATTTATTAAAAATGTTAGAGTGCGAGTCGCGTAATAGTAACATTAGGTAAAGTCAACTCTAGAAGACCACCTTGACCGTCCGTTTCGACCAAGGATTGGTACTTATTTCGAGTAGGTGGAATATTGAAAATTATGAAGTATTGTACTTATTGGAAATATAAGTTGCTGATGAGATTATGAATACTGATTAAATTATGATATTTGTTGATTAGAAAACACGGAACGAAAGGGAGGCGGAAAACGTATCTTGGACTTCAGGCAAGTTTTCAATCCCTACCTTTTTAGAACTGTTGTGTTTTGATTGCTTTTAAACACTGCGATATATGCATGATGAATTTTTTTACTGTATTTTACAAATTGTTATTTATTGAATCATAAGATATGATTAATTTTGGTACAGTAAAAATACCGGATTTGAAATATATATCTAGACCGAGAGTCGGTCGATGTAAGTTTATAAAAACCCGGAAGTATTCCAGAGGTATTTATATTTGAGAAATTTTTAACGCTAGAGAGTAGCGTAGCATATATATTGTAGACCGAGAGTCGGTCAATATGTATTATTTAAAAACCCAAAAGTATTCCAGAGATGTTTTGGACAAGTAAAGTCCGTATTTATTTTATTCCAAGGGACTCGATGTCCACTTGCGAAGTATTAAATACCTCAAATTTATTTGAAACGATTTCCAAAAATCTTATTCCCTCAACTATATTTAATCACTCGAACAAAGAATATTATTTAGATATTCATTTTTAAATAGAAGAAGTATACTCCAACAAGTATTTATTTCAAACCCGATTACTTATATCTATTAAATATTACTTTAATTATTTAAACATAAATTAGTTGAGGAATATTAATTCAAATATTATTTTAAAGTATAATTATTCGAGGTTTAATTATTTAATAACTAATTTTTTATTCAATTATTTAATATGATTTAAAATTTATAAAACCTATTTTACAATATTTTCTGAAGATTCTGAAAATCATTCTAATTACTTCAGATTGTCGAAAATATTATCTCGACGTATTTTAAATATTTTGAATATAGTTTCAAAAGAAAATCCCCCTTCTTTATTTATCTGTTGACAACGGTCAACTCACATTACCTTAATACTTCCTCCTAAAATTCTCGGAAGTACATATATATATATAGACATATGAGATGAGTTGTTTCTATCAACAAGAAAAATGCTTGGGGAATTTCGATGTGGTTCGAGTTCTCGAGATATGATAGGATTCTTCAAAGGACTTGGGGGGTAGACTCTAGTACGATGAGTACTAGGGAGACTACCAAAGGTATCGTAGGCGAAGGTACTCTGTGTACTCAGGAACTTGTGAAGTGTGTGCATACCCAAAATGGGACACATAGCCCGAATGCGGCAAGGGTGATAACCAGAATATGAAGGTGTCATCCTTCTACTAGTAGAAAAGGTTACAAATTTCCATATTACGACTGATCATCGTATGTGGTGGCTCTAGTGAATGTCCTATATTCTTTCAATTGGAATTGAGATGCAATACCGTAACCCAAGCCTAGGTGTTGGGTTTACCATTAAGGTATTTACAGAATAATAAGTCAATCGAAAACATTATTTTAAAAAGAGGTGTATAACACCAAGAGATTGATTCTCCTGAGTACATAATACTATCGAGAGCTTTGTAAAGATATTTTGATATATATAAAATATCTGATTTGATTTAAAAAGAAAAAGGTGTATATCGCCAAGTTTTCAAATCATCCTATTATACTACGGAGTTTTATTTTAATAGTTATTTTCCAACTATTTTGTATATTATGGATTTCTTTTAAATGTCATAACACAAAAGATAAGCGGTATGCTGATGTGGGACTTAGTCGCTTGCAGTCGTGGGGAGAAACCCTTGCAGCTTCGTGTTAGGTGGACCAGAATATCCAGATAGGTATAAGGTGTTAGTAGTAATTATTGTGACTTCATATAGAGGTTACGAATAATATTTTAAGATCCTGTAAAGTACATTCAAGTTGTAATAAAGGAAGATTACATTGTGTACATCATTTCTAAGGCTATAACTTGTTTGTGTATGTGTGAGATTGGGGGTCTGTTATATAGAGTTATTAGATTATTGAGTTAATACAGGTTACACATGACTGAAGAATTGCGTGATGACCCAAATTCCTGACCCCATATTTTGGGGAGTTACAGAAATGGTATCAGAGCAATAAGTTATAGTACTCAGAGACGAGAGTGTTAGGAGTCTGTCTAAATGTGAGATTGCGTAAGAGCTCATATAGAGTTCATCATTGGACTACCAGATGTAGGCCCAATGTGTAGGTTAGGATAAGTGTATATTTGAGGTATTAAAGTATGACTGTTAGTCCCTAACAATGCAACAAGAATTACAGAAGGGGGGTTGAATGGAATTCTTGAACCTTTTTCTCAAATTATAAAATGTTCTATCTTCATAATATATAAGTGTTTGATTTGCAAAGTGCAGAATAAGATGTTAGTAAAATCAAAACACAAGTAATTAAAAACACAAGTCTTTAAAAACTTTCTGGTGGATTTGAATGTATCCACTAGAGATATATATTATATCAAGAGAACTCTGTGTAGCAAGATTTGCTCATAGCTGCTTACAAATGTGAACAACTAAGTTTACAGAGAAATGCTAAGAATACAGCTTACAAATGTTTCTCTGAGAATTTTCTTGCTTAGTGTTGTTTTTTTATTTGCTACTTCTTGGTTTATATATCACCAAGATTACAAAGTAACAAGACAAGATAATAAAACAAAACCTATCAAGTCTAATACTATGCTACTTCATTACTCTGTTCCAGCATATTTGAATATCTTCATAATAGTATGGAAATGGAAATTCCTATTTGTTCTCTAAAACCTAGTTGAATAGGCTTCCACATACCTTTTGCATACACTCGACGCATGTGACTGTTTTGTCACTGTCAACTGATGTTTGAATTGATTATCCGTCGGGTAGATGATCATCCGTCGGGTTGCCTTGTTGATCATCCGTCGGGTTGCCTTGTTGATCATCCGTCGAGTGACATTATTGTTTATCCGTCAGGTAGCTATCTGGCACTTGACTTTATTTCATTTATGCAGGATTACAAGACATCATCTATATACAATTAATCAACCTATTCTGCATATCTAATAAAGTCAACATGACTTGAGTGCTACTACAGAATCTAAACAAGGTGTATGTAGAAATGTGCTACAGACTTATTATTACACAAGCTACTCACTCGATGGATAATTAATTATCATCTGTCGGGACTATATTGAGTCATCCGCCGGGACTATATTCCTTATCCATTGAGTGCTACATTTTTCACTAAGTAAAATCTACTAAGGTATTTTGTTAATGAAATCATCAAGTTCACAACATATCCACAACAATCTCCCCCAATTTATGTCTACTGGAATTGTAGCCATAAATTAAGAGAATTTTGATAACAAAACACCCTAAAAATACAACTTTAAAAGTAGGTAGATAAAACTGTAAAATGCTTCAAATAAAAAAATGCACAAAGATTAGCTCATAATCATTTTCAAGGTGCTCCTCTAGCCTGAGCAGATTAATCTAATTTCTTGAAGGTCTGGATCTCTTTCCAAGCTTTCTATTGTTTTCTTCTCTCTGATTTTGGAGCTGTCTGTGGAATTCCAGTTCATCAGATTCTGAGAGATTTAGCTTTTCTTGCATCTACAAAAGAGTCTCATTGCTAGAGATGCTCAATTGGTCTTCTAATCTGAAAAATCTTCTAACTCCTTTGTCATCCATGAACTCCATCATCCAGTAGGGCCTTAGATGCACTCTACTTCCTGTGTAAGGAATAGTTAGAGTCTTTGGGAGTGCATCTTTAGCTCTAATACTCCCCAGTTCTTCAATCTTCTTTAGAACCAGTCTTCTTGCAGTTAAATTGAAACCAAAGTTCTTCTTGAAAGATGAATAAACTTTTATCAGCACAAATTGGCTTTCTTGAAGGATCCTGTGAAGTGGCCATTGAATCTCCTTTCCTCCCTTTTACTTGAAAACTAACCTTTCAGGTAGATTCCTGTAGGCATCAATCCCTCTAACTTCTTCCAGTTCATCTAGATAGAGGTTTAGGTCAGAGAATTCCTTGATGTCACATAAGTACAAGTAATCTCCCTTGTTGATTTTGGATTGAGCTTTGGTTAGAGATTTGGATTTGAGAGGTGACATCTTCACTTTCTTGACTGCTCTTGACTTTGTTCACTTTGGCTTGTTAAGGATTGGCGGATTGAAGTCAGGAATTGGTAGACTTTCCCAGTCTATTGGTTCATCCTTAGGCATAATAGGTTCACCATGAATGTTCCTGTAAGGATCCACCACCTTAATGTCTTCAAATACCACTGAGGGTTTTGATGCTTAAGTTGTAGTTGGAATGGATTCCTTAGGAAACTGATCCTCCAATACCTTACCAACAAAGTTCAATTTCCTTTTGGTTCTTTTGGCCAATTCCTTGTATCTTTGAGATTTCTTCTGTTGTGGTTTAACTTCCCTCTTTGGATCTTGAGATTCAGTGATTTCAGATAGCTGAGCAGGAATTTGTTATGTTGGTTTCACAGCTTGTAGCTTGGCCAAGATAGCAGCTTGCTCTTTCTTTTGTTTAGCCTTTTCAGCATCTAGAGCAACTTGCTTCTTTTCTTGCTTCAATCTTGCCTTTTCTTCTCTCTTTGCTTCAGCAAATTGAGGATGTCCAGCAACCACACAAATTTCTTTACCATTCTTGAAAACTTTAGCAATTCTCCTTTTTAAAGCTGAATCAGCTGGATCCTTGTAGAAGGCAATGAATCTTGTCAACAGTTTCTTCTCATCAGGCTTTGGTGTCTCATACACTATATCCAAAGGGTTCTTTAGAGATGATTTTAGATAGTTCACCCTTAGATTCAAAAGTACTTCAGCCTTTGGAGACTTGATGCAGGATGGCTGTCCTCTTTCCAGATAGTTCAAGCTCATTCCATTCACAGAGATTTGCCTGACTTGAGAGTGATGAATGGCTGACTTTTCTGGCTTCTTTGCTAGCCCAAACTTCTTCTGAATATCCTCATCAATCTTCTCCCAGTTGATTGGCTTCGACTGCTCCTTTTCAGCTGCTTTTAAATTTGCTGCTGCTTCATTTATCAGATCAATGCTATCTTTGGCTGGTGGCTTGGTGAAAGTAATTGAAGGCACAATTACTTTGTTAACTTCAATGTTGAGCACTTTTTGTTCCCCCTCACTCCTAGAATTCTCTTTCTCCCCCTTTTTGTTATCAGCAAGTTGAGTAGAGGAGGTCTGTGCAGCCACCAGTTTCTGAAGCAAGTCTGTTTGTTGAGCTTGATGTAGATGAATTGCTATAAGAGATGCTTCCATTACTGTCATTCTTGTATCCAAGGTATTTATCTTTGTGGCAAGATCAGAATTTTTCCTGAGTTGTCTGTTGATGTCAAGCATTGTAGCTTCTGGAAATTTAGAGTCCACCTTGTCAGAAATGGCCTTTTTCATCTCATCAATATCACCTTTGATAGTGTTGACTTCTCGAGCATGTCGAAAACCTTGGATTTGTTGGAGTTGCAGAGAAGCAAGATGTGCTTGAAGGAGCTTTTTGGTGTTGGCATTTGTGGTGGTTTGAAGAGCAGAATTTTTCTGATTTATTAGTTGAATCAGGGTTGTCTTGAAGTAGTGTTCATCACAGTGCTTTGAAAATGCCCAAGATGGCATGCCTGATCTTGAATTGGAGCCTACTTCTCCCCCTATGTCCAATGGCTCTTCTTCACTATCTCCACCATCACCTCCAAAGAATTCTTCTGAACCACCAGTCTCATAATCAACATCACCAGCTGTAGAGGGCAAAGCTGTGATGGCATCCTTAGCTCTTAGCATTGACTGTGTGGTGTGCACCAAGTTAAGCATCCTTTCTGCATTGTCATTGCCCTATTCAGCTAGAAGTTGATATGCTGGAATAGGGTGAGTAAATGTCTCATCATCAAGGGAGGTAGAATCTATAACAGCTTGAAGTTGCTGAGATAGTCCCTCCCTGTGCATCCTGGACATTCATTAACTCACTTGCAATGACATCCATCCTTATAGCTCTTGTACCTGCATTTCTCTCATTATCTCTCTTTTGTTGCATCAAGGTCTTCACCATCTAAGGTGGGACTCTTCACACTCTCTTTTGCTAATCCTGTTGAACTGGATTGCATATTTTCACTCTTTTCCTCTCCTTTTTCCTGGGAGCAACCCAGACTCTCACTCATAACACTCTCTTCCCTCAATCCTAGGAGTGATTGTACTACCACTAAGTCTTCTGCACTTGAAATAATTGATGAAATTTGAAGCTGTGTAGAGACACTCGACGGATAAGGGATATCCTTCGGGTTAGCAGTTTGACTATCCGACGGATAACTGCTGTTAAGCTTATCCGTCGGGATACAATCACTACTCGACGGATGAACAATATCCATCGAGAGAGTAGGAATAAATGAGTTAGGAGTGGAAACTATTGTGGACTCTGTGCAGATTGATGAGAATTTTGGCACAGATGTCTCAACAGTTCCTAAAAGAATTGGCAAGTGAGCCAACAAATCATCCAAAAGATGATGCTCACTTGCACTAGATTTTGGCTTCCCCAACAGAGTTAAAGAAGAGGAATCAAGAATTGATGTGTTGATCATATCCACATCCAGAGAGTTTGTGGGAGAATTTGGTGTTTGAGGTGCTTCTATAACTAAAGATTTTGGTTGTGACTCCACATTTATTGGAGCCACATCAAACTGACTTTGAGAAAGTACAGTGACTGGGTCTTTAGCACCAGTTTGCATAGTGTGTGAACCCTGTGCATCCCCAAGAGTTTTTGGTTTCTTCTTTCTGGTATAGGTTTGGGGTGAACTTGTGTCCCTTACGCTTTTGGCCCGTGCTCTTGGCTGAGAGCTTTGTTCAATAATCACATCCTTTTGGGAGGATGCAACTAACAGTGAGCTTATGTCCTTATTAAGCACCGCAGTCTGTTGGGAAACTGCAGTGTGGCTAGGCTGGGAAACACTCACCTCTCTAATCTTATCCTTAGGGTTTCTTTTATGTTCACCCTGTCCCTCACCTACCTTACCCACCTTCACACTCCCCTCTTTAGATTTGGTGGATTTTACAACTGGCATCTTTTGATAGATACCAGAAGGGGCTTTTTTTTGACTTGGATTTAGAAATTTTTGATGGTTTGGTAGCTTGGGTAGGCAACTGTTGGGTTATTGACACAGTTGCTATAGCTACACTAGAATGCAAAGAAATTTGAGAGGTTGGAAGAGTAGAGACAGATGACATTACCTCACTTACCTGAGGTGCTTCCATTACAGGGAAATAGAAGAGTGGCACCTCTTTATGATGGTTTGCCCTGTTCAAATCTGCAATAATTCTTCTTTCTTGAACCCAACAATCTAGTTTTTTGGTTGGGTTCTCAAGCACAATTCCCTCACAGAGGTGGTTAGCTAACATTATGAAGAATCTAGCATTGTACACATTTTTACCCCTCTTATTTAACTCACCTAACTTAAACCCCAACTCAAACAAAACAAGATCACTAAAGTTAAAGTACTTATCAGTAACTAGCATGTAAAGCATGTTAAGCATAGAAATATTGACAGAATCAAAATTACTGATTTTACCAGAGAATACCTTAGTAACTACATCACATAGATAACTCCATTCCTTCCTAAGACCCAACCTCCTAATTTCACTTAACTTAGAAGTAGAGAGTGCATAGTTCATGGAGTTAAGCATGTTAATAATGTCAGTGTCTGTGTGTGGTGAAGTTACAGTATTATCAGGAATCTTGAAACATGCTTTAACAACATCACTATTGATACATAATTCCTTACCTTTGATAGTGAGTGTGATGGTCTTATCAGTTGAGTTGTACATAGCAGTTGACCATATTTCTTCAACAACCTCACAGAAGATGGTGGGTGATTCTAGCATGGTATAGTTGAGTTTGCAGTTCTTCACAAAATCCATCATTTTATGGTAGTCACCAGACTGTTGAATCCCCTTATTTACTGGAGCCGTGAAGTTGTTCTTCTCATAGATGAATCTAGTTTGTGACATGATCTTGACTACTGGTGCCATTGTCAGAGAGTGAAAATTGCAGAGATAGAGATGATAATTGCTTTTGAGAAAGAGAGAATTTTGAGCAGATGATTTGAGAATGATAAAAGAAAAGTAATGAAAGTGAATTATGCTTTTATACTATCTCAAAAATAACTGTCAAAAAAAATAAAGTAAAATAAAGTGACCAATAAGAATTGCCCAAAATAGCCGTTTAAAAATAAACTGTAAAAATTCCTTCAATTATCCGTCGTGTTATACTTATAAACTGTAAGTATACTCAATGGATAATGTTCAGAGAATTAACGGCTAAGATTCAGACAATCGACGAACGAGGATAAATCAGTTATCCGTCGAGTCATAAAATATTCCAGAAAAATAATTAATTTTATTAATAAAATATATACCGACGGATGATCAAACTCGATGGATAGTGATCATCCGTCGAGATGTAAATTTTGACTTAGCCAAAATTTCATCTAAGATAAAAAAAAATCAATTAAATTTCTGGCTGCATTACAACTTGTAAACAATCTATAAGGATTCAAGAGAAATTTAGCATACCTAACTCACTTACCAACCTTGAAAAGGTGGATTCATCCGGTGGCTTGGTAAATATATCTGCAAGCTGCTTTTCACTTGGAACAAAGTATAGTTCCACAGTACCATTCATTACATGTTCCCGTATGAAGTGGTACTTGATGTCTATGTGCTTTGTTCTTGAATGTTTCACTGGATTTTCAGTGACGGAAATTGCACTTGTGTTATCACTGGAAAATGAAAATTCTTTCCACTTGTAGACCATAGTCTAGCAATTGGTTTTTCATCCACAAAATGTGTGCACAGAAACTGCCAGCAGCAATATATTCAGCTTCAGTTGTAGAAGTATAAACTGAATTTTGCTTTTTACTGAACCAAGACACAAGCTTGTTTCCTAGAAATTGACAGGTTCCTGTTGTACTTTTTCTATCAATTCTACAACCTGCATAATCTGCATTTGAATAACCAGTTAGATCAAAACCAGAATCTCTAGGGTACCAAATGCCAAGTTTTGGTGTTCTCTTGAGATATCTGAAAATTCTCTTAATAGCTACTAAGTGAGATTCTCTAGGATCAGCCTGAAATCTAGCACACAAACATGTAGCAAATATTATATCTGGCCTACTAGCTGTTAAGTACAGAAGTGAGCCAACCATGCCCCTATAACTTGAAATATCCACAGACTTTTCAATAGTTTTTAATTCAAGCTTAGTTGCAGTGGCCATGGGAGTTTTTGCAGATGTACAATCCATTAGATCAAACTTCTTTAAAAGATCATAAATGTATTTAGTTTGACTAATGAATATTCCATCACTAACTTTCTTAACTTGTAGACCAAGAAAGTAAGTTATTTCTCCCATCATACTCATTTCATACTTACTTTGCATCAATTTGGAAAATGTTTTGCAAAGTTTTTCATCTGTAGAGCCAAAAATAATGTCATCTACATAAATTTGAACAAGTATACTAGAGCCATTAACATTTCTAAAGAAAAGAGTTTTATCTACAGTACCTCTAGTGAAGTGATTCTCTAAAAGAAACTTTGACAAAGTGTCATACCAGGCTCTAGGTGCTTGCTTCAGTCCATAAAGTGCTTTCAAAAGATAGTAAACATATTCTGGAAAATTTGGATCTTCAAAACCAGGAGGCTGACTGACATAGACTTCCTCCTTCAAATTTCCATTCAGAAAGGCACTTTTGACATCCATTTGATAGAATTTGAAATTGGCATGGGCTGCATATGTAACACCCCCAAATTCGGGGTCGGGGATTCGGGTTGTCACAAGTTCCATTTCCCTTATCAATACTTAATCTTAACAGTCAACCAACTACTGAGTACTGTGACCCCACAATATACACACACACACCACAAGTTATAGTCTCAGAGATGAATACCAAAAAAATAACACAAGTCATTTTATTCCACAATTATAAGTCATTACACCTCAAAAGGGTTTCTGAATAAATTTACATATTCTTTGCCATTATTACAATTCATAATATACATAAGTCTGGTACATCAATAGTTGAAAACCTAGCCTATTGGTAGTTCCTACCTCAGCTACGGCGACATCAACGCCTACAGAAAACTGCGGAACGTTTCCTATCCGCTCGCGAATTGGGAGCTTGATCCTGTTCATTTTGTCTATCTGTTGTTGTGTGATGAAAGAAGAAAGCAAGGGTGAGCAACAAGCCCACCGAAATAATATGCATAATAATTAACAATATATGAGCATTCTCATAGTACTCAAGAAAGTCTTGGTTAAGAAGAAATGAACCAAGTTGATATCTTAACGCGACCAAGTCACAAAATATTCAGTATATATGTATATATATATACTTTTCAAAATCTTGGAAGTCCCCTTCCATGTATAATATACAAAGAGTTCCAGTTTATAACTGTATGAAAATATCGTTGCAAGGTGATCTCATATATCTAACCTTGTCTCTACATTTTTGTGAAAATCTTTGTCATGCATAAGATAATCATTAACCAGATATAAGTTGAAAAGATGAAGTTACAAGATACTCCAATGTACTTATATCTTTTCCGAATACTACTTGAACTACCACCGTTCAAGTTATAATTAGTTTCAAAAGTTCATCACACTGATGAGACTACAAGATAAGACTTGAATAGATTCAATCTTTGAAATATCATTATAAATAATGAAGTTACGAGATACTTCATTAAGTCCTGATATATATATACACACCTATATATATATATACATTTCATACACTCCTTGAAAACCTCTGTTATGAAAATTATAAACAGAGTTGTAATATCCAATGAATTTGGAAAGGACAAAACCTTGGCATAAACCTGATATCTTGCTGATCAGGCAAAGATACCAATAACTAACCTTTTCTACTAGTAGATGAACGAATTCCCCACTGGTCATCACCCTGGCCACAATAGGACCTTATGCTGGACTGCCACTCAGCCACTTACGCATTTGATGGACTCCCACTGAGCCACTTACACTTTCATGGACGCCCACTGAGCCCATGTTGCTTATGCCGACTCAAATAGATGAACTTACTTCTCGAACGATGGGCAAGTAATCAAGATGTTTCTCAAAACAGCAACCTCTTTGCGAATATAAAATACACCACTGAGCCGGATCCCTCAGGTTTTGAGCGAGTATTTAAATCCCCTTCAAAAGGAAGATCTTAAATATAAAAATGAGTTTTGGGATCTGCTCTAACTTTTAAAAATCATTTTGAAGACTCGAAAATATTTTTAAGAATGTTAGGAGTAATGCTGATTTAATAATATAAATCAGTCCCGATATGTTGAAGAATATCCGAATATTATTATTTAAATAATATTCCCATAAGGATGATCCTTATAAAAATAATTGAGGTAGGAGTTTTAAAACTCATACTTGAAATGAATACAATAACCAAAGATATACTTATACGAAAGTATGATCTTTATTTGAATAATCAAAAATAAGTTTGATTATCGAAACATTATTCTTTAATAAAATAAAGAATATTATTTAGTAAATAAGCGGAGTCATAAGTCCTCGAATGAATATTCAAAAATAATATTCATTAAATAAAATAAACGGAGTCATATGTCCTCGAAAGAATATTCAAAATAATATTCATTAATATGAATAAACGGAGTCATAAGCCCTTGAATGAATATTCAAAATAATATTCATTAATAAAAATAAAGTTATCGAATAAACCTTATTCGATTAATAGTTTTGAAAACTATATCAATATATATATATATATATATATTATACTCGGGAACATCGACTCCCGGTTTAGAAAAATGTTCACCTTTGAGTCCCCTATACTAAGGGTATACGCAACTACTGCTTATCTCTAGCATAGGTATTATGAAACTATATGCATTGAAATCAACAGATAGATAACCAGATTACGAAACAGATATGCATATATATACCATATCAGCATGCTTCAATATATTGCAAAATTTGCTAATTAACCAACATGCATCTATCACAAGATAATGCATATACATATATACATCACAACAACAGTATAACGGGTAGAAAACTTGCCTGAGCGACTGGGGGTGATAAATGGCTTGGGATGAGTCTGGTAACCTATAAACAACATATAAGTTGGAATTAAACCAAAGTCGCTTATGAATCTATACTTTAACCAATTAGACCCTAACGTTCGCTTTTGTGCTTAACGATTCACTTAAGTCGCTCGAGTACCCTCGGCTCCACCATTTTTAATAAATTAACCATTAAGGGTTTTAAGGCGATTCTTTTGCGAGTACCCTACCAACTGCCTAATCCACTTAACATAATTGTTTCATACCCCAATTAGTCATTTAAAGTCCTTAACCAAGGTTTCAAAGTAAGGCGAGGGGTAAGGGTTCGGTCGCGAAACGCCGTTACTTAAAACGGTCGTTTCTCCTAAACCGTACATCGGATTCAAGTGAACCACATATCAAAATGAAGCTCGTAACATGAACTATATAATCATGGAAATGGTCAAAACCTAACAGTGAGTTCATGGGTCCTGATGTTAAGAACAAAAACAGTCTAAAGTAAATCGGACATTACGACGGCTATGTTTACGCGATTACCAAATTTTATCCTACTCCAAATCAACCACAAATCAATCACAATTCAACCATACAACCAAACTCCATCCATACATCACTAAAACAGCCCCAACACCTCAAGTTTTCCAATTTATATTATTCTCAAACATGAACTAAAACTATTCTTAAGTTCATTAACTAATAACCAAGATTTACAACTCCAAAAACATCACAAAACCAACTAATCTATACATATTCAATCACCATGCTTCTCATGAACTATCCTACTCATAATAAGCTCTTAATATTCAATAACAATGCTAGGTTAAGAGATTATACCTTCCTTGGTGAGTAAGAGTAACTAAGGAGCTTGGAATCACCCTTGAAAGTCCTTACCAAAGCTTAATCTAACCAAAAACACAAGATCAAACAATTTAAATTTCTTGAAAACACTATTCACTCTCTTCTCAAATGATTTATTGAAAGAGATTGTGAAGGAATTTGGAGCTTAAACTCCTAGATAGCCATAACTAATCATAAGGAACCTTGGATAATTACCTTACAATTTAATAATGGTTGGATCTTGGATTTTGAAATTTTCCTCTTTGAAAAAGAAGAAAAGCCGAGAGCTTCTCTTGAATAATGAGATTCAACTTTGTTTTTGTGTTTTTTGATTTATTTGTCTTGGTTGATCCACTTTTGTTTTGATTTATTACCTTTTAACCATGGTGAATTTTGTGTGGTTTATAATCAACCAACCTTCCTTCCTTTTTGGTCATGCTTAGGTCATCATTCTTATGTCATCTTCCCATGCTTGTCCTCTTCTTATTGGTTTGACGACATCATCCTCACTAACCTCTTTGATTAGCTTCTAATTACTTGGCTAATGACCGCTGATCTGTTATATGGTTCGCTTAACTTTCGTTTTCGTTTATCGTTTGAGGGATCATACCCGGGATCTTATTACTTGGGTTCCCTTAACCTTTCTCAATACATTATATTCCTTTTATGATCCTTTCTTATAATCCTTGAATTTAAATCCTTTTTATCATGTTCCCTTATACTCAATTCTTTCGGTATCCGGTGGATTTTCGGGAAAAATCAAAGTGTTCGAATTTGGATTCTGACGATCTTTACATACATTTATATCCCATATAAAGTACTAATAAGATCTCAGAATAACAATAGAAGAACCCCGACATAGTGTGGCATGGAAAGTGTTCTTATTCAGCATAATCAGCAAAACACTATTCATAAGGGTTACTAAAAGTTCAAAAATTTTGGAGTTATTACTGTCTCCCCTCCTTAAAAGGATTCCGTCCCCGAATCTGGAAAAAATGAATAGGGATACTTTCTTAGCATTGCACTTTCTAACTCTCAAGTCAATCTTCTCACATTGTGGTTCTACCATCAAACTCTGACTAGTTTGATAGCCCTTCTCCTAAGCACTTGTTCCTTTTCAATCTATAACCCTTCCTGGTTGCTCCATATAGGTTACGTCGGGTTGCATGTATATGCGCTCATATGCCCCTATTTGTCTGGCATCCGAATTATACTTCCTTAATATTGATACGTGGAACACTTATGAACTTGCTACATGTTCGGGGGTAGGGCTAGCTCATATGCTAACTTCCCAATACATCCTAATATATCCAAGGGTCCAACAATTTGTGGACATAGCTTTCCTTTCTTTCCGAACCTCATCAATCCTTTCCAAGGGATACCTATAACATTACTAGGTCCCCTATTTCATACTCTTTATCCTTTCGAGTCAAATCAGCATACCTCTTATGTCCATCTTGGGTTACTACCAGCCGTCCTCTGATTAGATCTATTATATCCCTAGTCCTTTGGATTACTGCGGGTCCGAGCATCTTGCGCTCTACAACTTCATCCTAACATAAGGGAGATCGACACTGTCTTCCCTCAAGGATCTCAAAAGGCGACATCTCGATAATGACATATGATCTATTGTCGTGAGAAAACTCAATCCACGTTAAGTGATCATTCCAAATTCTTTCAAGTCTATTGCACATACTCTCATTATAGCTTTTAGCATTAGAGCTTTTGCTTCTCAATACCCATTCTTTTCCAGTTCGTAATCGCTACTACCTTCCGTTCCTAATATTATACTGGTTATACTTTTGCTCGTTAGCATTCTATAACCTTTTAATAACCACGTCAACCTTAGTATCACGAATGTGTTTCCATTCCGAATACCACCATAACTTTACTACTCCTTTTTCAGCTATTTCTATTTTCCAAAATTTGATCAATCATATAGAAGTAAAGGAATTTGTTGAGAGATCACTATGATCATGAACACTTGTTCTATTGCATAGTTAGTATAGAAGGTGGCCAGCCTTTAGTACTTGACAAGCAGTTAAACAACATGTGGTATCCTACTAGGCTTCTATCACATAGATAGATAGTCATTCGGCAATACCTCCCCTTCTGGAAGGGTTGTTCTTCTCAGCTTACATGAATTGAAAAGAAGAGAAAAGAACAAACTGAAGAGAATTGTATATACGTAAAAAAATTTATTGCCACAAAATATCTGGCTTGGAATCTACCTCTGAACTATTGAGGTTTGTCATAGGAGAACAAAACATATATGTATTTATATCAACATCAAGTATTATAGCATCGTATTTCACATGCCTAAATATTTTCGCTATTCCGTCCATCATTCTATGGACCCATGCTCTTCCTCGAGCTTATACACAATCACCTTTGAAACTCCCTCGATATCGAAAATTGAATCTGGGATCTCATTCTAGACATCATCGTTACTAGAATTCTATGCTTGCACCGCAACCTTCCTCATATAGTAATACGACTCTCTTTTCATAAGAGGGAATAAATATTCAATAGGTAGATACTCTACTTAATTAGTCTATCAGTGATAACTTATACATTACCACGACCCGATTAGTGGTACTCAATCTCAACATCCATTCCAATACAACTCTCACGGTTGTAATCCGCTCATTACTCGTAGAATGATTGCTGCATTACTATGGTCCACCACTGACCTACTGTCGTCATTCACTTTCCTTGAAATCTTAATATCTATCCATACGGAGTCCATACATGTCATATAGAATTCTTCTAAGGAGTTAACATAATCACCATTCATAATTCATGAAGAACACTCCAAATTCTGACGTACTTTCATGACATGAAGCAGATAAAATTGCAGAAGAGTTTCAATCAAAGCAATGATAGCAGGTTAATACCATTCTTAATCATATGCCCTAAATAGAAGACTTAACTCAAATGTTCGTCTATTCCTTTTTGAAACATGGTCCTGGCTTATCTCAAGATAGTACCTTCTGAGAGAGATAGCCCGCTCATGGCGATTACACGAGTTAAACCTTTACCAACTACTATTACGGTTGGGTATTGCACAGTCATCAGAAGGAATGTCAATCTTCCAAACCATAATACAACCTTCACAGCTTTAACCATCATCACTGTATTCCTTTGGCACAAGCGTCTATAATTATCCTCTTACCTTTAAGGTGTCGGCCACCTCTTTGGCCTTTCCTGATAGTAAAATTTCCTTTCAGTCAATGTCATTTTAACCACCTCCAAATAAATTTTCTACCTCATTTCAATCACTGCTTATGTGCAGATGTTTTCCTTAAAATCTGATGAGTAAAAAAAAATATCACCATTTTTCCATAAGTTATTGCCTCAGTCTTTAGAGGGTAATCACTGTCACGACTGACTCTCAATCATACTTAGAACATCTTTTATCTTAGGTCCTAATTGCCCTGAACAATTTCGACCTTTACTGGTTCGATCCATACTTTCTCGTGGTTTAACACGTGCCCCACTTGGCATCATTATAATTACGTCATATTTCCTTTATCAACATTTCTATTCTTGAGAATTTTGAATATTACCTTTCTCCTTATAAAACCTCTAAGGTTATTCTTGAATCGTTCCTCCTGTATTCCCTAGATACAGGGCATATCAAAATACCATTTACTAATACCAGAATCATTGTCTATATACTTCTGAAAAATTTCTCCACTGATCCTTAAAGGTTGTTGTTACCTTAATCCTTTCCAATTCATACTGTCAAACTCATACTATCCCTATTAAGGGTGAAATGCCAACCTTTATGCATTCCCCTAGGATTCATTTTGAGTTACCGATGTTCTATCCATAATTCCACCTTTAGAAAAAGTACATGCATCCTTCCATGGATAAATCAAGTCATATATCCCTGATGAGGGTGTCTTATTCAATCATTCCCACCTCGATAGTATATGCCTAATTTTACAATAACATCTGTATTCAAAATGAGGTCAATCAATATGGTCTCCAAAAGATAACAACGGTTATCCGCTTTTCTTTCCTAATTTGGTAATGACAACAGGGATGTCCTGGAAGATATTGGTCGTGTTCAACGTGAACTTCTTCTTAATAATTCCTTATTTACTCTTGTTGTTTATCTCAACAGTCATCTCAATGTTGGGATATCTCTCATACCTGGCGTCTCCCTTTCTGGGTATCATGCCACCGGTCTTACACTTCATATTCTTGAAGGTCACTTCCTTCATCCAATTTTCCTAATTTCTTACTTCGTTGTCTCCTCAGTCTATCCGCGTCTCATTATTTATCCTTCGAACTATCTCAAGGTTTCCTCGAATCCTCCCAACTTACAGGGGATAAAATATATGTATCTCTTATTCCTTCAATCATCAACTTTAACTCATGGTGAATCACCCTCATCCTGACGATTACATACTTTTCTATTTCTATTGCTACGAGTCTTTAAGGTTTCCTCATACCCAACTCCCTTATCATTCCTCAAACTCTATTGCCTTTATATTCCTTTCCACTTCAGTTTCTTTTTATTTTCCTTTCTCTTATCATTATTTCATGAACCCACTAATCATTGACTTCAAACATCACATCGTTCTGGGATTCTTGTCATCAGGACGAATCTTAACAACTTTTACAACTTAGCTTCATATTTCATCATACTCGTCCACCTTTGTTCTGTCTCTAAAGCTTTTACACTATCTCCATAACCTTGGGAATTACTTTCCCGAAAACAATTGACTAACTTTTAATCAGTTTATTCTAACCTCTGGCTCCGTGCCTTTCTTGGTCTTTCACCAGCGGGTGGCCTCTCTCTTAGGAGGGTAAGTGACAAAAATAGTCTTTTGTGATTCGTCCATCATTTAGAATCTCAAATGATTCCTATATTTTCTTTAGCCAGACTCTCGCCTCTACTGGGTTCGCTTGTTCCTTGGAACTCTGAAAGCTTAGCGACTTAAAGGTCATGAAAGAATTTCCCACCGCATTGATTCTTCAGGGTGGTGGTTGGGGTAAAAGTATAAATTTTGTTTAGGCTGGTCCATGAATTGCCCCATAGGAGTACCGTCCTAGTTCTCCCTATCTTGCTCGACTTCGGTTTTCTCAGTATGAAATATTTTCTCATCCTCATCATAATCGGGGTCATCCTACATATTTTAAATCCTCATTTTCCACTTTATTAAGTTATGGGTTCCTTCTATCTTGATGGCGTCCTCCCAGACTATCACATTCAGGGTTTGCCCTAAATCTTATTCCTCGAACTATAGCTTTCACCTAATATCTCGTCCTGAAGCTCTTGAACGTTTGGAACCCAAATTCTGTAGGAATACCTCATTATTCCCTTATCCTCTTTCTTGGTATTAATCTCTTTTCTATTTGTTGGCTCTCCGCCTTCATTCATCACTTTTTCTTGGCACAATATGATCTTTCCAATAATTCGGGCTGTATTGCAATCTCAAACAGCTTTTCAGTACCGGCTCCGGTTACCTTCACTTCTATTTCCATTTTCTCAAAATCTCTTATCAACTCTCCCGAAGACATTTTCATCTTGAGTCTTTCCTTTAAACTAAGGGCATTAGCCACCATTTTGGCTTTCCCTGGATGATAAAGAATCTCTTAATCGTAATCCTTGATTAGCTCTAACCACCTCTTCTGGCGCATGTTGAGCTCTTTCTGCGTAAAAATGCACTAGAGCACTTATGGCTTGTGTAAATCTCGCACTTCTCTCCAAACAAGTAGTGCCTCCAATCTTTATGGAAAAACTATTGCCACGAGCCCAAGCTCATGGGTGGGGATATCGAATTTTATATCCCCTTAATTGTCTTGACGCGTACGCGATTACCTTGTTGTGCTGTATAAGAAGCACCCTAATTCCTTATGCAAAGCGTCACTACACATCACAAAATCTCCTTTTTCCATCCGGCAATGCCAACATAGGGGCCATCACCAACCTTTTCTTTAGTTCTTAAAAGCTGTTCTCGCATTTCTCTGTCCATTCGAACTTCTCAGTCTTACGAGTAAGCCGCATTAAAGGGGCTACTATCTTTATAAACTTGAACGAACCTTCGGTAGTGACCGGCCAATCCTACCTCTGGTAGTCGCCCTAACCATGGTCATCAATTCTTCAGTGGTCCTTTATTTATTCTGGTTAGGATCCTCCATGGGATCCTCCTCAGCAACAATCCCTTCTAGGACAACGTCCTTAACCGCTACATCCTCAATATGAACATCATCCGGTCCCGTGTTAGGACGCTCTATCGAATCCACAATCTGATCTCCAATACCTAATAAAATATCATCGCGTTGTTGCTCCTCAACCTTAGGGTTCGGACCATATACGATAACGAACTACGCCTCTGTCACGATATTTATAAGGGTTCCCCTAAGGGTTTTAACTGTTAGTACTACATTAGGTAGCCCGACTATGAACTTGGCAAGAGTTCTTATTATCTTAGTGAACTTATTATTTTAACGTCATATCATCTCTGAGGTTTATAACGACGCTTAGCTCTGATACCACTTCTGTAACACCCCCAAATCCGGGGTCGGGGATTCGGGTTGTCACGAGTTCCATTTCCCTTATCAATACTTAATCTTAACAGTCAACCAACTACTGAGTACTGTGACCCCACAATATACACACACACACCACAAGTTATAGTCTCAGAGATGAATACCAAAAAAATAACACAAGTCATTTTATTCCACAATTATAAGTCATTACACCTCAAAAGGGTTTCTGAATAAATTTACATATTCTTTGCCATTATTACAATTCATAATATACATAAGTCTGGTACATCAATAGTTGAAAACCTAGCCTATTGGTAGTTCCTACCTCAGCTACGGCGGCATCAACGCTTACAGGAAACTGCGGAACGTTTCCTATCCGCTCGCGAATTGGGAGCTTGATCCTGTTCATTTTGTCTATCTGTTGTTGTGTGATGAAAGAAGAAAGCAAGGGTGAGCAACAAGCCCACCCAAATAATATGCATAATAATTAACAATATATGAGCATTCTCATAGTACTCAAGAAAGTCTTGGTTAAGAAGAAATGAACCAAGTTGATATCTTAACGCGACCAAGTCGCAAAATATTCAGTATATATGTATATATATATATACTTTTCAAAATCTTGGAAGTCCCCTTCCATGTATAATATACAAAGAGTTCCAGTTTATAACTGTATGAAAATATCGTTGCAAGGTGATCTTATATATCTAACCTTATCTCAACATTTTTGTGAAAATCTTTGTCATGCATAAGATAATCATTAACCAGATATAAGTTGAAAAGATGAAGTTACAAGATACTCCAATATACTAATATCTTTTCCGAATACTACTTGAACTACCACCGTTCAAGTTATAATTAGTTTCAAAAGTTCATCACACTGATGAGACTACAAGATAAGACTTGAATAGATTCAATCTTTGAAATATCATTATAAATAATAAAGTTACGAGATACTTCATTAAGTCCTGATATATATATACACACCTATATATATACATACATTTTATACACTCTTTGAAAACCTCTGTTATGAAAATTATAAACAGAGTTGTAATATCCAATGAATTTGGAAAGGAAAAAACCTTGGCATAAACCTGATATCTTGCTGATTAGGCAAAGATACCAATAAGTAACCTTTTCTACTAGTAGATGGACGAATTCCCCACTGGTCATCACCCTGGCCGCAATAGGACCTTATGTTGGACTGCCACTCAGCCACTTACGCATTTGATGGACTCCCACTGAGCCACTTACACTTTCATGGACGCCCACTGAGCCCATGTTGCTTATGCCGACTCAAATAGATGAACTTACTTCCCGAATGATGGACAAGTAATCAAGATGTTTCTCAAACATGTTATTCCCAGTGGACTAACAATGAGATTTACAGAAGGGGGGTTGAATGTAAATCTTAAAACTTTTTCAAGTTTTGAGCAGTTTCTAAGGCTAAGTGTTTTTGAGAGCAAATGTGTGTGAATTGCTTGAAGCTAATGCAGACATATATATATTCAAACACAAATATAAAGAACATAGAGAACTTAAAAACTTTTCTGGTGGATTTGTTGATCCACCAGAGATGTGTTATTTCAGAAAATCTGTGATTCAAAGAATTAAATCACAGCTGCTTCCTAGTACAAACTAGATGATTTTCTCTCTGGATTTTTCTAAATAGCTCTGGAAAATTCACATCTAATTACTAGCTGCTACTTGGTTTATATATCACCAAGTTTACAAGTGAAGACAAAACTGTAAAATACAATTAAAAAGGCTCTTCACATGTTTCTTCTTCATTTCTCTATCCAATGCAATTTAGGCTTAGCTGTTGAATACTTCCTTATTTGCACCAGAATGGAAATGCTGCATTTTCTTGATTCCTCCTAGAGGCTTCCACATTCCAGTTTGTGTCTGTCAACCCATGTGCCTCTGTCAGCTTATGAATTGTCACTATCAACTGCTAATGAACTAAGCATCCGTTGAAGCTTTCATCCGTTGATGCCTTATCCGTTGAGGCTTTATCCGTTGAAGCTTTATCCGTTGATGCATTATCGGTTGAAGTCTTTATCCGTTGAAGCACTTATCCGTTGATGGATATTATCCGTTGAAGCTTTAGAGACATCCGTTGAAGCTTTGTTTCTTATCCATTGAAGGTCTTCAATATCAGTTGATACTTCTTCACTTATACAAAATTACAAGGCATGAAATATTTACAATTAGCCCTCCTATTTGCATATCCACTAGTAGTCAACATGACTGATAATTTCCTACAACATCTAAGAATTACAACTTGAATCCAGAGAATGAAATGTGCTACAATACTAAACTTATTGCTAAGTAAAGCTACTCCTTCAACGGATAGCCAAAATGGTCTTATCCGTTGAGGCTACAATCACTAGATTTCTACTTAAGTGTTTTGTTTAACTTATCATCAAACTAATACACATATTCCTAACATTCCCCCCCTATTTATGTCTACTAGAACTGTAGGCATAAATTTGGGTTTAGCTTGATGATAACAAAACACTTGACAAATATATTAACTGTAATAAAGCAGAAATTCAAAAGTGCTGCAAAAATGTGTATGCTGAGATGGAATTGAAGAATTACATTGTTTCCAAGGGTGCTCCTTTAGCCTGAGCAGATTAATTTCTTTTCCTTTGATCCCTTGTTTTCTTTCCTAGCCTCTTGTCATTCTCCTCTATTTGAAGTTGAAGTTGTCTGTAGAACTTAGCTTCATCTTCTTCATTGATGTCCAACTTAGATTGCATATCCTTGAGAGTTTCATTACTGGCAATCTTGAGCTGATCTTCAAGTCTGAAAAATCTTCTGACTCCTTTATTGTCTCTGAACTCCATCAACCAATGAGGTGATTTGTGAACTGTAATTCCTCTTTATTGAATGAGTAATGTTCTAGGCAAGGCATTGGGCTCCCACCAAGTTTTCCTTATGTTGGCAATCTTGTTGAGAATCTCAGTCTTGGCAGTCCTGGTAAAGCCAGAATCCCTTTGTATGGCTGAGTAGACTCTAACCAAGGTAGAGTAGCCTTCATTCAGAATCCTGTAGAGAGGCCAAGTTCTTTCCCTACTTCCTTTGTATTTGAACACTAGTCTTTCTGGTAGCTGTCTGGAGGCAGCTATTCCCCTTACTTCCTCCAGCTCATCCAGATAGAGTTCAATGTCTGAAAATTCTTTTATGTCACAAATGTGAACATAATCATTCTTAGAGGCTTGTGGCTTAGGCTTAGGCTTCTGAGTGAATTTGATTGAGGTTTTAGAAGGTGTTGATTTGATTCTTCTTTTCTGTTTCTTTGATGGTGGAGAAGAGGTTAAGAAGGTGGGCAATTTGATGGTGTCCCAATCAATTGGTTCCTCCTTAGGAATGATTGTTTCACCATGAATGTTTATGAAGGGGTCAGGCACAATGGGTTCAGGAATAGAAGGTAGTGGTTTAGATTTTGATTGGGTTACTTCAGTCTCATCTACCATCTTTCTCTTTGCATTGGCTTTCTTTCTGTTCCCTTTCTGCCATTCCTCTCTTTCCTTACTTCTTTCTTCCATATCATTATCAACCATGTCCCCCATACCTTCATCTTCACTTTTGTCTTCAATTTCTTTCTTTTCTTCAGCTTGACTTGACTTTAGCTGTTTTTCAAGCTTTACTTGTGCTCTTTTGTCAGCCTTTAGCTTTTTGGCTTCTTCCTTCAACCTTCTGGTTTCTTCCCTCTTGGCTATTGAGAATTTGGGATGTCCTTGCATCACACAGATGCTCTTTCCCTCTCTAAAGATAATAGCCATGTTCCTCCTTACAACCACATCCATGGTCTCTTTGTGCTTTATGATACTTCCACCCAAAACCTTGTCTTCATCAGGCTTTGGAAGAGGAAAATCCACTTCTTTCATCTGAGCAAGGCTTAGTTGATTCTTTGTAGAGTCCTTATTGGATCTGTTGTTGGGCTTGAGAACCAAAGGTTTCAGATTCTTGGAAGAAGTCTCTCCAACCTTATTCCTCCTTACTGGCATGAGCTCCATAATAATTGGTTTCACCTTTGTGCTATGCTTCACAGATTGTGATTTAGAAGTTGTAGAACCAAAAATTTGTTGCATCTTTTCATCAATTTTCCTTCTTTGCTCTTTGACTTGCAATTCAGCTGCTGCTATCTGGATTAGATCAATTCCATGAAGCTTTCCTTTGATTTGAATAGTTGGAGAAATGGTGATGGCAGTAACTAGCACTTGAGATATTTGAACTGTTGTTGATGGCTCTCCTTCTCCTTCCCTTTTATTCTCTCCTTTTTTGTTATCATCAAGGGTAGGAGTCAAGCCTTGTGCTTTAGCAAGCTGCATTAGTAGATTTGTCTGAGTTTGTTGATTCTGAAGAATGGTGACCATAGAGTCTTCAATGATCTGAACTCTGTCTTCCAACCTGGCCAGCCTCTTGTCAGCATCAGATGCTTTTCTCAGTCTCCCTAACAAATCTTGCATAGTACCATAAGGCATGACTGAATCCAACTTCTCAGCATTGTAGGATTTCAGATCAACAATGTCCTGCTTGAGTTCATCCACACTTAGATTCTGTTTGAAATGCTGCAACTGCAAGAGATGCAGAGAGACCAGATGAGTTTGAAGAATTGCCTTGGTACCAGCATCTGTAGTCTCCTGAAGGGCCTTCTGAATAGTCATTACTTGCCTGACCAAAGTTACACCAAACTCTCCTGGTGTAGATGCCTTTGCCCATGCCCAATCAGGGAGATCTGGAACAGAACTTGGGCCTCCTTCTCCCCCTAAGTTCATGCTCTCATCCAAAGAATTAGAGTCATCATCATTAGAATTTACTCCAAATTCTTCAGATGGCTCACCAGCTTGAGAAAGCAGCCTGTTAACAGCAGCTTTGTCTCTGAGAAGAGATTCTGAAGTGTGTATAATGTTTAAAATCTGTTCTGCCTCCACATTGCCCTGAACAGCCAACAATTGATAGGCTGGAACAGGGTGAGTAAAAGTGTCAGCATCCAAGGAAATATTATCAATTACAGCTTTGTAATGTTGCTGAAATTATCTTCCCTTGTCTGCATCATCCACAATCATTGACTCACTAGCAATGGCTGGATCCACCCTTATAGCTTCTGTACCTACCTTTCTCTCATTTTCTCTATTTTCTTGCATCAGGGACTCCCCCTGGCTCACACACACCCTCACAACCCTCACCCTCACCTTCTAAGGTGGCACTCCCCTCACTCACTTTTGCCATGCTGGAAGAAATAGCATGCATATGGTGACTCTCAACCTCTCCTTTTTCCTGAGAGCAATCCAGCTTCTCACTCAAATTATCACTCCCTTCCCTCAAACCTAAAAGTGATTGTACAGTAACCATGTCCTCTACAGTTGGAATTGTTTCTGTTATATGTGTAGAGACCATCAACGGATAGGGAGTATCCGTTGAAGTGGAAACTGATGGTATCAACGGATAACTGCTGTTAAGCTTATCCGTCGAAGAACAACCACTTGTCAACGGATGAGAGATATCCGTTGAAGAAGGAAAAGATGTAGATATAGAAAGTGACATAATTGCTGAATCTATGTGAATTGATTTTAAGTGACGTGACATAGATTCTTCTACTATATATGAAAGAATTGGCTGATGATCCAACAAATCATCTAAAAGATGATGATCATCAGGTTTTGAGTGGGGCTCCTCCCTGAGTTTTAATGAGGGAGAATTAGGAAGTGATGTGAATATCATATCCACATCCAGAGAGGGTGATGGAGAGTTTGATGATGGATATGTTTCTATTATGAGAGAATGGGGCTGTGACTCCACATTTGCTGGAGTCACATCAAGCTGAATTTGAGAAGGCAAAGATACAGGTGGATGTATCTGTGTTGTGTGTGCCCCTTGTGTGGAAACTAGGGTCTTGGCCTTTTTCTTCCTTGAAAAGGCTTTGATTGGTGAATTTGTGGCTTCAGTGTCCCTCCCTCTTTTGTTCCGTGTCCCCGGTTGGGGACTATTTTCAATAGTTGCACCCTTTTAGGAGGATGCAACTAGGGATGTGTTTGACTCCTTTTGAACCACCACAGTCTTTTGAGAGACTGTGGCTTGGCTGGCTGGGGTACCACTCACCTCTCCCACCTTATCCTAGGGGGTTTCTTGATGTTCACCCCTCCCCTCACCACTCACACCCAGTTCACTCCCTTCAGGGTTTATGGTAGTTGTTATAACTGTTGTCTTTTGAGAGACAACAGAGGTGGTTTTCTTTGGCTTTTGTTTTGAAATTTTAGTTTTGGTGGCTTTGGTAGGAACCTGTTTGGACAAAGACACAAATTCCATTGCCACACTGGAAGGCAAAGAAACAATGGGGTTGGAAACAGTAGGAGTTATAGAAGTGTTTACCTCCCTTACCTGTGGTGCATTCATGATTGGCAAATATACCAATGGCACCTGGCTGTTGAGGTTCAGTCTCAAAAGGTCTGCAATGACCCTTTTCTCTTGTGCCCAGCATTTGAGTTTATTGTTCTCATTAGACATAACCAATCCTTCAGCAACATGGTTAGCCAATAACATAAAGAATCTAGCATAGTAGATGTTATGTGGTCTATTAGCTTTGTTACCTAATCTGGAACTTAATTCTAGCATGACACAGTTGCTAAAATTAAAGTACCTATCAGAAACTAGCATATAGAGCATATTAAAAAAAGATGAAGTTATGGCATCAAAATTGCTAATCTTCCCAGAGAAAACCTTGATAAAGGCATCTCCAAGAAAACTCCATTCTTTCCTAAGGCCCTTCCTTCTAATACTACCTAAACTAGCAAAATCAAAAACATAGCCTATGGAATCTAACATAGCAGATACATCTTTATCATTGTGTGGTGTCATGGCATTATTCTCAGGCAACTTAAAGCAAGACTGTATGTCATCACAGTTAATGCAATAATCCTTACCTTTGAGAGAGAAGGCAATAGTCATATCTGTGGAGTTGAACTCTGCAGTTGTCCAAATCTCCTCAATCACCTCACAGTAGATGGTTGATGCTTCCAGCATTGCATAGCTTAGTTTGCAGTTTTTGATAAGTCCATCATCTTGTGATAATCAGAATGGGCTTCATTCTTTTTAACCAAGGCTACAAAATTATTCTTTTCATAAACAAATCCAGATTGAGACATAATTTTGACTACTGGTGCCATTGTTATGAGTAGAGGTTGCAGAGAAAAACTTGAGAATTTTGGGAGAGAAGGAGAATAAAAATTGCAAGAAAGCGTAAAGTGAAAATAAGAATTCAATGGGCTTTTATACTTTCTTGAATTAAAACGTAAATAAAATGATTAAATGATACTTTTAAATAAATTGCAGCCGTTTAAGAATAAAGAAAACTATAGAAATTCCGAAAACTGCCTTTAATACAAATACATACAACAGTGTATATCTGTATCAACGGTTAAGTAAAAGAATCAACGGCTGTGACTCACTTAAAGTAACTGATGTGACACTTCAATGGATAAGGTAAATAGTTATCCGTTGATGATCAACACTATTTTATCCGTGAGGGATAAAATTACCAGAAATGTATTTGTCTTTCAACGGATAATGAACATCCGTTGATAGAACAATTTTGGCTTTCAACGGATAGGGAATATCCGTTGATAGAATAAGTCTTATATAAAGCCAACTTTGTTCTTGCAGCAAATTCATTTCAGGCTTCAAGGCAGGTTATATAGAGGACATAAATTTATGAATAATTAAGCATACCTAGCTCACTTACTAATCTTGTGAATGTTGATTCATCAAGTGGCCTGGTAAATATGTCTGCAATCTGCTTTTCACTTGGAACAAAATGAAGTTCCACTGTACCTTTCATCACATGTTCCCTAATGAAGTGGTACTTGATGTCAATGTGCTTGGTTCTTGAGTGCTGCACTGGATTTCAGTAATGGCAATGCCACTTGTGTTGTCACAGAATATAGGAATTTTGTCAACAGTTAGTCCATAGTCAAATAGTTGATTCCTCATCCATAGTATCTGTGCACAACAACTACCAGCAGCAATGTACTCAGCTTCAGCTGTTGATGTAGAAACAGAATTTTGCTTATTGCTGAACCATGACACAAGCTTGTTCCCTAGAAATTGACAGGTGCCTGTTGTGCTTTTCCTGTCTATTTTGCAGCCTGCATAATCTGCATCTGAGTAGCCAATTAGATCAAAACCAGACTCTCTAGGGTACCAAATTCCTAGATTTGGAGTCCCTTTGAGATATCTGAAGATTCTTTTAATAGCCACTAAGTGAGATTTTTCAGGGTCAGCTTGAAATCTAGCACAGAGACATATAGAAAACATTATATCAGGTCTACTAGCAGTTAAATATAGAAGTGAGCCAACCATGCCTCTATAGCTTGAAATGTCCACAGACTTTTCAGCCTTGTTTAATTCAAGCTTGGTGGCAGTGGCCATGGGAGTTTTTGCAGATGAACAGTCCATTAAGTCAAACTTCTTTAAAAGATCATAAATATATTTAGTTTGACTAATGAAAATTCCACCACTAACTTGTTTAACTTGTAAACCAAGAAAATAAGTTAGCTCTCCCATCATGCTCATTTCATATTTACTTTGCATTAACTTAGCAAAATTTTTACAAAGCTTATCATCTGTAGATCCAAATATAATATCATCTACATAAATTTGAACAAGTATCATAGAGCCATTAACATTTCTAAAGAAAAGAGTTTTATCAACAGTACCTCTTGTGAAGTGATTATCTAGAAGGAATTTGACAAAGTCTCATACCAGGCTCTAGGTGCTTGCTTTAGTCCATAGAGTGCTTTTAACAGATAATACACATAGTCTGGAAAGTTTGGATCTTCAAATCCTGGAGGTTGGCTTACATAAACTTCTTCCTCCAATTCCCCATTTAGAAATGCACACTTGACATCCATTTGATAGACTTTGAAATTGGCATGGACTGCATAAGCTAGAAAGATTCTGATGGCTTCAAGTCTGGCAACTGGAGCAAATATTTCATCAAAATCTATTCCCTCTTGTTGAGAATAGCCTTTAGCACCAATCTGGCTTATTCCTTATGACAATGCCATTTTCATCCATCTTGTTTCAGAATACCCATTTTGTGTCAATAGAACTATTGTTCTTTGGCTTGGGTACCAGTTTCCATACTTTGTTCCTCTCAAATTGGTTTAGCTCCTCTTGCATTGCTAAAATCCAATCTGGATCCAATAGAGCTTCTTCCACTCTCTTAGGTTCCTCCTGTGATAGAAAGCTACTATACAGACATTCATCTCGAGTAGCCCTTCTAGTTTGCACTTTAGATGTAGCATCACCAATGATCAGTTCAAAAGGGTGATTCTTGGTCCATTTCCTTTGAGGTGATAGATTAGCTCTAGATGAGATTGCCTCAGTATTGTCATGATGTGAGATAGAGTGTTGATTGGTTGAAACTCCCCCTGAGTTGCTGATCCTTTGAAAGGAATTGGAAGCTCTATCAACTGATGAAGTGAATTGATTATCCGTTGACAGACTGTGATCAACAGATGCTTCATTATGAACTTCAACGGATGATGCACTTTGTCTTTCAACGGATGCTGCATTGCTTCTTTCAACGGAAGCTGAATTATGACTTTCAACGGATGCAGCATTCTGTGCATTATCCAAAGGCAGATTTTGAATTCTTCTTGAGATGCCTTCTTCATCATTCTCATCTTCACTATTATCACAATATATCTCAATATGTCAAATTTGAGTCCTTCATGATATCCCTCATCTGTTAGTCCATCAATCTTTTTATCATCAAACACAACATGCACAGATTCCATGACAATGTTGGTTCTTAGATTGTAGACCCTATATGATTTTTCCAGCAGAATAACCAATAAATATTCCTTCATCAGCCTTTGCCTCAACTTCCCTTTGAGATCAGATTGATTCCTTAAGATGTAACATTTACAACCAAAGACATACCGAAAGTTTAAAGTTGGTTTTCTTCTCTTGAATAATTGATAAGGAGTCATTCCTTTTGCCTGATTGATTAGAGAAATATTCTGAGTGTAACATGCACAGTTAACAAGCCTAGCCCAAAAGTAAGTTCGGAGTTTTGACTCTTCAAGCATTGTCCCTTGCAGCTTCAATTAGTGATCTGTTCTCCTTTCCACCACACCATTTTGTTGTGGGGTCCTTGGAGCTGAGAACTCATGCATGATCCCATTTTCTTCACAGAACAACTTCATGGTTGAATTCTTGAACTCAGTTCCATTGTCACTCCTAATATTCCTTACTTTGAAATCAGGATGATTGTTGACTTGCTTGATATGATTGATAATGATTTCACTAGCTTCATCCTTTGATCCAAGAAAATAAACCCATGAAAACTTTGAGAAATCATCTACAATCACTAGGCAATATCTTTTCCTTGAAATTGACAATACATTGACTGGTCCAAAAGATCCATGTGTAGCAGTTGTAATGGTTCATCAATTGCAGATTCAAGCTTCTTACTGAATGATACTTTCTTTTGCTTTCCTTTCTGACAAGCATCACACAGTCCATCCCTTGTGAATTCTACTAGAGGCATTCCTCTAACTAAGTCCTTTTTGACTAGATCATTCATTGTCTTGAAATTCAAATGGGACAGCTTCTTGTGCCATAGCCAACTTTCAACTGACTTGCTTTGCTGAAAGACAAGTAATGATTCTGCATCTGTAGAGTTGAAGTCAGCTAAGTACACATTCCCTTTTCTAACTCCAGTTAGAACCACTTTATTGTCCTTCTTACTTGTGACAATACAGGCTTCAGAATTGAAGGAAACAGTATTCCCTCTGTCACATAGTTGACTGATGCTCAATAAGTTGTGTTTGAGACCATCAACCAATGCAACTTCATCAATGATGACATTTTCTTTTGAAATCAAGCCATATCCCATAGTGAATCCTTTGCTGTCATCTCCAAAGGTTATGCTAGGGCCAGCTCTCTCCTTAAACTCTGTGAGCAGGGTGAAATCTCCTGTCATGTGTCTTGAACAGCCACTGTCCAAGTACCATAGATTCCTTCTTTTTCCCTGCACACAACAAAATCAATCAAGTTGATTTTGGTACCCAAGTTTCCTTGGGTCCAGCCTTGTTAGTCTTTTTCCTAGACTTCATTCCTCCTGCATCTTTTGACTTAGGTAACTTTGGGTCAACCTTGATCTCAGATGTGGTTGGTTGAAGTGAAGGGTTAGTCACAGAATCATTTAGCACATTTGATTGAATTTGATAAGGCAATAGATTGTACAAACAATGTTATTCCACATAGGCATATGTATGGCATTTGAGGCATACTAAATGCAGTAAAATAAGATTATTATATATGGCATGTTTGCAAAATGTGCATGGGGATTCTGATGAGACATAACAGGCATAGAATGCAGAGGTGACATAGACATGTTAGGCATGGAGGGATTTTGTAACACCCCCCAAATCCGGGGTCGGGGATCCGGGTTATCATGAGTTCCTTTCCCTTAATAACACCCAATCTTAATACACAATCAACTACTCTGTAGTGTGACCCCACAATAAACACACACCACAAGTTATAGTCTCAAGATGAATATCCAAAATAATCACAAGTCATTTTATTCCACAATTATTGTCAATACACCTTAAAGGTTTCTGAATAAATTTACATTTCTTTGCCATTATTACAATTCATAATTATAGATAAGTCTGGTACATCATAAGTTGAAAGCCTAGCCTATTGGTAGTTCCTACCTCAGCTACAGCGACATCAACGCCTATAGGAAACTGCGGAACGTTTCCTAATCGCTTGCGACGGGAGCTTGTCCTGTTCATCTTTTCTATCTGTTGTTGTGTGATGAAAGAAGAAAGCAAGGGTGTGTAGCAAGCCCACCGAAATAATATGAATAATAATTTACAATATAGACATTCTCATAGTACTCAAGAAGTCTTGGTTAAGAAGAAATGAACCAAGTTGATATCTTAATGCGATGAAGTCGCAAAATATTCAG